>NC_143572.1:78396428-78709642 GCF_054136105.1 Typopeltis vanoorti
GTTCCCTTCATTTTAAAAAGAGTTGACTAGTAAATTCTGCGACTTAAATGCAGTGCTAATTATTAAGTCGAATCATTCCCAGAGTAAAATTGTTTTCTATATAAAGAGGAACTTCTTCATTTTTATGATAAATTAGGAAATGCATTTGCTGGTGTATAATTTCTTAGTGTAATATTTATCTTTGTAGTTATCACATTATGATCCTTTTAATAACGAGTTAGAGCTGCACCAATGATAAACACTGAAATTATCTGATATTAGTCATAATGTTTTAAAATGCCATTAACGTGAAATTTGCTCAAATACTTGGGACAGTCTTGGCGTATTAAAGAGAAATTGTATTCGTTAACTCTTGACTTATTGGAATATGTTCATTATATCATCCACTTTTAATTAACATGTTGCAGTAGTACAGGTATAATTATCTGATTTCTGCATTTGCCGTGTTTAATATCTCAATCCTAAACCTAATTTTCCAGTGGTTGGCATTCCAATATCAATACTCCACCCTCCTTGTTGCAGTCTACTGTAAAGTTCTACATCCTCTTCACTTGCATTTGTAGTGGTGAGTACGCACACCTGTGTGCGGATTGGTCTTCTGTATGTAATCAAGAGTTCTTAGGAAAGTTGAGTGCATCCCAAATGCGAGAACAATATTCTAAGGTCACTCGGATTTGGAATTTATAAAGTGCTAGGAATTGAGTAGAAGAGATGTGTTTTGAACGAAAAAGAACAAGATTTTTTTGGGGGGGGGGGGCTATTGACGTGATATATTCATTCCAGGAATCCAGGAAGATAACATATGACAAACATTGTCTGTGTCGTTGATGAATAACAGCATTTACTAAGCAACGTTAAACTATTGCAGGATCCAGTCCGCACAGTCCAGTCCTGTGTAGTGGAGGTTTTACAACTTGTGCTTTTGATATATTAAGTACGGATGGAGTAGAGCTGGGGCAGATTGGGTTGTAGCGTGATCGCTGTGATGAATCCTGAACACAGGTGCCAGGTAATAATAAGAAGAATATGTAAATTCGGTCTATGAATTTGGAAATCTTGTTCTCTACAAAAAAATAATAAATAATACAGTACAAGCCATATTTTTGCAGATAACCGACAAATCGTGTTCATTAGTTAGCTTGAATATGACATATATAAAAATGTTTATCTTCTTTGAGTGCTATCTCCTATCGGAGGAGATCGGTGACCACCTTGCAAATTTTGAGCGATCCTCAGCCACTCTGAACAGTTCCTCAGAGCTCATGCCAGTCCACTGTCTGATGTCTGCCAGCCAAGATTTTCTGCGTCTTCCTTGTCCTCTTCCATTTATCTTCCCTTTTATAATCAATTGAAGTATCTTACATTTTTAATTACGAAGTAGGTTATCAAGATATGCAGTTTTCTTCTTTTTATGGTATCTAAAAGTTCACGTGATTTCCCCATTTGTTCCAGTACTTCCTGATTGGAACGTATTGCTTTCTATTGATTGGACGTATTGATTGCTGTCTATAGGATTTTTAAGATTCGTCTGTATAACCACATCTCAAAGGCTTCAACTCTTTTTATTGATGTTGTCTTCAAGGTCCAAGTTTCTGCACCGTACAGCAGTACTGACCATACATAGCATTTAACTATGCGTACTCCAAGCTCTCAATTTAAACTGCAGTTACACAGTGTTGATTTCATCAAGAGAATTTTTTTTTTTTTTTTTTTTGTCATTTCAATTCTAATTTTATTTCCATTTCTGGATTGCAATCTTCATTTAACCAGCATCTGAAATATTTAAACTTTGCCACCCTTTCTATTTGTTTTTCATTTAAAGAAAGTGCTGAATTAAGAATTGGTTTCTTGCTTATGACCATGAATTTAGTATTGGTGATATTTATTTTTAATCCCATTTTTTCACTCTCTTCATTCAGTAGTTCCAGAAGATTTTGAAGATCGTGAATATTGTCAGCCAGGAGAGCTGTGTCATCAGCATATCGGATGTCACTGATGATTTCACCATTTACATTAATCCCTTCCTTTCAAGACTTCGAAATATGGCTTCTGAGTATATGTTAAAAAGAAGAGGTGATAGCACACATCCTTGCCTTACTCCTCTTTTGATGTTAATGGAGTCTGTAATAATGTCAACTTAAACAGATGCCTTTTGGTTCCAATATAAGTTTTCAATGATCCTGATTTCTTTACCATCTAATCTAATTCTTTTTATTAGTGCAATCATTTTAGCATGTTGGACTTTGTCAAACGCTTTCTCGAAGTCGATGAAGCAAATGAATACTTCCTTGTTTTGATCAATACATTTTTGAAATAAGATTTCAGAACAGAAAAGAGCCTCTCTTGTTCCCGTTTCTAAAGCCGAATTTGGTATCATTGATGGTGTCTTCACATTTTCTGTATATTATTTTCTGAATTATTTTTAGAAACATTTTGAGAACGTGACTCATTAGGCTGATCATTCTATAGTCATAAGTTTTCACATTTGCTTTTTTAGGAAACATGATGAAGGTCGACTTGTAACCAGTCTTGAGGGATTATGCCTGTATCGTAGATCTTATTAAATAGCTTTACTAATATGTTAATGTTTTCACCTTCTAATAACTTTACTATTTCTGCTGGTATTCTATCCGGGCCTAAGGCTTTACCATTTTTAGCTGAGTTCAGTGCACATTCTACCTATGATCTTAGAATGCATCAACCTTCCATATGTTCATAAGTATTTTTTGAGTTCTGTCTGTTATCAGTAAAGAGTTCTTCTATATATTTCATCCATTCTTGTATTTTGTCATCCTTTTCGGATATTATTTCTCCCTTTTTGTTTCGAAGGGTATAGAGTTGTTTTTTCTTAAATATACATGAGGTCTCTTTCAGCTTTTTGTGTAGATTAAAACTGTCATGCTTTTCCTGTAGAATTTCTTTACATTTTTCATTCATCCAAATTTCTTTTGCTTCTTTGATCTTGCGTTTAATAATTTTCTGAGCCTCTTTATATTTTGTTGGACTGATTTTTATATGATCTGCGTTGATCCATGAAAGAAAGAATTCCATCAGTTATCCAATCTTTCTTTTTTACTGCTCTATTAGGACACATGGTATTGGTACATTTCTCTATGATAAAAAAAAAAAACATACATACATACATCTTCAAGGCCCACCTTTCCTAATTGGGTTGTGGGGGAAACAGCGCTGCAAGAGGAACTTCCAATGGTCACGATCCTCTGCCACCAAGCTCAGGTGTTCTGGTGGGATTCCCAAACGTGTCAACCCAAGGTTTTGGATATAATCTATCCAGCGAGTCCTTCGCCTTCCACGTGGCCTCCCACCTTCTAGCTGGGCAAAGAGGGCCTGCTGAGGGAGCCCCTAGCCTCTCTTGTGGCATTCTGACCAGGTGCCAGTACCAACGTAACTGTGATCTCTCAACACGAAGAAGCAGCGGTTGAGTATTGAGGGTTTCCCGAATTGCAGAGCTTCTGACTCTGTCAAGTGGTGTCAGCCCCGCAACCCCTCGAAGGAACCTCATTTCAGCCGTTTGGATTCGTGTCCGCATTCTTTCGGTCATTATCCAACTCTCATGACCATAGGTGAGGATTGGGACATAAACTGTATTGAAGACAGCCAACTTTGCCTTCTGGCTTAACTCTCGCTTCAATACTACCGAACGGCCAAGCTCCCGCAATATTGAGCTTGCTAAGTCAATTCGAGTATTTAGCTCTACGTCCCATTTTCCATCATTCGTCAATATGGACCCAAGGTATTTAAACTTCTCCACCTGCTTCATTGGGACTCCACTTACATGTAGAGTGCACTGGGATGGTTGTCTTGAGACCACAAATGTTTCAGTTTTGGCCACACTGATCTTCATTCCGGCGTCTGCACAAACAGCTACAAACCTATCCAGGGTCTGCTGGAGGTCATCTGTGGAAGAACTAAGCAGAACTAGGTGATCTGCAAAAAGCAGACATCCAATGCTACATCTTCCAATTCTGACACACTCACTGCCTCGGCTGTGCCTATCAATCCAGTCCATAAATATGAAAAGGCGGGGTGACAGAACACACCCTTGGCGGAGGTCAACGGAGACTGTGAAAGGTTCAGACTTTGTGCTGTTTGCCCTGACAGAAAACTCTGGGCATTCATACAGGGACTTGGTGGCAGCTAACAGTTGGCCATCCACTCCATACTCCTGTACTACTTGCCAAGCTTATCCTGAGGAACCCGGTCATATGCCTTCTCCAAGTCCACAAAACATGTGTAGACATTCTTGGCATATTCCCAAGATTTCTCAAAGATTTGCCTTAAAGTGAAGATTTTCAGTTGTGCTTCTACACGAAAGCCACATTGTTCTTCCTGGAACTTTGACTCAACTATGCTTCTGCGCCGTCTTTCCAAGTACTTAGCATAAAAAAAAAAAAATGTTGCCAAAATTTAATTTAAATGATGAAGTTTTCAAAATTATAGTGTGGTCTGATAAAAATCTTCCGGCACTTTTGTGCTGCTTTTTGAAGCTATGGAAAGATTGATATTTTTCTCATCGTTACCAAATTTTATGCTGAATGCTGTCATGCTAAATGTGCAAAATTATTTTAGTACATTTAGTATTCAACTCCATATCTACCCAATATGGAACTAAACTTCATAAATGCAACAACAAACAATGAATTTTGTTTCATTATAATCAGCGTGTAAATAAAGTTTTGAGATATATATTTTTCAGATATATATACTTCATATATATATATATATATATATATATATATATATATATATATATATATATATATATATATATAAGATATATATACTTCAAAAATAAAATCCAAAAGGCAATTTGGATTTTATTTTTATTTATTTAAAAACAGGAACTTATTGCTGATTGCTTTCTTCGGCCTACAATAAGTTGTAACTATTATTGGATTAAAATCATGTGAAGTGCGATTTAAATTCCAAAATAAGGTTAGTATCAAATTTATGCGAACTGTTTTTAATATTATATAAGTATGTTGTGAATGCTAAGAGTGTGAATGAGTTTAAGCAGGGACGGCTCGTGCATAGGCACTGCGGAACTGCAGCACCCCCAATTTTTCTCGATATATAAATCATCATCATCAAATTCCTGCCATGTACCCTCAAGGGGTGTACAGGATATGACAGTACTACATGAAAAAATTACATCAATACTAACGATATATAAATATATTTATTAATTTATTTATATTTGCTTGCAATATTTAATTTTATCATTCAACAATCGTATATAATTCTCTTATTTTGTATAAAAAATAATAAAAATCCATCTTGTTGCACTTAGGAGGGCGAAGGACGCTAGCAGCACTGTGTTTACCACAGTGTCATGTTGCTACGCGCGCAAGCATATATACGTCATAGTGAGATGCGAGCTATTATTATTATTAGCGTAATGCGGCACTGTTCATCGCACAGTTCCACTGTTGTTTACATGCAGTTTGCGCCAGTAATAGAGTGTTCTCTATTAATTTTCAATATTTTTTCATGTTTATTTATTTATTTTTTTACCATAATTTTGATATTTTATCCAACTGTATTTACAGTGTGTATGTATATTTCGAAAGTTGCAGCACCCCCACGATTTCAAGCCACGAGCCGCCACTCAGTTTAAGTTTCGGTATGATAGATAATGTTATAGGCAGGAAGTCTGTGGACTTTTGTAATACATACATCCTTATTTCACATTGTAACATAATAGAATATATATCTCTTATATGAGTATAATGTAATTGTTCATGGGATAAACCTCTCTCTCTTTCTCTGTGGACTTTTGTAATACATACATCCTTATTTCACATTGTAACATAATAGAATATATATCTCTTATATGAGTATAATGTAATTGTTCATGGGATAAACCTCTCTCTCTTTCTCCCTCGATGAGTCTTTGACTCCAGGAGAGTTAATGTAATAATAATATATAATTACGTTAATTATATATTACTTAGTACGTTAAAAGAATACGAAATATTATCTCCTTCAAAATATTTCTTATACCTTTTCCAGATTCCCAAAACGATTTGTAAACTCTTTAGGAATTAAACTTTATGGCTATTCTATGTTCAGAGCGGCGCAAAATTTTCTTCTCTTAAACTTCTTGATGAATTCTGAAATAAGGATTCTTTCCTAAAATATAAATTAGGATTCAGTTTTCGGGCATACTGAACAGCTACATTGATCGTTTTACATAGATTGTATCAGTTGTGGGCACCTCGCACTATTTAGTACTTTGATTAGCTGTAGTCAGTGATCTTTGTAATTTTCTGCGCATTGTTTTAGAATTGGGAATGCATGTGTGAATAGTTTTTGACAGTAACTAATAAGGGTGAATAATTCTTTGTTTACTCACAAACTCTCATAGCGCAGCACACAGTACTACTCGAAATTCGTGTAATTCGAGAGATTATATTTTCAAGACGAAAAACGAAAAGAAAGGAAAAAACATTAGGTTAGTAAAAGGGGGGGGGGATATACTATTTTTAAGAATCAATGTTATTTAGCATGATATGAAATTTAAAAGCGAAAAGTGGCGGCCTGGTTTGCCGAGTGGTTAGCATATTCCCCTCTCCAGCGCGGGTTCGAACTATTGGCTGGGCGTGCATTTCCCAAATAGACCAGTTTCGTTTCATTTAAGCACTTGCCTTGATTCACAATTTGGTCATCAATTACGGGCTTCAGTATGCTTGTGAATCGGCAAATCCTCGTGTCAGTTTTACACTGTGGAAGTCATGGCGCTCTTTGAATTTTTTTGCATTAAATGTTCTATTTAGCCGCATAATCATTCATGCACAATTTCAAGACTCAAATGTTTCGGGCTTTTTCTAGAATAGAAATGAGAACGCATTCTTTATTCTAACACTGAACCCATGAAGCTAGAATCCTTCCCATTTCCCAACTAATCCCAGAAACTCGAGCTACTTTTATACGCGTGGCATGTTTACATCTATTTTTTTTTTTTTTTCCTGCATTGTCTCTGGTACGAAGTGTTGATTCACTAAATTCAGTCACTATTTTTTTTTTTTTATCCTTCATTTTTTCCTTTGCTTACATATCTAACAGGAAGCTTTTCTTCTAAGATAATAGCTTCTGTTTTCTTTGAAGATTTGTTAGAATTCATATTGCAAGGTTCTGAATTGGAAACAAATAAAGCAGGCAAATTAAAATCCGAAGATAAGTAGCGTCGAAACAGCTCCAACCATGTGGAAGATAAACGCTGTAAGGTTTCCATGTAAACAACTGGCACGCGCCAGCCAAAATGGAGATTTCTAAAAAATGACAACAACAACAAAATCGCGTAAGTCAAATACGTGTAACTTGAGTTATTACTGTACTTTGGGATTTATTGATGAAAGATTTGTAATCTTCACGATCAATTTTGTTGACTGATGGGCCATTAAAAAAATGTGGAGGAGAGACAAACAAATGCAAAACGACCTTTTTTTAATTTTTTTTTTTTTAATCACAAACAGCACCTGGTAACATTTCAGGAAATCTTTTCTGATGTATTGATTTTCATAAATGATTATTTCGCTAATTAAATATCACTATGTCAAAGTATGTAACTCGTTACAAGCATACGGAAAGGCTGCTGTCGTTTGTGTAGACGGAAGATTAAGTAGTAGAGAAGGTGGGTTGTGTTGAGTGTATGTCCTCCCACGGTGAGTCCAGGGAGGTGTCACATATCCTAGTTCAGTGATTATGAGGAGAGGATTTGAAAACGCTTTTTATTCGGGTGATTTTTAATGAAATTTTGCTTGAAGTAAGCTCGCCTTTTATCCCTTATAAGGAATCGTGTAAAAATTTAGTTTCACATTTTATAACCTCATGAAGCAATTCGAACTCTATTTTATTTTTTATTTTTTAGTAAATCACCTTGCTTTTATTTGTTTAAATTGCGAAAATTTTATTACGATACAACACCCTAATGAGAACATAACATTTCATTTGGTGTTAATTTGCGCAACTCACTTCCTTAGAATAAATGTGGGATTGTAGAGCCAAGAAAAAACTACATGATTTATGTGGGCGTTATATGACCGACTGTTTTTTCGAAATGAAAAAAAAAAAGTTCATCACCTGAACTGTTTTTGTTGTTGTTGTGTTCTATTATCCTTATTAAGATGACTGTTTTTTTATGTTCGTAATTGTGGTTTGTTTGCGCGTGAATGCGAGCTTTATTTTGATTTTTTTCGAATCCGTTGTTTGTAGTAGTATTATTGTTAATATGGTTGTTGTAATGTTTGTGTAGTTATCTATGTTGACTTTTTTAACTAGCGTTATTTTCTCCCCGTTTGTGCGGTAATTATGCTAGCAGTTTTTTTAGTATTGTGGAAAAATTGTGGGTTTTGTTTGTGAAGTGGGAGATATGTTTTTAACATGTGGTTGGGTTTGTATTGCCAGAGACGATAGGTGTTTTGTTCATGGTACCCACATTTCTGGTATTGGCTTTATTTATTTATTTTTGTGTGTGTTTCTGGAGGGGTTATATGTTAGTCTGTGACTTTAAAAAGGTTCTTCGTGTAGTGCATTTCTAGCCTAGTGTGGGTATTTTGGTTTCGACATTGTATGTTGTATTAAGTTTGAATTTAAAACATTAGGTTATGCGTTACATTGGCTTTTATGTATATGCATTAAAATTTTTAGCATTCCTTGTTTGCTTATCGTTGTGTGTGCGTGCGTGCATGCATTATTTTTGTCATTTTTCCAAATGTTTAGTGTGTCAGTGCCATTGGTCTCTAGGAAGATAAAAAAAAAATGATAGTTTGCAGATTAATATATAATATTTTCAGTACCGGCTTGGAAAGATATGTAACAGTAAGAAATACAAAGGAAGTAGCCGTATTAAAAATTGCCATGTGTTGTGTGTTAATATTATTATTAGGTGGGAGGAAAGGAATCGGAGATTAATTGATGGCAATGCTGTTTTTGCCTCCGTAGTGCAATTGGAAGAACGACGGTACATTGCGCCCTTCGATTAGAAATGGCCTAGATTCGATTCTCGTCGTGACGGGGGGGGGAGCTCTTTATATGGACTTTTCAATCGAAGGTGAGTTAGCCGATCTCATACGGTGGTAGCAGGGGTTTTTTCATCCCGCATACAGACAAATTGGCCCTTCAGTGTTCCGAAGGGCCAATTTGCACGCTATTTACAGACAAAAAATACTAGTGGTGGGAGGTAGATGGCGTTGATGTAGATGATTGGTAATAGAGGTTCGGTGTAGTGGTGAAGACGGAGAGTTGTACAGTAAGGTCCACCCGCGATGAGTCTTCGGACTCCTTGGAGGTGTCACGAATAATAATAATATCGAACCGATAATCGAGAGGTAGAAGAAACTAACACATCAGGTGTCGTATCTTATAACTTGAAAAAAAAAAAAAACATGAAACATTAATTATGCTTTCAGAATAAGAAAAAAAATCTCGTTATTTTATGTAGACTAGTAATGAAAAAAAAAAACTTTCATTATCATAATTTCCGCTTCGCTTAGTAAAACAGGATAAGCAACAATGAGTTTTTTTTTTTTTTTTTTTTTTTTTTTTAAAGTATATACTTATCAGTTTGATAGGTATTCACATCTCCCCGATACACACATTTGGATTGAATCATCTCTCATTGTGACAGCTGCCGAAAGCAAGCACATATCTCCAAAGACCTCCATGTTAGGTAGATATTAGCAACTGACATTATCTCAAATTCCATAGTATGTTCCAATAAGCAGGGCGGCATGAAACCATTGCCCCGCTTATGGGCAATGAAGTGGCTTGAAAAGACTTCATGCTTGGTCTGCAGAGCAGCACATATGTTATGAAAGAGATTTCTCTTTCCAACATACAGACCTGATGCAGTTATTATTATTATTATTTTATAATGTTGAGCTTATTAACGAGAGGATGGTTGATCAATCTATAGTACATTAGTACCGTGTATGGGTAAAATAATTAATGTCAACGGTAACCCAAGGTAATCCCAGGTGGTCACCCTTCCTAATTTGGAATTTGTGGTCTAGTTGAATGATAATGAACAAAACATTGCAGACTTTGGCAGTATGCTAGAAATTAGAGGTGTTAGATATTTGCCAGATGGACGTGCTATTGTTGATACTTTATTGTGATATTTTCGCAGGTACATCAGGGGCGAATGCTGGTCTTGAAATTCAAGCTTGCTCTTGTTATCAATCAGGGAGTGAGAGGTGTGATTGAAGTCTGATTAGTGGAATAACGAATTACTGACCATTTAAAACTATATATTTAGAAATTTATGTACATTTAATCATACAAATACAACATTTATTTCACAAATTATATTGTATCTTTTTCAACTTAGCTACTTGAATACAAATTCTACCCTACGGTTCTTCTTGATGAACTGGTCAATAACATCGTCATAAAAAGTTGGTTGTAACTTAATTTTCCCAAGCTACCTGCACACTTGTAAAGGCTGACTGAAGCTCACTGGCTAGAGCTACTTTGACTTCGTGTGGCCTGTGTTTAAGACGACGTAAAGGGAACGAAAATGGCTATGCGCGCGCATGAAATCACAGTGCTGCAGCGAGGACCTCGAAGCTCCTACAACCGAGCAAGCCAAGGTAGCTTTGACTAGACGAGCAAGCATCGGCCTTCGATACACAACGCAAAGCTCAGTTATTGCTGCGCAAGCTTAAGACGTCTTCTGTCTACAAAAATAAAAGCCTAGATGGAATGCTTATAAATGCACGCATTTGTTAACAAATAAATATTACTTCTTTCTCAATTAATGAGCTAGCGCAATAAGCATGGAGAATTCGCCCCTGAGGTACAAAAACTAGAATTCTCCAGTAATTTGGATCGATGCCTGTTATAGAAAAGAACTATATTTTTTCTCCAAAATTTTGGTTTTTGGTTTTGGTGGTTATTGGCTATTCTTCCGCTGGATGTAAAAACACAGTTAGCAGTACTGGCCATGACTTCTCTTTGTCGTCGTTTAGAATCTTTGCGCCGAGTATACTTTGCTATCTTCAACATCATGGACTAGTTTGACTGGATTAAAAAGTTTAATAAATTACATATCTAAGGTGCTAAGGTTGTATTTACCTTCCTTCATGCAATTGCATTATACAATTTGGCAGCATTTATTTCACAGAAACTGTGGATAATGGTATTCCGGTTTTTTTTCCACTTTCTAGTACAGTGGAATATACTCTCTCTGAACTATTGCTAATGCAGCAACAAAACTAATAGACAATACCTGACCAATGTCATCCTCATAAGCTTAACACAAGGATTCATGCAATTGCATTATACCTTATACCTAGAACCATCTCATCTTTACTCTTCTGTTAGGCTCAATGGCCTATCATAGCCGCGAAATTGACTTCTTAGAAACCTAACATTGCTTATGATGCAGTTGCGTATTGTAAATAAGTAGTGTAAGCATTGTAAATATGTATGCAAAAAATGTAAAATATAGAATTATTATGATTAGAAAAAAATATTATTTATGTATATTTATACAAAAAAAAAACTATTTACTGAGTGTTTTGTACTGAATCTTTTGTAGTAAACAAATGTAATATGTTAATTGCATATTTGTATTCTGTATACATATGATAATGATAACAAATTGTCATTTGTCGATAAATTATATTTTTGTCCGAAAAAAAAAACGGAAATTAAAGACAACTTCGGTCTGAATTTTGTCAGAACAGAAACACAACCTAGAGCTTTAGTGGTATATAATTTCCATCATATTGTGACTACTGCCCCTGCCTGGTTGGCTGAGTGGTTAGCGTGTCCGCTCTCCAGCCAAAAGGCTGCGGGTTCGAATACCTCCGTGGGCATGAATGTTTGTGATTGTCTGTGGAAATACTAGTGGTGGTGGTGATCAGCGGTAGATGGTGGGTTGAGTGGTGGAGATGGAGAGTTGTGGAGTGGGTGCCCTCCCTCGATGAGTCTTTGGACTCCGTGGAAGTGTAACGTAATAATAATAGTAATAATAAAACCATATTTGCCCTTCAGACAAAAGTCAGACCGAACTCGCGGTATAGTCATGTCACGTACAATGAGCCCCTCCATTAATTCCACATATTCGTCATGTACCATGACGAAGGATTGTCATAGATTTTTTTACCAACCTGGAGATTTTGCTGTGTGAGTGACTAGTGTACTTGCGAGAAGGAAGACTTAAAGCTTGAATTCGGGATTAAATGTTTGTTTTTAGTCCACGATTTTATTACATACACTCAGTGGCAGATTACCCATTAAGGCAATGAGGCACGTGCCTAGGGACCTCAAGCTCTGGGGGTCCCCAAGCCAAGACATTTTTCTATAGTGTTTGAAAATAGATTGTTTTCAGTAAACATCATAAAAATCTTGATTATTTGAAGCGAAAATTTTTTCAAAACAATATTACGTTTGAATATGTATTTTGAACAGCGCGCACTATCTACGCTTTAAATTAAACCGCATTACCAATGTCGGCGCACGGCACTGTTGACAGCTTCGATGTCACGAAAACTGATTGCATTGCCGAGATAGGAAGTTTCGCCTGGTTGCTCCTTAACTTCATTTGTTATTGAATCGTGTAAGAGTGAGGTGTTTGTTTCAAAAATAACTTTTTAGTGTGACTTTTCGCGTTTTCATTATTTGAGTAAAAAAAATTTCATTATTTGAGTGCAAGTAAAAAAAAACTGATAAAAAAATTAAAAAAAAATAATGAGTTTTATTATTTATCATCCTTTAACCCTTTAACAGGCAGAAAAATCCAGAACAAAAAATTCGAAGTACAAAATTTCATTTATTTGCCACCTCACTTTTATTTTATTTTTTTTGGGGGGGGGACTCCAAATATAATTTGCCTAGGAGCCCCAACTATCCTTAATCCGGCACTGCATACACTGCAACATTTCATATACCTCCACGCAGTCAAATGTTGTTATAACTATTATTTTTATGGCTATATAGCAGTGGCGGCCAGTGAAAATTTTAAGTGGGGGATGCTGCATATTAAAAAAAAAAAAACTTTTTTTTCCTAATCAGTAACGAATTTATTAATAAATAAATTTACATATTAAAAATTTCTTTATTAAAAATATTTCATCCTCACCACAAACAAAAACACCAATAATAAAAGTTTCGTATCAATAGCAATGACAAGTGCAAACGAATCGGCGTTAGATCGCAGTGCATTTGTTTTGTGTAATGATAATTGAAAAAATATAATTATTTTCAGATTTTCAACAGTGACACTCGTCATTATTCAGCCTTGTATCTATAATAAATAAATAAATATATGTTATTTTAACAAAATAAAATAAGATTTACAAAAAAAAAAAAAAAAAAAGTTCACCACGAATACGCCCAATAATAAACGTCTCATATCTCACAGAAATAACGAGCGCAGGCATAAGATACACTGCCCAAGCGGCAGTGTATCTAATGATGTATCGTGCAACGACAGCAAACGAATATCAGCGTTAGATCGCAGTGCATTTGTTTCGTGTAACAATTGAAAAAATATAATTCTTTTCATATTTTCAACAGTGACACTCGTCATAAATCAGCCTTGTATCTATAATAAATAAATAATTATATGTTATTTTAACAAAATAAAATAAGATTTACAAAAAATAGTTCACCACGCACACATGCACCAATAATAAACGTTTCGTATCTCACAGAAATAAGGCGCGTAAGCATACTAACAATACATTGTAGTTGGAACAGTTACAGTTGGGAATGACATAACGTGCAATGACAAGAGCAAACGAATATCGGCGTTAGATCGCAGTGCATTTGTTTCGTAATCTAAAGCGTTAATCGAACAATTCCAATCATTAACTATTCAATCAATGTCAAGACATAAGCTGTAACCTTTAAGTTGTTGTACTGCATTTATATAATGTTGTAAGCATTGTTATTATTTATAAAGGCAAACAAAATTTAATTTTTTCATTTTTTCCTTGGGGGTGCTGCAGTGTCGCAGTGCTTACTTATGTACAGGCTGCCACTGCTATATAGCATACTTTCAGTTATAACAACTAAACAGTTGTTATTACTGTTTCCACTGCTGGTGCTCATGTCATGTCTTGCATTGCATTCCCACAAGTACAAAGTTTGACTCAATCATCACTCACCAAAGTCAAAAATCTATCCTCAGCAGATGCACATTTTTATTTGACCTCATATACGTATACTGTTACTTGTTTCTCTGTACGTAATGCTAATCATATATTCATGCAACACTGGCAACTGGGAATAATTTGTGGTGTTCCGAAAATCATCCCTTGAGATGAGCTTATATGTGCCACAGCATCAGGGCTCTTTTGAGAGTACTCTAGTTTGGAAGGTTTCTGTTTTCAAATGGGAGTTTGAAAATAAACTTTTTTGTTTTGATTGTCGAAAAGTTTTTGAATGAAAGTAATTATATATATGTTCTTGACCCTTTTCGGGTGCTAAATTTGAAGAATTCGATGAAAGGATCACCCGTGTTCCTTGTTTTTTTTTAGCTTTTCTTCTTGTTTTGCCTCACATATTGGGCTACATTATTAATTTATACTCTGCTATTTATCCCCTGCATGGATTTCTAGGATATTTTCTACACGTTAATTTCCTTCGAACAACAGATCCTTTAGGTATTTATTACACTGCATTACTCACCTTACCTCCTTGAATTGCTGACTGTTTACGATGACTACGTCCTTTGTTCTTTAATCGTTGTTGACCACTGTCTGCATCTCTTGAACACACGTAATTTTATAAACTGCTCGACAGATTTTGATAATTTATACACTATCGTCTTAAACTTGTCGAATGGAACCGCTTTGTAACACTCTCAGATTAAACAGCAAGAACAAAATTACTTGGAAACTCTAGTAATGGAAGCTTCAGTAAGGATTGAAGTGAGGCGAGATATATGACTTCTTCCCCTTGTCAGGTATTAATTTTTCTCCCATTTCTCCTTACTGTTATCCTGATTTTTAGCCCTCTCAATGTTTAGTCAGAGGAGATCGGCTCTTTTTTTTTTTTTTTTTAATTAGATGAGATAGCGTCCGCGCGGTTAGCCTAGTGGCTTTCTGCTTCGCAACCATATGCCTGGGGAAGGAGTGTCCTAGGTTCGATTCCCGCCCACTACTTGAGGAGCCAAGTTAGCCGGTCTTGGGCGTGGACAGTATGGTTTTTTCCGCCAGTTTATCTGGGGTTTTTCATCCCGCAAGCAAGCAGGCAAACCGACCCCCGTGAACACACAGGTTACAGTCATAAATACTTACGGCAAGGAAGGCAACGGGAAACCACCTTGCTCATAATCATCTCCCTAGTATGGTAGCATATAGCTACCCCCCCCCCCCGGCCGTATGGCAGAAGAGAATAGATAGAGAGAGGTGAGATAGCTGGCAAATTGAATCATTTCAATAAATAAGATGAGTTCAATATTTTTTCCCGTCTCGTTGTTACACGTTTGTTCTCTTCAAGTATTTCGCCTACAGCTACATCCAGATTTTCGTAATGTTTGGATTCGTACGAATGGCAGGACATTTCTTTCTTCAACGATTCCTCATTGAAATCGGATTCGTTTGTAAACAGTAATAGTGTTTTCTCAAAAAAATACACTTGTGAGTGATGGTTGACAAACTACTTCCGAGTATATTTCTCTACTGATAGATATCTCTTCGCAGTCCGGAAAATGCTATTAGTATTCATATTTCCGAATGAATTGGTTGGAAGATAAAATCACTCGTTATTTTAGGTTAGAGTTAGAATATATGTAATATTGAACTTTAAAAATATAATAATTTCTGTAAATTTTCCGAAATCGAAAGCAGCGGGTGGCGTTTGGCCTTACTTTTAAATAACCACCCCGGTCCATATTAACCCAGATATTCAGTCACGTGTATGATACTCAAGAGATGGCATTCGAAAGTCTTCGTATATAATTATTTTGTTAAAATATTTACTGAAGCGAGTAAATATTGATATTTACTTTCTTATTCGCGAGATGTTTTCAGGAAAACTTTACAAAATGCCTCAAAACTTTGTGCGGTTGCAGTCTTTCTTTTGCTGACGTATATCATCTCTGATATGTTGCTAACTATGAGATTAGCGGTATGAATTATCTGACAATTTCCCCTCCTCGCCTCGTCCCACAATTCCATATCAATGGAAATGTTTTTGCTTATCTCTCCTCTTGAATAGTGTATGTGCAAACGGAGACTGTATTTTGACCCTTAGCACTGCCTTAAGATTTCTCGTTTATCTTTTCGCTTAATTATTGTACAATATTATGGACAGTTAGACCTAGATTAAATAAATAAATGTGATTAATTATTACATAGCGTTTGATATGGTATGCAGAAGTATGTAAAACATGGGTTCGGCCTTTCTAAGAAGGGGGAAAAATATCTAGTCAACAGGCGATCGTGAAGGACAAACGGTTATTGAGTTGTTCGAGCTAGTGTAATGGCAACATATGAATGAGATCAGTTAACATCAGAATAAAAGTACAATTTTTCGCAAGCAATGTTTTCCAGAAGTAAACATAAACTAGAAGCGAAGGACATATCGGCTCCTCTGAAACTTTTGCCGCTTCAGTCGAGTCCTTTGTACCGACGACGAAAATCAGGACAGGTTTCAAGCAACGATGCTAACCAACAAGAAAAGTTGTCTGCCCCAGGTGTTAGGGGAATGGCCGATCAAGAACATGACTACGACGAACCTATAATGCCGCCTCCATTACCGCCAAAGCGAAATTCAAAGAATCAATCTTCTCCGAATGCTTGTCTTTCACCATTATCATCTGGCGAAAACTTGAATGGATCTTTAGCAAATGAAAGGTATGACTGGAATTATGTATGGGAATAAAATTGTGTATGAGGTAAAATTAAATGCGCGTGAATTTTGTTTCCGGTTTTATAACATAATGAGTGAAAACCTGTTTGTTTCAAATCAAGAATTGCATGAGTAATCTCCATGACGTCCCCCCCCCCGGAATTTAATTAGAGTTAAAACTTATTTCACTATAAAAAAACAAAAGAGAATGTGCTAGGCCTATTCGTGCAGTCCTGTTATTATTCAACACTCCACGCAATATTTTAACTTTTAATTATGTAAAATTTGTAAGTCGTGGAAATATTATTATACTTAGATATCACGTGCAGTTTACCACGCGCGCAAGTATTATTATATGACCACCTCACTTACTATACTTTTTTGTTCATGATTATTACACGTTTAAAATTACACCTATACCATAATATAACATATTCCTGTCCCCGAATGATCTTTTAATCGGTTGGGATATTTATTAGTAACATGAAGAGCATGCCTAAAATAGAAGGACGTTTTTAAATAAAGTATCGCAGCAGTACATAATTACCCATATTAAATTGATTTTAATGTGATCCTAGGTTATAGACTATGATTTTCTTTTCTTTTTTTTTTTCTCTATTTGTCTGGTCTGAACTATTTCGGTTGGGGGGGGGGGGGTGCAGACAGAGGAAGATGTAGATCTCTGCTATACAAGAGCACATATCAGAGAGTTCATGTATTCAATAAGAAAACAGTCTGATCCTGCTTTTTCCATATGAAGTTTCTGATTAATCATAGTATATATTGATCTTATTTCATAAACAGCCCTTACCACTGGTGTTGATTGTTTGTGAATTTAGTGAATAATGGGTATCAGATTACTTGTGTAATTTCCATATAATAATGCATCACAAATAATAATAATAATTATTATTATACAAACATCTCCTGGAGTCGAGACTCATTGAGGGAGGCAATAGTAAGATGCATTCTAACAGAGATAATGTTTATCATACCTCATCTTAAATTGGTTCAATGTTTGTGCACTCACCATCTCATTTGGCAATAAATTCCACTCACCAACTACTCTCCATGCAAGAAAAAAAAGTCATACCACACTCTCTTGTGTACCACACCTTTATACAACTTCTAAGAATGACCTTCTTGTCTCTAACCCCTTCCCTTCTCTCCTTCAACCCTTTGAAAAATATCCTGGGTATCTATTTATAAGTGCAACTTAACAATTTATGTCTCCCCTCTTCTGCCTATTAACTAGCATCTGTAATTTACATTCTCTTGACCTATCTTCATAGTCAGTATTCCACAATCCCGATATTGCTTTTGTGATTTGCCTCTGAACCTTTTTACGGAGCTTGTTTTTCTCACCTAATTATTCTAAGAAAATTTATAATACAGTAGGTAGACCTAAATGGAAAGAAATTATTGCAGCAATGCTTATGATTGACAGTTACATGTTTTTGAAATGTAGTAATCTACACATTGATGGTATTAGCATTAATCTTATATTCTTACCAACATTTATAGATGTAGAAAATGTTTTCATTTTGAACATGTCTGTTAAAAGATGCATGCAAAAGAAAAGTGAATGTTTCAGATAATTTACTTAATATATGCTGTTTACTATATTAATGGAACCGAACTGCAAGAAGTTGACGAGACAAGGGACTTGGGAGTTATTGTGGACAGAGAACTTAAGTTTAAAGGGCATATTGCAAAGGTTGCCAAAACATCTCATCAAATTACATGGTTGTTGAAGAACACACTGACAAGCAGGGATAAGGAAGTTATTGTTCCACTTCATAAGACATTAATAAGACTGCATTTGGACTATTGTGCACAGATCTGGTCACCTGGATTTCTTGGTGGTGAAGAAATGGTGGAGAGGATTCAGAGGCGAGTTACAAAGATTGTTGGAGGTCTGTGAGATGTTCCCTACAGGGATAGATTGAAGATCTGTGGGCTCCAAAAACTAGCTGATAGACATAGGAGAGGAGATATGATAGAGGTATATAAATTATCAAAGGGATTTTATAGAATTGATACTGATGACTTTTTTTAAGACCAGTGCAAATAGGGAGAGAACGAGGGGCCATCCCTGGAGATTATGTAAGAGTGTGGTTAACAAGGGTATTAGGACTAGATTTTTTGCTTGGAGGGCTGTGGATGGGTGGAATGTGTTGTCAAAGGTGGTTGTGAATACTTTGTCTGTGAATGAATTTAAGGAGAAGTATGATAGGTATTATGTGAATAATGGTTAGTATGTCAATGTAGGATCTCCCGCGATGAGTCTTTTGACTCCATTGAGACACCGTTATTATAATAATAATATGTCAAGTATGTCAATGTAAGGTCTCCTGCAATGAGTCTTTTGACTCCATTGAGACACTGTTATAATAATAATAATATTTTGAATAAAATAATGAACAGGTTTAAGAAGACAGTATGTTGATTGTAGTGTTTGCTGTGCAGTGTTATTATAACCAGTTTTCTGATCAACTAATTAGTTTGTTCTCCATGGATAGTTTTTTCAGATAACTTGAATTTTTGAAAGCATATTCTCATCCTAACTTCTTTTGGGATGAGAATATGGGAACAAATTTTAGTATTCTTGCTTTTCCCATTAAGAAGGGAGGTGGTTTGTATCTGTAATTCTCTTCAAATTATGATGATATTCAAATAAATGCCATCTTTTTTTTTTGTTGTTGTTGTTGACTGTAAACATGTTTGTACTGTTTTATAACCAACACTAAACAATATCATATGATCTGGACATTAAGATAATTCTGACTTTAACTTATGTAAAGTGGCACTAATATGTTTAGCTATCACTTTTCTGAATGCAGACTGGTATTCTTGAATGACTAGATGTCAGAAGTGAATTTCCAGTTGAAAGTCACTGGACTGCGTGTTGCAGATTCATTTCTTCCATTAAAAAAAAGTACCCCCCCCTACTTATCTCTTATATTGTTGCCGAAATACTAATTTTAAATATTTATTCAAAGTTGGCAAATTACCTACTATTGAATATCTTCTTACCCAAATTTATCTTAGGGGATATATTATTATTATTATTCCTGACACCTTCAAGGAGTCCGAAGACTCATCACAGGAGGACACCTACAACTGTCTCAACCACTACACCGAACCTCTACTACGAATCATCTCCATCAATGCCATCTATATGAAAACTAGATTCTGATAAAAACTTTTCCATTATCTTTTTCTTGATTATATTACTTTACTAGAAATGTGTATGATATAAGAGGTAAGCTCTGTCAATGTAACTCATTTGTGCTAGTTTTCTCTTTTCACTTCATGCACATTTTGAACTAGATATGATTCATGTTACATGGCACAAGATAATGATATTGCTAATTTTCTGTTGTGGTTAACTAGGAATTTTTTAGGCATTTTATAGTTTTTTTTTTTTTTTTTAAAGTTGAATGACTGAAATGTTTATTATTCAGGCTAACTATTTGACTTTTACTCTAGACTGTATTTTATTTATTATTTTTTTTTTTGTATTTTCTGTCATTAATTGCATTTTCCATGTTTTGTTTTTTTTATATGGAAACTGCTTAATCCCATTCTTAAATTTAATGTATAATTTTACTTTTTGATAAAGATTTCATTTACCGATTATTAATTTTTAATTGATATATTTATTCTTTGCAGCACAGAGAAGTTTTCAGCTATGTCTTTGGGTTCAATGTTCTGTTCTCGCTGTGGAGAGGGATTTGAAGCTCATGAGAAGATAGTGAATTCTCATGGAGAAGTTTGGCATCGACAGTGTTTTGTGTAAGTATTTCACAGACTTCTCTCTTTTTGCAAGTTCAGATGGAATCGTAATTACTGAGGGATAAAAATTCTCTGCAAATTTTAAAAAATGGTTAAACTCTTGAATGAATGAATTTAAAAATAAGCATCATTACTTATTTTTGCCTTGTATATATTCAGTTGAAGCTTATTTTCTCTTTTTCGCTCCTATCTCCACCATCATTATATTTTGATGATATCTCACAAAGAGATATCTGAAGTACTTTGAATATATGACGTTAACAAAATATTTAATTCAAGCTTATCTTTCTAGCAGATGTTTTTTTTATGTGAATCCCATCCTTGAAAAATTGTAAATCCATTGTTCATTTTAGTGTTATGAGTGGGCTGAGGTCAGATAATCTGTGAAAGATTCTGAGACCAAATATGGTACTATCTGAAGCAGCTTCAGATCTCCATTAAGCAGGGTGGTATTCTCTCACTAAATGACTATGATTATCTAACATTTGAAAGACTTTTATATTGAGATATGAATGTGCAATAGCCTATTGGTTGGAGAGAAGAAATACTATTAACTCAACCAAACCAGGCTGGCATTATTTAAAAAAAGTTTATTTATTTATTTTTTAAGCTTCATTATTGTATAATAATGAAGCTTAATTGTATAATAATGACATATGAATATTCATATGTCAGTTCTACTGAACAAGTTTTGTTGAAATTTGACATTTGGGATCTTTAAAGTTTTTCAAGTTGCTAAAGTTGATTAGGTGTATATTGCAATATATAAGTATGCATTATTTACATATTAAAAACTCATTTCCATACATCAGTAATGCATAGCTATATACTACAACACTCGCCAAATCTTTAACCCGGCACTGGTGAGGTGGGAAAATGTAACAAAAGTGGTAAGGTGGGGGGGGGGGGTCCCACAGACCCACCCAAATAATGTAGTGTATTATAGAAATCCATATCTTTTTAATCAATATTAGATTAGGTATTGTTTAAGTGTCCTGTAATTTTATGGAATAAAAATGCAGATCCACAAAATTAAATTTTTATTGCCCAAAAATACTTAACTAATTAAACATGTTTATTTTTCAACAAAAATATACTCTTCCTAGCTTATATAATGAACGAGCTAAATAAATCAGTATTTTTTATGCACTTTAGTATTTGCTTACAAAAGTAACATATACATTATAAGAAGCTAATACAATAATAAACATTAAGCCTTGAGATTCCAACGATATCACTAACTAAAAATTTTCATTTTCTGTAATTGCACAGTCTGGGCACCTTGGAATTATGTGATTGAGACACACATATTTTGAGCATTTTTGACAACAATAGCTTGTTTTTTCTATCATATTTTCGTGGATCAATGATTCTGGTGACTAGACTTATAAAAACCAGCTAAATATAAAAGTCCGAACACAGCCTTTATTTCACTCATATCAGTCTTTTGAACGCTATTATTTTTGCCGTCTATTTCGTCATTTGTATTCTTCAAAATTAGGTCTATCATGTCATCAGGAAAAAATATCTCCCAGCAATCTAAAACTGATTTTGCATTTTTTGCGTTGCTCAGAACACCAGGGGCTTGGCTAACTATGTTATGTGCTTGACTTCTTATTCGAGATCCTAACTTGTTTTTACCCCATCTTGTTTGCTTATCCTTTGCCAATAAAAGACTCTGTGGATTCTTCCTCACAGTCTTGTTCTGTGTCAGACTCATGGTTACTGACTAATTTTTAATCAATTTCACTATCATCATCTCTGCTAAATGGTTCCTAGTCTGTCAAAGCGTCATCTATAAGTTGATGTAACCTCTGTCCTTCCTGCTCGTAACTCATCTGGTAAAAAAAAAAGATATTATTCTCAAAATACCCTCTAAATTTTTATCAAAACGTATTTGCTTATAGTTGGTATGTAAAAATATAAAGACACAGCAGTAACAATAATATTTTCGTAGAATATACATGAAAACAACTTGCGTTTCGGAAGTAAATATAGTCGCACTTTTGGTAAGGTGGGGTTTGGTGGACCCCAGCACACTTTACATCTCTGCACACTAAACTCGCTTGCACTGTGTGCAACAGCCTGTCATCTATGGTGTCGAGTAGCGGGTTACGGGAGGGGAAGCTATACTGAGGCATGACTCACTGCCACGCTTTGTTAAAAAGTTATAGTCAATTTAAAATCTTTGGGTTTATAAGATGACACCTCACCTTATGAACGGCAGGTTAAAAAGATATAAAGGTATGTAACTAAAAGCATAAGTTATAATTCTTAGCATTATGCAATAAGGATATTACAGTGTTGTCAAATGTTGATCAGATTTATTAGTTTGTACAGTTAGTACAATGGCATATTGAATTGAAGGATTTTATGGTCAAACTGACAAAATAAACTTTAGTGCAAACTAAGACAACTCTGCTGTCAAAGGTTGTATTCTTGTAAGCTCGCTGGTAAATTTTGAAATTTTCTTCTATATTTACTTACTTATGCAAAATTGAAGCCTTTCTACTCTATACTTAACTAATTATACACCTAATGAGAGTTTACTTATGATGAATTTAACTTTCTGACATAGGATTGCAGTGGTATCGAATGCTTTTGCTCTCTTGCTTTCCACCTAGTCTCTGATTAGACAGCCTATGGGCTTTATCTAATGCTACATTCAGAGACTTGGTGATTGAAGTACTTGCTTGTAACTTGCCAGGCTTGTGTTTGGTGCAGTTTTGGTGTGGAGCCTATTCACAGGAGATTCAGTTTGCAGACAGTAATTCTGCCTGCAGTACTGACAAGTGTGCAGCTACTCGAGAGAGGAGAATGATGACTGTTTAGGTCACAAGTTTATGAAATTTTGGTTTTGCCTAGTATCTGATGAGAATTAACAGCTGCCATACCAGTGAAACCTAATTTAAGCACTAATAAAAGGCACACATACAGGCTCCTTGGCAGAGCTTGTGTTTTAAATAGTGCAAACCAAGGCAACTCTGATGCTGAAGTTATATGTTCTTTGGTAAATTTTGACTTTTTTTTTTTTAAAGCTTCTTTCTATATTTAGCTATAAAATATGGCTTATCCATGAAATCCTCCATTTTAATAGACAGGCCAAATTGAAGCTTTTCAGCTCTACTTCAGTAAAAGTACAATAGAATCTTTCAACAGTCTATATATGCTTGTTGCATTACTGGGATATAAAGTTTCTGCATATTATAAGCAATGATGTTTTGTGTTTCCTATCAAAGCTTGTGATAGGAAACACAAACACCTTTCATAAAAAAGTTTATTACTTATACCAGTTTACACACTATTAATTCGCACTTTCTCTTGTACATTCTTTAAGATTGGAAATGAGTATCGAAAGGACATTATCTCTGCGAGGTTAAAAAAAAAGTTAGAGGAATTGAATGATATAAATATGACATTGTGTAATCAGTATCATATGCAAGAGTCATTATGCTGAAAAACATATTGCATATCATATTCTTACTCTTAAGTTCAAATGTCTTATGTGAGAACCTTGATATCTGTTGTATTGTGTTAGCCATCATCTCATTTTTGCAACTTACATAAATTTGTGATTGTAACCATTAAATTCAATGTATGTTATTTTTTGTTTGTTGCCAAATAACTTTGTCCTTGACTTCAGTGGAAAATCAAACCTGGCTTGTGTGCTTTTTCTTTTCTGTTCATCCTCTATGTGTTCTCTCATGCAGATTTTTCCTGATTTGCCCATTCTGTCCTACATAACAGATTCTCTGGCAATTATGTTATGACTGTTTTAATTCGATATAGGATAAATATGCCTAAGGGAAGATCCACATTACAAAACATAAGTACAAAAGAGAGTGAGTGAGAGGCTGTGAGATCCTACACTTCAGGTCTGACTTTCTACACAATAGTTTTTGCCTTTTGTAAGATGTACTTTACTCTGTTTGTTTATCTCTGATTCCCATTTCCTGAATATATAAATACCTATTCAGTTAGTAATTCTAAATGAATAAATAACCGATTGTTTCAGACAATAGTATGTGTAAATCAAAGAAGAAATAGTTGCTGCTAATGAAACTATATTTGCATATCATACAGCAAAGCTTAATTTTCAATTTAATTTAAGTTTTCAGTCAATGGATTGCACAACACAGTAATAATAATAATGTTGTACAACAAAAAGATTTCTTTTTGTTCATCATCATCATTAAATTCCTGCCATGTACCCTCAAGGGGTGTACAGGATATGATAGTACTATATGAAAAATTTACATCATTACTAACTTCCTATCTACAATTTTCCTCCAGATCAGTCTGTTACTTGTCACGACTCCAATATTATCAGATCTTATATTCCTATCATCTAAGGCACTTTGTACCGTATCAATCCACCTATATCTTGGTCTTCCTCTGGGTCATTTTCCTGCCAACCTGGCATAGAACACGTGTTCTGCCAAACTTTCCTTGCCCATTCTGTTTAAATGACCATACCACCTGAGATTAGCTCTGCTAATGCATTCCTGTATGCTGACAATGTCAAGTTCTTTCCTAATATCCTTGTTTTTAATATGATATTGCCATTGATGCCATCTGTTCATGCCCCTAATCTTTCTCAGGATTCTCATATCTGTGGTCTCTCTAGTCTTTAGTCAAGTGTTTTACTTCTGACCCAGCTCTCAGATTCATAAGTGAAAACTGGTTTGAACACTGTCTTATATACAGCTAATTTAGTGTTCTGACTAATTTCTCTCTAATTCCATATGAATTTATTCAGTTGACTTCCTGCTATACCAGCTTTATTGATTTTGTTGTCTATTTCCATATTTAATTTACCATCTTTACTGAAAATCGTGCCTAAGTAGGTGAAATGTTTTACTTGTTCCACAGGTTCTCCGTTCACAATGCAGTTGACATTTTCAGTGATTCTGCCTATTTTCATTGTCTTTGTCTTTTTATTGCTGACCTTCATACCATATATATTACAACAGTTATTCAATTTAGTCAAGGAATCTTGCAGACTCATAGCAGATATATTGATAAGTATAACATCGTCCGCATAAAGCAAAGAGCTGACATTAACATCTCCAATTTTGATATCATGTTTAATACCACTTTCCTTCATAATGTGATCCATATAGATAATGAATAACAGAGGGGATAATGTACATCCTTGTCTCACACCAGATTTAATATTAAACCATCTTCCTGTACTTCCTTCAATTCTAACTGCTGACTCACAACTCAAATGAAGACAAAGTATTGCTTGATATAATGCCCCATTGACACCATATAACTGTAGCGTATTGAATAGCTTCTCTCTTGGCACCTTGTCATATGCCTTTTCCAGATCGACAAAACTTAAATACAGTTCTTTGTTATATTCCCATCCTTTCTCATTGAATTGTCGTAAAGTGAAGATCTGATCCTGACAGCCTCTATTTGGCCAGAATCCAGCTTGTTCTTCACCAAGCTTTTCTTCTACAATTCTTCTCAACCATTTCTCAAGAATACTTGCATAGATCTTGCTAGGGACACTCAGTAGCGAAATACCTCTGTAATTCTCACATTCAGTTTTATTTCCCTTTTTATATATGGGTACTATGAGAGCTCTACTCCAATCATCAGGAATTCGTCCCTCTGTCCAGGTTTTCTGAAATATGCAGTGCAGCCACTGTAAGACTTTTATACCACCATACTTCAGCATTTCTGGTCAAATATCATCTACTCCTGCTGCCTTTCCACATTTCAAGCCTTTGATGGCTTTTTCTATTTCAAGTATGGATATGTATTCCTGAATGTATGCCTGTTGAGTGTTTTTTACCACTGTTCTATCATTGCTTGTTTCATTTAGCAATTTCTTTTTGTTGTACAACATTATTATTGTTGCTCACAAACCATAACATGACCAATTATGTTAATATGCTTTCCCCATGGATATTGGGGCAAGTAATTATGGATTCATACTAAGTTAATTTCATCACTTTACTAGTTGATAGCTCCAATCACATTGACATAAAATTAGTACCAGTTGTAATTTGTTACTATTTACATGCAAAATAGTCCAAATAAAAGTATTGGAGTTCACTAATTTACCTGGAGAAACACCCAATTTTAATCACTGATCATATTTTAAATCTTTTTGGAATAAATTTTGGCTATCAGGGGGGGGGGGGGAAATATATATATATATATATACACACACACATATACTGGGTGGCCATAAAATAACTTTCCCTCTTTGGAGGCATCTGTAGCTAAAACCAATAAACGGAATGAGACCAAATTTTATATTGAGACTTTTGAAGGCATGGGGAGATGATTTCTGCAAAAAAAAGATTTAGTACCAAAAGTTACCGATAGAGAAAATTTTGGTGCTGGCAGAGCCGAAAACAAGTGGATAATTACATTAAAGGCAGATAAAATGGAATAACATTTCAACAGTGTAAGCTACAACTGCATCACTCGTTCCAGCTGGATATGTGGCACATTACAATGATAATAATAATAATTAAACTAAAACAACAACTTGCAAGAGACATGGAAATTAATGTGGTGATTGAACTCACAGGAAATAATGTTCTATTCTTCAGAATCAGGATCCCCTGGACCACATACATGATTTTCAATGTGCTGACTTTTCTTGTGTACAACAAGTTGCATTCGGTGTGCGACATGCTCTACAGCTGAGCATAAGGAGTCGGATTGGATGTTCATAACAGCCCATTTTATGTTCTCTTTCAACATGCAAGCTGGGAATGCCACCAACATACACAACAGATTTCAAATACCCCCACAGCCAAAAGTCACATGGTGTGATGTCCGGGGGATCGAGGCAGCCATGCCGTTGGAAAGAAATGACTGATAACCCTCTCATTACTGAAATGCTGGCGTAAAAGGCACTGTACTGAACGTTCAATGTGTAGCCGTGCCCCATCCTGCATAAAAATTATAGAGTTCAAACATTGTCTTTGCTGCAATGCAGGAATGACAAAATTTTTCAGCATTTCTTGATAAATCTCTCCAGTAATGGAATAGGTTACAGAACCTGTATGGGTAATATGCTCAAAAAAGTATGGTCCTATTTTGAAAAAAAGCCTCACCACATGGTTACTTTTGGAGAATGCAGCGGTACTTGTTGGATCGCTTGGGAATGTTCAGATGCCCAAATTCTGCAGTTGTGAGTGTTGACTGACCCATTCAAATAAAATTGAGCCTCATCGCCCCCACAATATTCTCCAAAGCCAGTCATTGTTGATCTCCATTCGGGAAAGAAACGTTAGCGCGAAGGTCATGTGCTTATCATAATCTGCAGTAGTTAGTGCTTACACATGACTAAACATATATGGATAGAAGGGAAGCATTTTCTGTAAGATTTTCCATACTGTACCATAAGCCATATCTAGTTTGCGAGCTATGGCATGAGCACTTGGACCAGTACTGGTCCCTGTGTCGTTGAACACCACAGTAACAATGTCTGTTACAGTCTCTTCTTGCACTGCTTTCTGTCTTCTGCCAGATCTAACTCCTAGTGATCCAGTTTCTTCAAATTTCTTAATCGTAGCTCTCACTGCTACAGCTGACATAGGCCTGTACGCAGGTTATGTGAAGCCTTCTAAATTCCCGAAGGGCCTCTATGGCATTGCACTGTTTAAGGTAAAACAACTTAACAAGTAAAGCATGCTGAGGCAAGGTAGGATGCATGTGAGCACAATTCATCAGTCATTCAAATAACTGCCTGAACATTCCCAATCCCTTTTTAAGTGGAGTTGGTGGTGCTGCTGTCACGTACACACAGTAAAATTTGCTTTTCCAATAATATTGGAATAGCAAGTTGGTTATCTTTATTACCTGCATTGGTGTGATACACTGTTTTATTTAAAGATTTAAAATAATATAGTTCTTTCATAGATAAGGGAGAGTGATCCTATAGTTATGACATGGGGAATGGCCAAGCAGGACACACTTTACGCAAAAGAAATTTGTGGAGTGTAGTTTCTAGCAAACAGGACAAAAAAGTGGTTATATGATAGAGACTTACAAACTTCTGAAAGGGCCATACAGGATACTGATAGATGAAATTCATTTTATGGAAAGTGGGGAGAGAGAGAGAGAGAGAGACAGGACAGCCTTAAAAGGAACTTTAATCAACTCATAAAGGAAAATGAGAAATGTAGGCTATTAATATACACTATATTAATAGCCTGGAGATAAATGTCAAACAGATTTTTTAGCTTATTTAAAGTAAAGAGCCAATAGGCTTCATTTCGGCAATGTAAACATTATTTAAATTAAGGGGATATTAAATCCCACATTGTTTTAAAACCGAATAAGAAACTCAAAGATCAGAATCAGAGTTTCATGCCGAATATAGTAACTATAAACGTATCGGCGACTACTAGCGTAAGCTAAAGCATGTAGTTCAAGTATGCAGTACAAACTAGGGCAACTCGTTGCAAAGGCGGATAAAGTTCTGATCGCTATTCTTAGTATTTTCCATAATGTAAAACCCATCTCCTAGGCATGAAACTCTTTGTTTCCGATCTTTGAGTTTCTTATTCGGTTTTAAAACAATATGGGATTTAATATCTCCTTAATTCAAATAATGTTTACATCGCCGAAATGAAGCCTATTGGCTCTTTACTTTAAATAATTTATGGGTGCACCTTTTTGACAACTCGTGTAGCAGAGTATATAAGTTTTTTTCGCTATATCCTTAGTATTATTCTTTGGTCTAGCTACTCACTGATGAGATCTCAATAAAGATCGAAACCGGTCTGGGTAGTGACCTCCCACCATAACGTATAACATCATACATCTCCTAGAAGATGGGTTTTACATTATGGAAAATACTAAGAATAGCGATCAGAACTTTCTCCACCTTTGCAACGAGTTGCCCTAGTTTGTACTACGTACTTGAACTACGTGCTTTAGCTTATGCTAGTAGTCGCTGATACGTTTATAGTTACTATATTCGGCATGAAACTCTTTGATTTCCGATCTTTGAGTTTCTTATTCAGTTTTAAAACAATGTGGGATTTAATATCTCCTTAATAAGATTTTTTAGCTTTTGGCATATTTTGAAGCTGCCATATTATGGATTAGTACCCAAAAAAAAAAAAAAATATGAAACGGGATTGAGAATAGAATAATTAGTGGCAACGTTAATCAGAGTCAGTTTGTTTAGAAAGAAAATCCTGATTATAATCTTGTTTTAATACAGTAATGATAACTTAATTTAATAACAGACTGGAATTTGTATACAGAATTGTACTAATCCAAGTGAGTCCAAAGGAGATTTAATCTGATTTATACTTTAACTCCTTGAACATGTGGTTAGTAATGGTAATAACAAATTAGTAATTAATGCAATTTGTTGTTAATAATAATGTAGTTGTTAATTGTTCTAGGTGTTGTCAGTGCTTTCGACCTTTTCCTGATGGCATTTTTTATGAGGTAAGTGCACTGTGTAGAAAGTTTTTTCACTTGGTTCGAAAGTAAATTTTACTTGCCAAGAAATTATATTCTTGTTCGGTCCTTTACCCAAGTCTAAGCAAACAAAGTTTGTATATGAAGTATCTCCATGACTTAATAATACACCTTTTTGCTACTTGTATATGAAAAATATGACTTCTGCATTAATTCAACCTTTGTATCTTCATGGGTCTAGCTTCTGCTGATGACACCTGAATAAAGATAGAAACTGGTATGGAGATTTCAGAAAAATATAATGCAAAGCATTATATTTTTCTGAAAGGTAGTGTGCTTTGCATTTTGCATTATGGGATTACTTGGGTAAAGGATTAAATAAGAATATAATTTTTTGGCAATTATAATTTAGCAAGTACATTATAGGTTTTGTATTAGTTAAGGACTATTTTCTCTTTTTTGCATTTTGGTTAATCCCAAATGCAGTTCAAAATTGCCATTAGCTGGACTAGCAAGATTAAAATGATTTCTGGATCATCAGATTTCTAGGTTTTTTGAAAATGTATATAGGAGTCTAGAAACACTTCAGTCATGCAAATTTTGAAATTATCAACCTTAATACTTCTCTTCCGAATCTCTTAACTAGAAATTTCGATCTGTGTTTTAAAGCAGATTTTATATATATGAGAGATAAAGATAGAAGGATATCTAAGAAAAAGATTGAGGGAGAGTTGTAGTAAAGTCCTGGGTAGGGACTTGGATGAAAATGGCTGAGCAACTAAAGCCATGAGATTAGTACGAATTATCAAATTACTAATCTGTCTAATATTAGTATTAATATCATAGCATATAGCATGATATGATAGTACTACATGATTAAGTTGGCATTATTACTAGTTACGTATTGGCAATCTTCTAAATAGGGCTAAAACGGCCTCGCCTATTCCTTTTAGAGAATACAAGATGTTAGCAGATTTATTTATTTAATCTAATATTTGTGAGATCTTCAACATTGTTCACACTAACATTTCAGGTCTTTTAAATTTTATCCTGTTCATCCTGAGGGTTTCCCCCAGTCAACCTCCATCAAACACTTTGCTAACGTTTTCTCCTTTCATTCTATTTAAGTGAATTATCCCCTTAGGTTTGCTCTGTTTACTTGAATAATAATAAGTTCTTATCTAATAACTTCATTTTTAATGATTCTGCTAATGATACCATCTTTTACTCCTGTAATTTTTCTCATAACTTATATCTGTTTTCTCTTCTTGGGCTGACTTTCACATCTAGCCTATCCTGGTATAAATGCATGTCCTTACTCTCTTTAGCCTCCAAACAGCTTGGCATTATTTTTCATTGTGAACGTTACTACTCTTCTGCTTAATTCCTAACTTCCTACAAATCCAAAATTAGCCTAACCTTAGAATATTGTTCTTCTCACATGATGAGTGAGAAGCTAGTTACTTAAGAGATGATGATGATGGTCTCTTCTCTCTCTCTCTCTCATTGACAATTTCATAACTTTCCCATAGGTGTTCTGTCCCTGCTTTTGTCTTTTTTTATAGGTATTCTAGTGAACACTGTTCCACTGAACTAGGTACCACCATTCTCCCACTTCCCTCTAATCATGTATGAACACAAGTATCTGCTGGTCAATATTAATATTCCCATTCATCTCCAGACTCGCCAAACCAACTTCTCATCCGCTTTCTTCATTTGGTATGCCCCCCCCTCCAATCCTTTCTAATAGTCTTCCTCATGCCATTTCCCCCAGATCTTCAAAAAGTTAACAGATTCCTTTCTTTTCTCTAATCACTTTCCCAAACACAGAGCATATGGTACTGTCGTATTGTATGTTTGAGAACCTCTTATATAATATATCTAACTCATTACTCAAATCTACAAGAATTGGTTGGAATACCATCTTGTATATTACTAGTTTAGCATTTTGGCTAATTTCTGTCTTATTCCATATGCACTAGACTTTCACTATCTCAAATTGTTATCTCAATATAGCAAATTAATCAGACGACCTGACTACTAAAGTCTTATATATAGTACTATTATTAAGGGAAGGGTGGATCACTATAGCAAACTATCCACTATCACAAATTATTCCTGCAGTCCGCATAAATTTGCTATAGGATGAGAATAAGCTGTAAATTTTCTCACTATTTCTAAATTTAATTTGCCATCATTCCTGTTCTCTGTATCCATTCTCCAGCCAAAAGGCTGTGGGTTTGAATCCTGCCATGGGCATGGATGTTTGTGATTTTTTGTGAAAATACTAGTGGTGGTGGGCAGTAGACATCATTGGTATAGATGATGCGGTTTGCTGTAGTTGGTGGATTGAGTGGCGGAGATGGAGAGTTGTAGAGTAGGTGCCCTCCATCGATGATTCTTTAGACCCCTTGGAGATGTCCCGTAATAATAATAACAATAATATAACATGCAGTTAATGTTTTCTGTGGTCCTGTGTATTTTCTTAGTTTATCCTTTTCTTATAATAATAGTTATTAAATTGAGTTAGGTCAAATGCATAAATAGACATGGTCAGCCAGAGGATGTAAGTCAGTTATTGACTACAATATTGCAAAATTTAAATTAGCCAAGTTAATCCTAGATGTAAGAGTATATCAGGGCTTTGAATTAAACTCTGATCATTATAAGGTGTTATCAAAAATTCAGTTTAAACCAAAATGGCTAAAAATAAATAATGCGTAAAATAACTATCAACCAAGTTACGAAATTTCTTCATTACAAGATCTCCATATTAGTCAACAATATCAGAAATGCACTGATTTAAAAACAGAAACCATATATGAGTCAGAAGAGGAATGGGAAATTCTGACAAAAGCAGCAACAGGAAGCTTAGGAATGCACTAGTGGCCAAAATTGTGGAAACCTTTTGGAAAAAGTGTATTTTTGAGGTTTGATGGCTCATAACACCACTTTTTTTTTTTGGTGTAATACCATAAAATTATATATATCAATGGAAGTTTGTTCAGCTATCTGTATTCTATGAAAAGTTATAGCCAAATAACCAGAAAAAAGAAGCACAACTTGCTTAGGTTGATATGAAGTAGCTTTTCTTCATTTGAATGTAGCCAATGAGCATGAGTGTTTAGAGAACCAATCAGGTGTCATCTTGTTTTGGCAATGAGCCAACAAGGTTACAGTAGTATTCAGCTATTGATGTCATGTATTGGAGGTGAGAGGAGGACATTTGTCAGTGTGTTATGTGATTGCTATCAAGTTGGTTGGGTTTTTTTTTGTGTTCTTTCATTTAGTGAGCTTGTAAAATGTAATAAAATTAAAGAAATGGTGCAAAGAGTTGACTGGGCACTCAGAAAGTGATGCAAAATAGTACTATTAGGTGAACAAGGCAAACATTAAGTGAACTACAGTTATGAAGAAATTAGAAGAAAAATTGAGGTGACATTTCTAAATTTTTGAAGAGGTATAACGAGACTCAGTCACTACAAAACCAGACTGGTAAAGGCAGGAAAAGGTGCACAACAGCAAGTGATGATAGAAGAATTGAGAGACTGTGCCTATGTGACAGGAGATAATCATCTGGGTGTATACAAGATGAAATGGTGCAATACAATGTGAAGTTGAGTGCAAGAACTGTTCGGTGCAGACTGCAGGAATTTGGTCTAAATGCTAGAATTCCATGAAAAATGCCATTTTTATCTCTAAAACAGAGGTTGAAAAGATTAAATTGGGCTAAAACTCATGTTAACTGGACAGCGGAACAATGGAACAGTTATTTGGAGTGATGAGACCAAAATCTCCCTGTTTGGTAGTGATGGCATAAAAATATGTAAGGAGAAGAATCAGAGAAGATTTGCATCCTGATTGCATTACACCTACCGTGAAACACCCACTTAGTGTTATGATCTGGGGTTGTATGACATCAAAAGGTGTGGGCAGAATTTGCGTGATTAATGGGAATATAAATGCCCAAAAATACATAAATGAAATACTTGAGCCCAAACTGAAGCCTTCCGCACATGATCTTTTCCAAGATAACAAAGCATTTATATTTCAACAGGATTCAGCTCTGTCATGTTGCTGCTGTGTGCAAAAAGTGGTTTCAAGATAATCATATTTCACTGCTGGAATGGCCTGGGAATAGCCCAGACCTTAACCCAATCGAAAATCTATGGAGCTGACTAAAGAAACTTGTTAGTCAGAAGCAACCAACCAATAAAACCCAATTAATAGAAGCAATAATTCATCTTGGTTTCACATTATAACAGCTGCAGAACTAAAAAACTTGGTTCACTCCATGGGAAGGCGTTGTAAGACCATGATTAACGCTAAAGGTTTCCCAACTACGTATTAACTCACATTGTGAGAATTTTTGTATATCTCATTTTTTCTATGTTTCACTTTTCTTCTTTATAACTGCTGTTCTAATAAAAAATCCTTAATAAAAGTTATTGCATTACATTCTTGATTAAATTATCTTTCCATTGATATATAATTTTATGGTATTACACCAAAAAAAAGTGGTGTTATGAGCCATCAAACCTCAAAAATACACTTTTTCCAAAAGATTTCCACAATTTTGGCCACTAGTGTAAATAGCAAATGGAATAGAAAGCACTAACTAAGAAACTGGGACAAAGAAATAGAAAAGATAATTTAAAAAAAAAAAAGTTACAAGAAACAGCTAAATTCCGAGACAGTAGAAGCAAATGTAGAGTACAAAAGAAGCAGTAAAATTTCAAAATGAAAAGTAAGGAAAAATCATGCAGAGAGAGAGAGATGGAACAATGTGTTACAGAACTAGAAAATGATATATAAGCCCCAACCAAAAAAACACCTATAAAATACATGAACAAAGAAATAAAAGAAAAGGCAGAGAAAATAAAATATATTTAGAAAAATGAGTAACTTATTTTCAAAATCTCTAGAATGATGATAATAAAGAAATAAAATTTTATACAACAAAGAATGATCTAATAGAAAAATACAATAAATAAGATGAAAAATAGGAAAACACCAGGAGAAGACGAGTATAGAACTGTACAAAAATACAGGCAAAAAATTTCTGAAATTCTTTAATGTGGTCTGGATTTCTGGATTTTTGGAAAAAAGCATTGGTTATCCCAATTTATTAAAAAAAAAAAAAAAAGAAAGAAATAAAGATGATTGCAATAACTATTCAACGGAATAATTAACGTTAAATTTGTGCTCCCGCATTTTATTGTAACTGCAAGTGTTTTTTGTACAAAATAAGAGGCAAACGAAAAAGTAGCAGAAGGTACTAAGCAGCTAACTACTACAGTACAACTCATAAGTACCCATAGGCCATTAAGTCTGCTATATTTTACAACTTAAAAACAGCCACGTGAAAGCACTATGCCTACCATCCGAAATAAAGATGGCGGCAACAAAAGCCAACAATGGAAGACTACTTCGAGTCCCGTCAGCGTAGCGTTTTCGATCAACAACAAACCGAATGACATTAAGAAGTACCGCAGCTGTAAAACAGAAGTCAAAGAAGGGAAAAAAGGTATATTGTGCGATTTCTGCTGCAACTGGATATATATATTTCTTGCGCGAAAATAAATGTATCGGCACACAAGCTTTTCACCGATCTAAACCAGCCCTACTTCTGTACGATGTGCCTCCCTTCTGTAAAACAGATACTAAACCTAGGCAAAAGAGTTGCAAACCTTGAGCAGCAGCTTAATATCATCATCGATACCTTCTCCAAAATCGGAAAGTTGGAACTAAGCTCGAGACGCTCAACGATAAGCGCCCGTGCCTGCTAACGAACTTCGTGAACTAATCACATCATCGGTACATGAGTTGTTCGAGGCTGAAAATAGGAAGCTCGATGCTGTTATCCTGAACTTTCCGACAGAAAACAGTAAATCCCTAAAAGAAGACATCGGCAAACTTGCAGGAGAATGCAAATTCGATCCCAGAAACATCGTCAAATGCCATTGTTTCAGACCCATAAACAAAAGAAAGGACGGGACGAATCATCCATGTTTCGTGAAAGTGACCTGTGACTCACCAATAAGCACAACCAAATTTATAACAGCGATAAGCAACAAGCTAAAGGACACTTGCTCCCAGTTGCTCATACGTGCTCGACCTGATTTAACCTTTTCCCAGAGAGAACAAAGACGCCAACTCCGAAAACAACTAGAAGAAAAACGCCAAAATGGAGACAATAGTTGGGTAATAGACTACAAACAATCCAAACTGATGGCTGATGCCATCAGTCAAACACCTATCAATGAAGCTATAAAATATATAACAGAATGCATTGTCCAGGTAGCAACAACCTCCATCCCAAAAACATCATCTCGATTTCCAGAATATCCAAAACCTTGGTGGAACCCAGAATGTCAGGCAGCCAAAAAAGATCAACACAGAGCATGGAGCATATTTTGTAGATACCCCACCACATCAAATTTAATAACTTTCAAGCGTGCTCAAGCCAAAGCACATTATGTAAGACATCAGAGTCAAAAACAATCATGGATCCAGTTTACTACATCGATTAATCAAATGACCAGTCCAAAAATTGTATGGGATAAAATCCAGAAAATGAAAGGCAGATATAGTACTCACTATTTGTCCACCTTATACTATAATGGAAGTGTTCTTGCTGATCCCAAAGCTATTGCAGATACTTTGGGAGAAACTTTTGCTGAAATCTCAGCAACAGCTTCGTATTCTCCGGAATTTTTAATACTGAAAGAGCAGCAAGAGAAACAAAGGCTTAATTTTTTTACCAACATTCTTCAGCCATATAATCAGCCATTTGTCAAGGAGGAATTAAAAAGAGCTCTCCTACAATCTCACCCTATTGCAGTATTCCCTGATGACATCCATTATGAAACATCTACCATCATCTTCTATGGCTCTTCTTCTCTTATTATACAATAGAATACTTGCAGAGGAAGAGTTTCCAAATTCTTGGCATAAGTCAATTGTCATTGCTATCCCAAAACCAGAAAAAGATCCAACACAAGCAAATAATTATCGACCCATTGCTCTGACCAGCTGTCTTTGTAAAATACTAGAGAAAATGGTTAATGCCAGACTTCTCTGGTATTTAGAAAGCAACAGTCTTCTCTCCAATACACAATGTGGTTTCCGTAGACATCGATCAACTTTAGATCATTTAGTTCGGTTAGAAACTTGTATAAGAGATGCATTCTGAAGCAAGAACATCTTGTCTCAGTTTTTTTTTTGACATGGAAAAAGCCTATGACACAGCCTGGAGATATGGCATATTAAAAGACCTCTATAACCTAGGTCTCAAAGGACACCTCCCTATATTTATTAAAAACTTTCTGTCCAGGTGAACTTTTCAAGTCGGAGTGGGAAGTATGCTATCTCGACCATATCATCAAGAACAAGGTGTTCCCCAAGGCTCTGTCTTAAGTGGAACTTTTTTGCTATTAAAATTAACTCGATCGTTGAACAGCTTCCTCCCACTGTAGACAGTGCTCTATATGTTGATGACTTCACAATTTACTGTCACTCACGTAACATGAGGGTAATTAAAGGACAACTTTAGCAAGCAATTGATCATATCTCTCTGTGGACTCTTAATAATGGGTTTAGGTTTTCAACAGAAAAAAGTGTGTATGTACACTTTTGTTGAAAACGCACTCATCACCCAGATCCTGAACTAAGAATGGGACGTACTGTTATTCCAGTAGCTAGAAACCAAGTTCTTAGGACTCATCTTTGACAGAAAACTCGCATTTCTAGCACACATTCATCAACTAAGAGAAAAGTGCAAGAGAACTTTGAACCTCCTTCGCACTCTATCCTCTACTGAGTGGGGTGCTGATTGAGCTTCATTGCTCCATCTTTATCGTGCACTTATACGTTCAAAGCTGGATTATGGGTCCCAAGTCTATGGTTCTGCAAGACAGAATAACCTACGATGGTTGGATTCCATCCACCATCAGGGTATACAGATAGCTACTGGTGCCTTTCACACCTCACCCACTCAAAGAGTCTATGTTGAAGCAAATGAACCGGCTCTATCACTTCGACGGAAACAGTTGTCTCTTAATTACGCCCTAAAAATAAAATCTCTCCCAGATCACCCTACGTGGAATAGTATCTTCTCTCTGCATTGGGAAGCTCAGTATCACACACATCAAACTGCTATACATCCTTTTGGTATGCATATTAAAGAAACTGTGCAAGCTGTTAGTATAAATGTTGATAACATTAGCTACGCTAAACATAACAGCATTCCTCCATGGCAGGTTTGCACACCATCCTGCAACCTCTCACTTTGTCAGCTACAGAAATCTTATACCCCATCATCCATTTACCTGCAATTGTTTAATGCACACAGAGCAGCACACGCTGATTTCTTTACCGTCTATACTGATGGTTGTGCTGCTGTGTTTCCTGACATTATTATCTCAAATCAGATCCCACCAGACTGCAGTAATTATACAGCAGAGTTACATGCCATTCAACTTGCACTTGTGCATATAAAAGAAAACTGCTACCAAAAGTGTATAATTTATACAGACTCATTGAGCTCTTTACATGCTATCTCCTCTCCTATGTATAATCTGCATCCAGTACTTTATGAGGTGCTACACCTGCTTCACAAAATGAAAATCCTTAATTTTGATGTACAGTTCTGCTGGATTCCTAGCCACATCAGAATCAAAGGAAATGAGGCTGCAGATGCAGATGCTAAATCGGCTCATACCTTCTCCACATACTGTTTGACAGTTTCATATACAGACAACTTATAAGATTAAAGCTAATTGCTCAGTGGGAGTTAACATGGCAAGAAGCATCAACAAACAAATTATATAACATTAAACCTGAAATTAAACACTTTCATTCTAGTCAACGTACAAAGAGAAGGGAGGAGGTTGTCCTTGCTAGGCTCCGCATAGGTCACAGTCACCTTAAGCATTCTCATTTACTGAGAGCTGATGACCCTCCCATATGTGAAAAATGCAACACACATCTCACTATTCATCATATTCTGGTAGATTGTCAAAAATTTACACAAGAGAGGAATGAAATTTTCACCTATCTAACCAAGCCATATATACTCAGGGAAATGCTAGCAGACTCGGGCAAATTGCATGATGTTTTTAATTTTTTAGAAAGAATTAATTTGTACAAACACATTTGACCATAAATTTGTTTATATGTAAATACTTTTTTGCTTGCGCACACCACGAGACCACGCACTCAACACCTTACACCAAATCAACTGGAAAAGCACCTGCTCCTTACACTGCACAAAAACCTGGTATGAAAGGAAATTTAAGGAATCCTGCGAAATCCTGATAAACCACCCAAATATCAACAACAAAGATGACATGAAAATTCCAAGGATCTGGATGGCACACATTCAGCCTACCTAGGATAAAAGATCCAGCATAAGTCAGGACTCTAGCCAATCCTTAGCTAGTATTAGAAACCATTCCATACCAACTGGCTGGAATGATGTTAATATATGTATATAGTAGACAACACTAATAATAGGACTCTAGCATTGATGTATAATTTTTTATTTAATTTTTTCTTTATTTTATTTTTTATTTTATTTTATTTTATTTTATTTTTCCTCACCAGAGGTCAGGCCAACAATTGTTGTAGCGGTTGGTCAGTGTCTTTAACAAACCAGTTTGATTGTAGTATAGCTTGTTTCCTGTGTATAGTTGTATGCTCCAGAAGTTGACCTTGACATAAAGGTCGAAACGCCAAATGTAGATTTTAGTTATATTAAACTAAAGTTTTTATTCAAACACGGTAGTTGTCTCCATAATTTTCAAAAATGCATTCGGATCACCGTGCAAGCCTAAAAGAAAGGACTTTTTTTGCTTAACTTAACTTTTATACATACATGTTATTCATTAGGTTAAATCTGACCAATTATGTATTACCATAGGCCTTAATCTTGTATATTTGTATCACCCTGCTGTAATTTTGTTAATATATAAATACCATAATGCCAAACTTAAGTTTTATGCATCAATGCTGTATAATAATTCCTTTCTGACTCTTGAAGTATTAGTATAATAATGTTTGTTGTAATCTTACTAGATGTAGACACTGCTTTCCTTGCCTTGTTTTGTATATACATATGTTAACCTATAGTTATCTATTTAAGCACTGCTGAAATCTTTACAGTAATTTTGTTTATATGTAGATACTGCATCACTTAACATACATTTTGTTGTATGCATCTTATTTACTACTTTATTTTTTGAATAATCATGTAGTGCTATAGGACATCTTACCTATTTGTGTACTTTCTAGTAATTCTGTTTATATGTATTGCTAAATTCTGTTTATACTGCATTGCTAAATTTAACTTTCATCCATGCATATTGTATAATAATCCCTTTTTGCCTATTTTTGTACTGCTATAAAGGCATCTATTATAATTTTACATATATGTAGATACTGCATTCCTTGGCTTAGTGTTTCATGTATTAACTTATATTGATAATAATTTTTGCACTACTGTAATGACCTCTGACCTTGTTTTGCTGTGCCCTCTGCGACAGTTCTGTTTATCTAGAGATGCTGCTTTGTGAAACTAGATTCTTGTAAAGACATGTTGTTTACAATTTTCTGTAAATGCTAATGTTGTAACTTAGTATGGCACAGTATGACCTTTGTAGTTTTTGTGCCAAATAAATATAAACTAACTAACCAAATCCTTCCGTTGTTAGAGTTGAAATAGGTTATATATATATTGCTATGTATTATGTCCATTTACTCCATATAATTATGGGGTGTTGAATGGTTTTTGTCTTCACTACTATCCTATATATTTTTTTCCATAAACTACAAATATAGATCAAAACTTAAATATAGATCCTTATTTTTATCAACTTCATAACCAAGAGGTTTTGTGACCTATAATATTAGTGTCATGTGTGAGAGCAAGTGATCATAGAGAAGAAAGGAATGTGTTAATGCATGTCTCAAAAACCTGGCTGGTTGTATTTGTTGGTGAAAATGGGAAGACAGGGACATGGGTATACCAAATGAAGGAGGAAGATGAGAAGTTGGTTCAGTGAGTTGAGAGTTCGATGGCTTATGGATGTTGACCAGCAGCTGCCTATGTTTGTACATGGTTAGAGTGAAGTGGAGAGTTTATGGTTGCCAGCATCCATGGAAGTACCTGTAGAAAAGACACAATGCAGAGAGAGAAAAGTGGGGGGGGGGGGGGAGTTATCTATTAAGTGAGTACTTTGCACCTTTGCTTTACACTCGATACAGCGAAGCATTCCGAGTAAGTTTTTGATGCAACCTCAGATGTGAAAACAATATTCTAAGGTTAAGAGGATTTGCGATTTATATAGTGTTAGAGTTGAGCTGAAGAGAAGTAATGTTTAAAATGAAAAAGAATATAGAGGTTTTTGGAGGCTGAAGAAGTTAATGACATTTATACCAGGATAGGCTAGATGTGAAAATCAGTCCAAGAAGAAAAAATTGTTGGTTGGTGAATGAGATGTTATCAAAAGTGAGAGATCAAAGCGTGATCTTTCTTCTGGAAAATGAAAGCAGGATTGTTTTAGAAATTATGGACTTTACAACCGTGTTATACATTACTATTTTGATTTCCCGACATTTTGACCTTCATATTAAGGTCATCATCTGGAGTATATACAAATATACAAGGACAAGCTGAGTTACATTTCACACGGTATGCTAAAGAGACGATGATTTGATCAACGGTTATTCTATTGGCATGACCTCTAGTGAAAATATAATAGATAAAATTAATTAATTATTTAGAAACTACATCAAAGCTAAATTCTATTTAAGATAACATAAGAGAAACATTCTTTCATATGGATAGTTTTCTTACAGTAACAACGATGTCCTAATTTAACGTGACAATTTTTATATTAGATTTAAGATTCCAGATTATCTACAGTCCTGTTTATAGTTAACTCTTAGGGAGAAAGGTTCCATGGGTAGAATATGTGCCTTCCATATGCTTGGGATTTTTAGACCATTACTATTTTGATTTCCCGACATTTTGACCTTCATATTAAGGTCATCATCTGGAGTATATACAAATATACAAGGACAAGCTGAGTTACATTTCACACGTTATGCTAAAGAGACGATGATTTGATCAACGGTTATTCTATTGGCATGACCTCTAGTGAAAATATAATAGATAAAATTAATTAATTATTTAGAAACTACATCAAAGCTAAATTCTATTTAAGATAACATAAGAGAAACATTCTTTCATATGGATAGTTTTCTTACAGTAACAACGATGTCCTAATTTAACGTGACAATTTTTATATTAGATTTAAGATTCCAGATTATCTACAGTCCTGTTTATAGTTAACTCTTAGGGAGAAAGGTTCCATGGGTAGAATATGTGCCTTCCATATGCTTGGGATTTTTAGACCATCATTATTGTTCAGATTAGGATGGTTGATAAAAAATCTCACAGGCCTCCTTAAATTTACATTCATACCATGTTTTGGTGTGATGTAAACAACTGGTGCTTTTCCAGTCAGTTCTATGTAAAGTGTTCAGGACATGATGATCAGAAAGGCCAGCTTCACCATGGTTATATTTAATGTATCGTTTATGTTCTTTTTGTCTGATAGGAATTGTGCGTCCTGTTTCCATTATATATGGTAGATTATAGGTGCAATAAATACTGTATACTCCAGGGTGGGCCAGCAGAGGGAGTGGGTCTTTGGGTGAGCTGAGTAAGCTTTTTAATTTTGCAGGAGGTTTAAAGGTGGCTTTGAGGTTGTATTTCTGTAGTATTCTGTTTATTTTATCTGATGTCCCTTTAATGTAAGGATTGGTTATAGTTTTATTGTAGTCTGGTTTATTTTTGTTTTTTTATTGAGGTCTTGTAGAGAATTTTGTTAATAGTGTTTTGTCTGTAACCATTTTTTAGAAAAGTATTGCTGATAACTTTAAATTCGCCTTTCAGCGCTTGTTCATTGGAGCAGATCTTCAAAGCCCTGTTTTTTTAGAGTATTAATGACACTTAGCTTTTGTGTTGGGTGGTGGTAGGTGTTTATGTTTATATATTGGCCAGTATGTGTCGGTTTCCTGTTAACTACTCTCTTCAGCATACTGTGTGAAATGTAACTCAGCTTGTCCTTGTATATTTGTATATACTCCAGATGATGACCTTAATATGAAGGTCGAAATTTCAGGGAAATTAAAATAGTTATTTATAACATGGCTGTAAAGTCCATAATTTCTAAAATGAATGCTGATCACCATGCAACACTAAAAGAAAAGATAAAGCAGGATTCTGTTTTGGTAGCATGAAAAATGATCATGATTTCTCCTATTATTCTGAAATATTCTCTTGATTTCTCAAATATTTCTCTTAAAGTAAAAAAATGTGATTTTGACAATGTTGGAAGTTATTTTTCACTTGGTTAGACTATAATAAATTTAGCTTAATCCTTTTTCCAAGTGTAAACAAACAAAGTTTGCACCTTCAATCTTCAGGACTGAGGCAACTTGTAGTAAAGGTGGACCAAGCTCTCATTGCTCCTTGTCTCAGTATCTCCCATAATGCAAAGCACATCTCCTTGCAGACATGTATAATGCTATTCATTAAGGGAAGGGTTACTACCCAGACCAGTTTCGACCTTTATTGAGGTCTCGTTGGTGGGAGCCAGACCCAGAAGTGGTGATACTAAGGCAGAAGCAATGAAGAGGTCATATTTACTTATACGAGTTGCCAAATGGTGTACCACCTTATTATTAAATTACTCTGGATTTAGAGAAAGATGGTGGAAGTTTATTTTTCACTTGGTTACTCTATAATAAATTTAGTTTAATCCTTTATCCAAGTATAAGCAAACAAAGTTTGCACCTGAAGTATTTTCAGGACTGAGCAACTTGTAGTAAAGATAGACTTTGTTTGCTTACACTTTGATAAAGGATTAAACTAAATTTATTATGTGATTCTGACAATCTCTGTATGGCCTGAACCTAGTTTATTCTTTTTTAAGTTTCTCTTCCATAACTTTTCTTAGCCTCAGGTATGCTTGAATTAATCTGAAACACTTAATAAGGAAATTCCTGGGTAATTCTAAAATGAAATTCATGTCCCTTTTTTATTGATGTGCTTTGAGAACCATTTTCCTATCATCTGGAATTTGATCTTCCAAACAGATCTGAATTATGCATTATGGCCATTGTAAAACTTATCTCATATCTGAGGATTTCTAGTTGAATATCACTACGCTAGCTGCCTTTTGCACATTTCAGGTTTCTGATAACTTTATGCAGTCAGTAGCGCTTATCAATGCACTACTGACTGCAAAACAAGCAGTGATAGAACAAATTTTCTTTCACTGATTGTTTCATTTAATAATCTTTCAAATAATAACTTTGTACATCCGGAATATTTACTTTTGGCTCTGTTATATAGGTTTTTGAGAATTTGTGAGTGGCGGGGGGGGGAGTACACAATTTTCCTGTAGTCTGCCAAAATATTTTTTTGGATATTTGACATTTTGATGTAATTTCCAAAATTGCAATGGAAAATCTGTTAAAAAAAGTTATGATCACTTTGAAAAAAAAGACATTATTACAAGGTGGCATGATTTCAAAAAGAGCATTTTGTAACATAACTCTCTCTTTGTAAAGTTATGCATTTTTATTTCACCATATTTGTGATAAGACTCGTGTCGCTATTTTCAAACTGTTCAGAGAAGATAAAAGCTTAACCTTTTTTGTTTGAATTATTTAAAGCAATGCATTTAGAACTTAGTAACAGTAATCCAACAAAGAAAAGTAGTAGTTATTATAATTTGTATAGTTTATGCTACTTAACTTATAATTCCAAGAGGCACGAGTTCTAAGCATTCTTACCTGAGCTCACTTTAAATACACAACATTTGTATAAGATCACTCCTACATTCAATCATGTTCTTATAGGTAACATTTAAATTAATTTATGGACTGCATACTGCTTGCAGCAAACTTATTTGGTCCTCAAGGTATCTAGACGGGAGAGACCAGAGTGTGTGTAAAATGATTTACAGGAGTTGGGTTTTTTTGTGTTCTGTTCTGAGATGTGTAATAAATTTCAATTAAACTAAAAATTTTAATTATATTTTGGACTAGCTGTTTTACCTTATTGATTGCACTGTTTTCTATTAATCATTTCAGTTCGATGGCAGAAAATATTGTGAACATGATTTTCATGTCCTGTTTGCCCCATGTTGTGGAAAATGTGGAGAATTTGTGATTGGTCGAGTTATTAAAGCAATGAACAATAACTGGCATCCTAATTGTTTTCGATGTGAACTTTGCCAAATTCCCTTAGCAGACCAGGGTTTCATCAAGAATTCTGGACGGTATAATATCTTCTTTTTTATCTCTTTTCTTTATTGTTTATCTATGTTCTTGCTGTTTTTTTATTCAACATATGTTCTTTAATTTTATGCAATATAGCATAAAAAGAAAAAAATTCTGAGCATTGCTTTACAGAGTAATATTCTTATAACACTTTTGTTTTAGGGCATTGTGTCATGACTGCAATGCTAAAGAAAAAGCAGCAGGTAGTGGAAAATACATCTGTTTCAAATGCCAGTAAGTGTTTTATTTTTTTATATATATATATATATATATATATATACAGGGTGTTCGGGATAAATTTGACATATTTATAATTAATTATATTTTTCCGTAAGTTACATGTATTAACACACACTTCTCTTCATTTAAAAGTTTGGACCCTTCTTCATTCATATACAAGATGTCAGAAAGGATGGATAGCTGGAACCCACCTGAATCATGGAAGAGAATAACTTGTATCATGATGATTCGTGCCCGCCATCAAAATAAGGATATTACGACTGCTGCCCAATGCTCCCTGAATACAGTAAAAACAATCAGGCATGAACTAGAGACTTGCAATGGTGACTACGAGGATGTAGCAAGAAGAAAGATCCCTAGCAGACGATCTGATTGCGTTCGTACAGCAGAATTCCTCGCAAATCTGCAGGAACAGGTGTTGAAGAACCCTGGCATTGGAATTCGGGCTTTGTTCGTGGAGTTGCTAACTGTAGTCAAGCCCTGGATAACAAGGGTAGCCAATGGTAGGCCGTATGTATGGCAGCAGGATTCGGCCCCTTGCCACACCTCTGGGAAAAGTCAAAAATGGTTGTCTGAAAATTTCTACGACTTCACCAGTCCAAATGTTTGGCCTCCAAACTCCCCAGACCTTAACCCCATGGATTATTTTGTATGGGGCGCAGTTGAAAAAGACACCAATCGCACTTCCAGTAATACAAAAGCCCAGTTAATGGATAAAATTAAAACAGTTTTTGCGGCCCTTCCCAGGGAGACTGTAGCATCAGCTTGTTCGAGGTTCCGAAGCAGAATTGAAGCTGTGATCGATGCTAATGGTGGTTATTTTGAGTAAATCTTGTTGATAGTATTGTAATTAACTCTGCCTGTAATGTTTTTTTGTCAATTCATTAAATTTAATAGATAAAAAGAAGATTTTCTTTTTCCTTACGAAACTGTCAAATTTATCCCGAACACCCTGTATATGTGTGTGTGTGTGTAATTTATTTTCATGTGAATGATTATTTCATTTAATTATACGGTTCTAAATGCATTTTATGTCCAACAAAATTTTGATAAGAAGAATTGTTATCTGTTTTGGTGAGACTACGATATTATCATTATCAGCAAATACATCAAAGACCGGTGTCTAATATCAAAGATAATCTCTTACATAAGAAAAATTGTAAATCAGACAACAACTATAGACTAGTCTCCCATAACTGTAAGTCATTCATCAAAATTATTCAAAACGAATTTGTGCTCAGCTAGAAGCAAACTAGCCATATGAGCAAGCCAGATTTAGGAAAACAATTTTTACAACAAATCACTTGCATACAAAAAAAATTAGATTACTGAAAAATATAATGAATTCAACAAAGCTATGTATGCGTGCATCATTTTTATTGACTATCTTGCTGCATAGTCCATAATCATGCTCTTTTAGACACTATTGCAGGGATGGCCAAACTGTGGTTCGCAAGCCACATGTGTCCCTTTAACATATAATACGCAGCTCATGGAAATATGTTGACTTGAGCTCCTGTTTGCATCACAATATAATGTAAAAGGTAAATAAAAAATTTTTTTCAAGCTTTATAATTATTATTTACCAGGTATAAACTGAGAGTCTACTGGATTAAAATGTAAGTTTAATGTTCATGGTGAGTAAATATATTTAAGAATTTTAATGCTAGATTTTGAGTTAGGGATTTAAGAAATTTTGGGTCAGCAAGGATATACAGGGGAATTATGCTGAAGAATCAGTGATAATACAAACCTGTGCTGACAATGTTAGTTTTAGTAGACGTGGCTTGTGATTGTGGCTGTGTTGTGGGCAGTGAAATTAGCAGGTTAAGTGTGATACTTGGCATTGTAGAGTTTGGCTGTGTTGCACATGTTGGAGCTTATTTCTTCTTTTCACTTTAATTTTTTTAGAAGTGTCTGTGAAAATTTTATGAAGGAAGCTGACATCATCAAATAGTTCTTCTTCTTATTATTATTATTATCCCATGGTATTATTACACCAGATCATAGAGTTCAAATTCATGTATTTTATATAGCACCTTTTCTGGGTTGTTATAAAGTTCACATTTGGAAATATTCATACAATTTAGTAAATGCATTGTCGATGCTTCCTCGATGTTACAGATTTTGCAGATGGCGAAGATTTTTATGCCATTGCTAAACTTGATTGGTCTTGTGTGGCGAGTCTTGAGACGAGAAATCGTGGTAGTGGTACGACAATTAAACTTGGAGTTGATGCTAGCTCCTGGTTTTTCTGCTGATTACCAGTGGTGAGTCATGCCCTGGAGAATTGTTCTTTTTATGGTTTCTTTTTGAGTGGTTTTAAAAAGTTTGAAATCTGTGGTATCACTGGATGTTGCAGCCATTTTTGCTGCTTCATCTGCAGTTTCATTTCCCTTTAATCCCACATAGGATGGAATACATTGGAAAATTATTTTGGAATCCTTATGTAGTTTGTTTATGTTTTCTGCTATGTCTCTAAGTATTTTTTGATGGCTAATGTAGCAGTTCTTAATAGCTTGAAGGGCTGCTAAGGAATTTGGGAAAAATATAAACTCCTTTGGGTTTTGTTTATCCAAATGTTGCAGTGCTGTGTCAATGGCTATTAATTCTGCATGGTATGAGTTGCATCCAATACTATTAGTTGTTTTTAGTTCTATATTTTGAGAGCCATAGATGAGTATGCCACCCCCAGAATTGCCATTTGAATTTTTGGAGCCATCTGTGTAGATCTTTATTGTGTCAGATCCATATTCCATTATTTTTTAAAGAGCTAATGATCTCAAGATTTCAGGGTTGTCTATGCTTTTTTCTAATGTTCCGCTATTTCAAAGTTGATGACTATATTTTTCCTGTCTTGATTTGGAGGAAATGCTGGGTAGTTGGGTATTAATTTGAACAATCCAAGGGAATTTTATTTTCCATGCATTGTTGATTTTTCTTTATTCTGTTTGTTGGTTGCCAATTTTTAAAAAGTTTATTTGTTCTATGATGTGCAAGGTTGGTTCTTTTTTCTACAAATTTAGTAAGCTTTACTTGCCACCTAATTTTAAAAGGAACAAGGTTGGATTCGAATTCTGCTATTTTTCCAGGAGTTGTATTCCTTAGTCCACATATGATTCTAGCTGCATTTTTCTGAATTTTTACAAGCTTGTCTAAACTGGTTTTTGATGTTTGCATCCAGATAGGCAAAGCATATTCCATTATGGGTCGGATAATAGAGGTGTATGTGACTTTTAAGGTTTTAGCATCGGATTCCCACTCTTTACCCGAGATACTTTTCATGATATTTAGTCTTCTTTTTGCTCTGACTGCAACATTGTTGATATGTTTATTGAAGCTTAGTGATGGATCCAAACTAACTCCAAGGTATTTAGGGTTTTCATTAAATGTAATTAGTTGACTGTTTAGCTTAATCTTTGGTCTCCACTTTCTGAGGTGGTTATTAATGGAAAATGGTTAGGAGTCTGTAGCTCAGTGTAAGTGGTATTTGCACTCCTCAGCACAAAAGATTGTCTAGAGTTCGATTTTAGTCTGTGACTAGAAATTGCCTGGGGGAACTTTTGCCAGCCTGGCTGGCCGAGTGGTTAGTGTATCTGCTCTCCTGCCAAAAGGTTGTGGGTTCGAATCCTGCCGTGGGCATGGATGTTTGTGATTGTCTGTGGAAATACTAGTGGTGGTGAGTAGATAGCATTGGTGTAGTTGTGGTCAGTTGGTGGTTTGAGTTGGTGGAGACAGAGTTGTAGAGCAGGTGCCCCCCCCCCCCTTGATGAGTCTATGGACTCCCTGGAGGTGTCGAATAATAATAATAAATACACAGATTTCTGATTTAGTAGGATCAATTTTGATGTTTCTGGTTTTCACAGTATTTAGATAAACTTTCAATGGTTTTGTTTAAGTGATCTTCTGCTGTTTCTAGGTTGTTGTGAGCTGAGAATAGGACCAAATCATCAACAAACATAGCTATCTTTGTTTCTTTATTTATATTTTTATCTAAGTTGTTTAAGTAGATGGAAAAAAGGAGTGGGCTCAAAATGCTGCCTTGAGGGAGTCCCTGTCTTATTTTCACTTTCTTGGAAATGGTATTATTTATTCTAACTCGAATTGTTCTATTTCTTAGAAAGTCATAAATCCAGTTTAGAACTTTCCCTTCTATTCCAAAATGACAAAGTTTGGAAAAGAGTTTCTGCCTCCACACCTTTTCAAATTGCTAAAATCTATAAAAGCTGCAATGGTGAATTTGGTAGGTTTGGTTTGGGAGTTATCTTGAATTGTCTAGGTTAAGTTCAAATTTCATCAAATAGTAAGAAGCAAAAGTATGAAGATGTAAATAGAAATTTTAACCAAGATTGGGGGAAGATTTTGCATTCACTGTCAAAGAAGATAACTTGCCAGTAACTTGAAATGCCACTATGAAACAAAGAAAAACATTTCGTCTGATTGTCCACCTAAATCAGAATTACAGAAAAACAAGTTAACTCTGTTAAAATCATCAATAAATAGCCAGCAGACACTGTTGACAGTAAGGAAGCCAATACAATGATGAAGCTAGTTTTGATAGATCATGGAATATTGCTTGTGTTAAACACCCATATTCTGATAGTGAATTTGTTAAGAAGAATGTAGTTGTTGCAGTTAAATCCAAATAATACGAAACTTCAATAACTAATGGCACAAACACTAGCTTCATGTCAGACTACAGAGAGGCATATCTTCCACACCAGTACTGATGTTGCAGGCAAAATGTAAACAATTTAAAGAATTCCCTTGCATTCAACTTAGCTTTTGACAAATCTACAGACATACAAGACAACTCACAACTGGTGGAATTTGTTTTTGTTTCCTCTGGTGTAACTCTGAAAGAAGAGATGTTGAACTTAGTGGCACTAAAAGAAACAACATATGGTATGTGAAAAGTGCACTTGTCACAGCCTTAACAAATGCTAATATTCCACTGGATAAACTTTTCAGTGTTGCAACAGATGGAGCACCTGTAGTGGTGGGGTAAAATGCAGGATTAATTACACTTATAAGTGATCCTAGCTTTTCCAGTTTCTCCCTGTTCTTTACATTATTCATCATGAACACCTGGAAGCCAGATACTTCAAGTATGAAGATGTTAGGAAATCTCTTCTTGAAATTGCCAATTTCATATGCTTAAATGAGAAGACTCATTGACAGTTCAAAAATTTTATTGAACAACTAGAGCTTGAAGATAAATCCAGTGATGTCTCTTTCTACTACAATGTAAGGTGGCTGTCAACCAGTAGTGTCTTAAGTAGATTTGTGGATCTGTTGGAGCCTATTATTACTTTTCTTGAAGAAAATAAAAGATTGTCTTCAACTGGAAAATGATGAATGGATGCAAGGTCATTGTTCCTTACTAATATAATGAATCATCTACAAACTCTCAACTTTGCACTCCAGGGAGTCTCTTATTCAGACAATTTTCAGCTTTCAGAATAAAATAAGGGTGTTTCAGAGACATTGTCAAGAAACTTCAGTTTACTTTCCTAATCTCAAAAGGAGAGTAAATACATTCCCCAATATTGAAATAAATGACCACAAACTGGAATAATACAAAGATAAATTACAAGAAATGCTTGACAATTTATAAGATGAACATGTTAAGTTATATATGCTAGGACTTAATAAAGTATTTATCTCATGAACTGTGTATCTAATTTATAGCAAGTTTTTGACCTTCTTTTATCTGATGGCAATTTATCCAAAATGGTCAGCACACCATCATTTGTGCTGCTTTCCCATTGTGTATGGGAAATGCTTCTAGATTTTATTCTTGCTTTTCATAATCCAAATTAAAAGATAATCAGTTTTCATTCTTTGTCTTTTAATTTGTTTCATTGATTTATCTTTCATTTCTATTATGTCATATATTGTAATTGCACTTTTAAACTCATTACTAATTTAAGCACAATTTTAAATTGTATATTATCATTATTAATAATAACAATAAAGTATAATAGTAGTCCAGATACTCATCATGCAAGACTCAAACTAACTATTATATACACAAAACCTATCATACCTCATCATCATCATCAAATTCCTGCCATGTACCCACAAGGGGTGTACAGGATATGATAGTACTATATGAAAAATTTACATCATTACTAACTTCCTATCTACAATTTTCCTCCAAAACAGTCTGTTACTCGTCAAGACTCCAACATTATCAGATCTTATATTTCTATCATCTAAGACAGCGCTTCCCAAACTGTGGGCTGCGGCCCCCTTGGCTGTTGGCCGTAGGTTTTGTTGAGGGGGACCGTGAAATAATGAAAACAAATTTAAAATGGTTTAAGAAGTAGCTTTTTTTATTTTAAAAGAAACGTATTTAACTTTTATTATTTATTATTTCTTTTTTGTTATTTTTTATATTTTAATGGAAAAATTCACATATTGGTGCTGGTTCACAAACTTTGCTTCCTGCGTATTTCGGTGCTTAATGAATATTAGTAAATATTGCTTATTCATATGTTTCATTTCAAAGCAGTGGTTAATTGTATTTACTTTGAATGCTCTCCAGGGAAGCTCCAAATCTTCCTGTCCCTTTCATCACGTTCGTAATCAGGGACCGTTGATATTGACATCCGAGCTAGTTTTCTGTTACCAATAAAAGTTTTGCATATACTTCACACATGAAAAAAAAGCTTAAACAAGTTCATGTGGGGAGATAGTAACTCGCTTGCAGTGGTAAACAACACGCGCTCCCTGACAGCCACTATACCAGAGGCAATAAAAACAAGTACTTTTATTATGCCAGTGAATAAGGTATGAGGAGACTGTGTAATATATTTCTCAACAAATAGTGCAATTAGAGACAAGTGGGATAAAAACACACTAATTAATGAATCACATGTCCGCTTATACAGAAACTGTGCTGTATTGACTTAAACAAAACCATATGTTGCATGGGCAAACATAGTATCTAACTAAAAACTGTTGTTATTAATTAGATGTGTGTGAGTTCGATTTACCAAGGCAGCAATAAAATTCAACCGAACTTGTTAAAATTCGTAAAAGTATTAAAACTAAGTAATATATATATATATATATATATATATATATATATATATATATACACAATGAATGTTATGGCAGTTTCACATATGGAATTCGGTTGAAGAGAGTTAGCATTTCAACTCAATTATCAGCTATGCTTTTATCGTTCGGTTGCGTGATATTTTGTTAATACCGCACCAATCATATGCACGTTTTAATAACCTGCATTTGCTGTCTGTTTTGTGTTAGGCTTAATTACCGTAAAGGGAGAAAAGTCACAAAAGAGAAAAATGTTCCTGGTCCGGGGATTCCCTTATTCTAGGCAATATTCACTAATTTCATGTTATCAGTCTGTGGTGTGCCAGTATCGGTAAGTGGTGATATTAGTTGATCTATTCTACGTTAAAAAAATTTAAACCTGAGATGGATAAGTGGCTGATAAAAAAAAAAAAAAAAAAAAAAAAAAAAAAAAATCCCGCGAGCAATCAGAAGAAGCATGAACAGACTCAAAAAAAAAGGACAGTATTTCATATTTTACCAGAACAGCCCGCATCGTCTTCAGAACCAAACGGTAAGAGGCAAAAAATGTAATATATGCATTTGATTTTTTCGATATTCGCTGTGTATGTTTTGTATTGAATATAAATACAATAAATATTATAATAATATATCTCTCTATTACGATTTTTTTTTGAGGGGGGGGGGGCCGTGAAATATTTTAATTTTTGCAAAGGGGGCCCTGACATCCAGAAGTTTGGGAAGCACTGATCTAAGGCACTTTGTACAGTATCAATCCACCTATATCTTGGACTTCCTCTGGGTCGTTTTCCTGCCAACCTATCAGAGAACACTTGTTTTGCTAATCTTTCCTATTTAAGTGACCATTCTATTTAAGTGACCATACCACCTGAGATTAGCTCTGCTAATGCATTCCTGGATACTGACAATGTCAGGTTCTTTCTTAATATCCTCATTTTTAATATGATATTGCCATTGATGCCATTTGTTCATGCCTCTAATCTTACTCAGGGTTTTCATATCTGCAGTCTCTAGTGTTTGGTCAAGTGTTTTATTTCTGAGGCAGCTCTCAGATCCATAAGTTAAAACTGGTTTGAACACTGTCTTGTATACAGCTAATTTAGTGTTCCGACTAATTTCTCTCTTATTCCATATGAATTTATTCAGTTTGACTTCCTACCATACCAGCTTTGTTGATTCTGTTGTCTATTTTCATATTTAATTTACCATCTTCACTAAAAATAGTGCCTAAGTAGCTGAAATGTTTTACTTGTTCCACAGGTTCACTGTTCACAACGCAGTTGGCATTTTCAACGATTCTGCCTATTTTCATTGTCTCTGTCTTTTTATTGCTGACCTTCATACCATATCTATTACAGCAGTTATTCAATTTAGTCAGGGAATCTTGCAGACTTGCAGTGGATTTATTTAGAAGTATAACATCATCTGCATAAAGCAAAGAGCTGACATTAACATCTCCAATTTTGATATCATGTTTAATACCACTTTCCTTCATAGTGTGATCCATATAGATAATGAATAACAGAGGGGATAATGTACATCCTTGTCTCACACCAGATTTAACATTAAACCACTTTCCTATACTTCTTTCAATTCTAACTGCTGACTTACAACTCAAATAAAGACTAAGTATTGCTAGATATAATGCCATTGACACCATGTAACTGTAGCGTATTGAATAGCTTCTCTCTTGCACCTTGTCATATGCCTTTTCCAGATCAGCAAAACTTAAATATAGATCTTTGTTATATTCCCATACTTTCTCAACTATTTGTCGTAAAGTGAAGATCTGATTTTGACAGCCTCCATTTGGCCTGAATCCGGCTTGTTCTTCACCAAGCTTTTCTTCCACAATTCTTCTCAACAGTTTCTCAAGTATACTTGCATAAATCTTGCCAGGAACACTCAGTAGGGAAATACCTCTGTAATTCTCATATTCAGTTTTATTTCCCTTTTTATATATTTGTACTATGAGAGCTCTACTCCAAATCATCGGGAATTCGTCCCTCTGTCCAGGCCCTCTGAACTATGCAGTGCAGCCACTGTAAAACTTTTATACCACTATACTTCAGCATTTCTGGTCGAATATCATCTACTCCTGCTGCCTTTCCACATTTCAAACCTTTGATGGCTTTTTCTACTTCAAGTATGGATATTTATTCCTTACTGTGTGCCTGTTGAGTGTGTTTTAACACTGTGCTATCACTGCTTGTTTCATTTAGGAATTTTTCAATGTAATTACTCCATACTTCAAGGATATCTTTTTCTCCCATTTTCATGTCACCTTTATTATCTCTAACTTTTACAGGAAATGGAGGAAAGAGTGCTTTTACAGCACTCTTTCCTCCATTTCTAAGCTTCTTCAACAACCTCCAGAATATTTTGCCACCTTCTTGATATTTATTTTCTATGTTCTTGCCAAAGTCCTCCCATGACTTTTGTTTAGCTAATTTTACACAGTGTTTAGCTTTCTTACATTTGTTTCTGTATTCTCTAAGAGCACAAGCTGACTTATTTGCCAGGAACTTTTGATATGCTTTCTTCTTTTCCTTCACTGCCTCTTTAACTTCCTGTGTGCACCATGGAGATCTGATTTTTCTATCCTTGCAGACAACCTCACCACATGCCTCTCTAGCTGAATCAGTCAGTGTGTTCTTCAACGCTTGCCACTGAATCTTCAAGGTTTGGTTGCTGTTCTCAAACTCTTTCATTTTTTCTTCAGTAATCTTTCTGTATTTTAGTCTACAGTTCACATCTGAGAGCTGCTCAACTTTTATTCGCTTTAAAACTTTCTTACATGTTATTCTTTTCAATATGAAATTCAATTTTATCCTACTCAAGACTAAATAGTGATCACTTCCAATTTCAAATCCTATGTACACTTTGGTGTCCTGCACCAGAGAGAAAACATCACCATCAACAATAACATAGTCAATGAGACTTTTCTTATTCCTTGCCTCTTCTCTCCATGTGAATTTGTGCACATTTTTATGTTGGAACATGGTGTTAGTAATAACCAGTCCATATCCTGAGCAGAAATCCAACAGGTATTTGCCATTTTTATTAGCTTTGTCTCTTTTCTCCAAATTTTCTCAAAATATTTTTGAATGTCTGGCATTTATTTCTTACTCTGCTATTTAGATCCCCAACTAGGACCAACTTTTCATTTTTCATTGTGTCAGTTGCTTTCTCTAAAGCATCAAAAAATTCCTCCACTTCTACATTAGTAGAACCTTCTGTAGGATCATAGGCACAAACAAGTCTCATTGTCCAGTTCCCCATTCTCATATTTGCCCACATCACTCTACTCGAGACTGCCTGCCATTCAAGAAGATTAGCCTCGTGTTGAATACTATGGCTACTTCTTCTTTTCCTTGATGGAGTAGCCATATATCTCTCCTCCTTAAACGCATTCATTGTCAGGGAACTTTCAACACATTTATTCTCCATGCAGAAAATCTAGTCTGCATCCCCCCCTCCCCCCAGTAACCACACTCTTAGACAACTTTCATAGATACCCTCAAGTTCTCTCTTTTTCATATATTGAAAAATTTCCTTTGCATCCATTTTAAAAAAACTCCTTCAATATCTTAAGTTTCTATCATGTCTCCTCACTTCTGTTTCTGCCTATCAACAGAAGTGAGGAGATATGATAGAAACTTAAGATATTTGAGCATTCCACAGATCTGTTACCCAGCTTAGTCACTCTTCTCTGGGTCTTCTTTACCACCTCCTGGTCCCCAAGAAACCCAGATAATCTGCGCACGATAATCAAGATGTGGCCGAATCGTAGCCTTATAAAGATGGATAATAAGTTCCCTATCTTTACTTATTAGCATGTTTTTCAGCATCCAAGTAATCCTTTGAGCTATTTTACAAACTTTTGCAATATACCCTTTGAACTTGAAATCTGTGTCCATCATTATCCTCATGTCCCTAGCTTCATCAATTTCTTGCAATCTGTTACCATTAGTGTGATAGAGTATGTAACCTTTTCAGCCCAAAGTGCATAACCTTACATTTTGCAACATTAATCATTATCCTATACCACATTTCAATTTATTTAAATGATCCTGCAGGATATTTACATCACCTTGATCAACTATTGCCCTCCCCAGTGTTCCATCATAAGCAAAACTGATTATCCCCCACTTCCAAGACTCTTCCTATATCACTGATATACAAATTAAATTATGGCCTTAGTACAGAACAGTGAGGAGTTGCACTAGTCATTCTCATTCTCCTAGATTCTGCTCCACCATATACTATCTGGTGTCTGTCTGTCAGTCATCCATCCCCCTCCCACATCCATGCTATTAGCTTCATATTCATTCCCATTTGCTCTAACTTTTGTAATAGTTTTCCACATAATATTCTGTCCAGCAGTGTTATGGTATAGCCATTTCCTGTATCCTATTCCATTGTCATTTTATTATAAAATATGAATAAATCACTAAGGCAGGACTTACCTTTTACCAAGCCATGCTGTCCACTATAGACTATATATTCTTATAAACTCATTGCTGAATTTTATCTTTAATAAACTTTTCAAAAACTTCACCCTCCACTCCTGAGATATTTATTAGTCTTTATAATTTGCTACTTTTGTCTTGGAGCCACCTTTTATGTAATGGAACTATGTTGTTCTCTTTCCATTCACCTAAAATTTGCCAGAGCTGAGAATTACATTAAACAACTTCATCAGAGACACTGCCAGTACCTCTGAAGTTGTTGTATTGTACATTCATGAAGAACACATGAAGTTTTTCTATTGCACATTCATGTAGTGCATGAGCTGACATGCCATCCAGTCCCACTGCTGTGCTCATGTTGATATTTTTCAATATGTTGAATACCTGCTACTCATCTACTGCAATTTTGACATGCATCTCTATCACATCAGCAACTTCAAAATCTCCATCTGGATGATACACCTTTACAGAATGATTAATCAGCATTATTTCTTTTGTCTCTGTTGCCTTCCTACTATCAGCATTGATTAAATTAATTGTTTCATAGTAATTTTTTCTTCCTACTTGCTACATATATGAAAAAAAAAACTCTTTTGGGTTACTTTGGCCTGCTTAGCTAATTTTCTGTCATAATCTAATTTGACCTTTTTTACCATATTAGTTACTCTTCCTACTTGCACTTTGTATTGGTCGTGAGTATGCTGTGAACACCTTTTTCTTTATATTCCCTCTACACTGTTTTCTTTCTTTCTTTTTGCTGCTCTTGCTTTATATCTCTGCTTATCCACTTAATCCCCACTTGGTTTATCATTCTCACCTTGGGTATGCAATGTGATATTGCTTCTCTGAAACAATGCCTGACCAACTTTTCTTGTGCCACTGTTATTCTTTCCTTGTAGCTTCTCAAGCCATGGCACTGCTTGAAGATGAGCAGTGCCATGGCTCATCTAGAACTAATTTTCTTGGGTATAGATATCTAATGTGTTTCTTGTTTTCCTCTTGTCTGAGATAGGTTTTACTGCTGTAAATAATACAACAGATTTTTTTGTAGACTGTAGGTATGGAATCTTTAGAAGAAGTAACGAAATTTCTAAGTTTTGGGGGTTAAAGTTGATCAAAAATTATACTTTCATGCTATCCTCTGAGGGTTTTTTTTTTTTCAAAATCCCTTTGTTGCAAAGGGGTTTCAAAATCCCTTTATTGCATGGCTATTGGCAAATTATAATCTTTATGCGGTCAAACTTTGTTTGATTGCATGAAGATTGTATATATTTAAAGTGTGATCTTAGAGATATATATATATATAAAGATCATGCTCAGTTTATGTCTTTTCTTTTTAGTTTACATTTATCTACCAAGATCTGCATGATGACTGGTTGAGGCAAGCATGGAACATGTAATTTCTTCTTCAGGCGTTTTGTGTATAGGGACCTCTGACTTCATTTTTATATTTTTGGTTGCAGGGGTAGTATTACTTGACTTATGTTTATTGCACCATTGTACATACTGCAAGTTAATTTAATTTTACATTACTATTAAGATCATCAAATTAAACCCTTGGCTCTTAAGAGATCTCGATTTTTTTTTGAAGCTGGTTCTGCAGGCAAAGCATCAAGAAAGGCCATCAGTTTATCCACAAAACAAGCACTAATAAAACATGATAATCAAGGGCTTAATATTAAGTTAATTTGTGAAAAATATAGCATGGCTAGGACCACTGTAAGGACAGTAATGAAGAACAGATAGGTACTGAAAAAAAATGAAGATTCCTCAACTAGACTTTTTTAAATGGAGAAAGAATTGTTGAAATGGGAAGACTGCTGGAAATATCGATTAGAGAAAAGCAATTGAGAGGTGATTCTGTTCTCAGGTCTTTATTTGTGAAAAGGCAAAGACTATTTTTAATGAACTAGTTAGTGAATCATCTTCATCAGATGCTCGATTCACTGTTTACTGCCTCTCATGGCTGGTTTGAAAGGCTCAGACAGTTATTAAGTGTTAGGTATTCAAAGACAGCACTGCAGCCTGTTTTAAAATGCTGTTGAATGAGAGGAAAAAACAGAACATCCTACAGTTTCTTCAAATGGAAGCACTGTGTCCTCAGAGATTCCTCCTTCAGAAGAAGAGGTGCAGTGTGTAGAAAAACTCACTGACACTCTTCTTCCCAACATTAATCCTTCTCCTCCTCACTTCACTTCTCCATCACCTCAAGCTTAGCATGTACAAGTCCAAGATAAAGTTTTCTTGTTATTATTGATTTATTATTAAATTTGTATGTAATACATTTTAATTAATATGCATAGAAAGATTAGTTATGAACTTAAAAACATTGACAAAGCCTTCAATTAATAGCTTTGGGGTGAATTTGAATAAATTTTTACTTCGGATTTCTGAAATGGATTACCTATTTGGATTGTTTGAAAAGTTTGGTAAATTTCCAAATAGATGGCGACACAATTTATTCATTCATACTAGTATCAACACATAGCATCTTTTTCATGACCCCTGGCAAAATTTTAGCCACATGATGCATAGTTCTCGTTTGGCAAACATTTAAAATAACCATGTTCGCATTTTTCATAAAAATGGAGTAAAACTAGTTTTGTGCAGTGATAAAATACTTCTATTTGAAGAAGTGGATGGCCACGCAGATCAAAGCCGAGTTCCGTGCAGTTCATGGGGACTCTGCACCAGCATTAAAGACTAATTTATTTTTGAATAAATGAGTTTAAACATGGTCGTAAGTTCATCGAAGATGAAGCGCACTCTGGACGTTTGGTCTTCGTAGTGATGCCTGAGGTCACTACGAAGGAAATGATTAGCAAAATCCAGTATTGTTATGGAAGATCACTGAGTGAACGTGCGTGAGATTGCTAAGATTGTAGTCATCTCAACTGAATGGGTGTATAATATCCTGCATGAAAAATTGCACATGAAAAAGGTGTGTGCAATGGGTGCCATGATTGTTAACTGTCAATCAAAAACGCACGCGAAAAGACATTTCAATGCAGTGTTTGGCGATGTTTAATTGCAATTTGCAGGATTTTTTGCATCAATTCGTGACTGTAGACAAAACTTGGATCCACCACTACACACCTGAGTCCAAGCAGCAGTCAAAAAAGTGGACAATGCCTGGTGAAAGAGCACCGAAAAAAGTGAAAACCGTTTTGTGAGCTGGGAAGGTAATGGCCACTGTTTTTTTTGAGATTCCCAAGGAATTATCATGATAGACTATTTGGAAATGGCTAAGACAATAACAGGAGTCTATTATGCATCACTGTTGGACCGTTTAAAAGAACTGAAAAAACGGCCAAGATTGGCTCACAAAAAAAGTGTTCCTTCAACAAGACAATGTACCATCCTACACATTGGTTGTCGCAATGGCAAAATTGCACGAATTGAGGTTTGAATTGGTTCCACATTCACTGGACTTGCCCCTGTGGGACTTCTTCTCGTTCCTAAACTTAAAAATTTGGCTCAGTGGAAAAAAATTTTCTTTGAACGAGGATCTCATCAATGCTGTCAATGACTATTTTGCACAATTTGACAAATCCTACTTTTTAGATGGGATGAACAAATTGGAAACTCGCTGGACCAAATGTATAGACCACAATGGAGTATATTAAGAAATAAAGGTGATTTTTTTCCAAAAAATATGTTTAACTTATTTTTTCACCAAACTTTTCAAACAACTCTCATAAAACTCCAATGAACATGTAATTCGTTTAACATCACTTTTCCCAGAATGAATTAGTGATGTTAAATGAGGGTCGACTGTATTATAAATATTATAATCTTTTGGCTAAGTTTAACATTATTCTTCACCTAAGGAACAGGAAGTTCAGAATGAGTTTTATTCTTAATAGTTCAGACTCTCTTAATAATGCATGTTGGCACTCATAAAGCAATATGTCTTTCTCTACCATATCTCTTGCTAAAACTGGAACCCTAGGTTTGAGCATCAATCACAGTTTTTTATGTATGTACTGCATATACATCTGAAGACGTTTCAACATAGAAGCTGAAATTTTGAGTGCAATTTTAATTTTATTAATAAATTTTTATTCTCCTGATGGTAGTTTAATCCATAAGTCTTCTACAATGACTGTAATACACCTTCTAACATGTCAAGAAAAGAGTTCTAAGAATTTGTAGACAATGCACTGAGCAATTCCTCAGCTACACTGTTAACCTTTTATTGAATTATTGAAGATAGAGTAGTTCTATATTTATGGTCAAGATATGGAATATCATGATATTCATATCTTGTAAAAATTTGGGGTGCAAAGAGGACAGACCTGATGCTTGAATCTTGTTGTGATTAGGCTTTATAACTGGATTGTGCTGTCCTAATATAAATTGTGATACTATTACTGCATGGTTAATTCTTCTGCTATTCACACAAGTTATTATTCTTTCTTTTACCTCATACTGAAATGCTCATCACTCAGTAAAATTTTTATGAAAAAAATTTTATCTAAGTAATCTATACTTTGTTTCTTAATATGTATGTTGTTGCATACCAGAAAATAGATATAACAAATAAATACTGAGTATTAAATACATTATATCGGTTTAAATAACAATTCCATTTGAAACATTTCTATCTGCAAAACTGGAAATTGGATCTGCATATTTAATGCAGAGGAAAAATGTTTAAAAGAAATAACTGTCAGTTACAGAAGTAAACAGTGGTTATAGGAACTGCCCAATTGTCTAATATTACTTATTTATTAGTTTATTTAAGGATATAATTACAAGTTTGTTGTAAAAAATAAAATAATTAATTTGTGATTTCTTTCCAATCTGATAGAAATATTATAATCAAAATGATTATTGCCTTATCATTCATACAGTTTTATACTTTTGCAGTGCTGTTATTGATGAAGGTGTTTTAAAATTTAGAGGAGAACCTTATCATCCTTATCACTTCAATTGTACTGCTTGTGGGTATGTATATAACTATAGCATCTTTTCAGCATAAAATACAAGGTAATCATCATTATAAAGCTTTAAACTTTACTACTTCAATAATACAGTAAAATTCATCACTATTTTAGTACAGTGTTTTCCAGTGGTCTTATTTGAATATGTAGATTTACTCCAACAAGAAGAAAATTCCTTCATTTGAAAATTACTTGAAAATCTTCAGTTTAATGTCATTATGCAATATGCCACTTATTGGGAAAGATGAGAAGATTAACTTCATCAAAAAGAAAAACCTGTATTCTTTGATGATAGCTAAAGTTTAAAAATTGTTTTAGGAACATATCCCCTGTGAGACAGTTTGGTAACAAAGTATTAATAATTAATAATCTAAAACTGGTAGATTGGGGTGCTTAAGGGTCAAAGCTGTATAACTGAGAGGAGACCTCCACATAGCCTTTAAAGGAATGCGGAGAACCGACCAGGGCTTCTGACCTAATGTCCAATTCTCACCTTCTCGTGGTGCACCCTGTTGGGTATCTACTTTGATACTGAACGAACGAGGATGGGCTGGCAATTTGGGATTTAGCCGACCATATTGTATTCTTATTGGTTAAACCAAAATAAAAAATGATGGTACAACATGACAAAATTTCATGCCGGCCAGGTCGTCGCCCAGTTAAACAAGGCCCCCGTTGTTTTTGCCAGGGAACCAGGGCGAACAGCGAAAAGTCAGCTACTGGAACAAATCTGAAAACAAACCCCAACTCAACATCACCAGAGTTAAAGATCGGTACTATCAACGTAAGAAGCCTGAATGGCAAAGAAATGGAGCTAGCTGAGGAATTAGATAAGTACCAGATCGACAGAATAGGGGTGACTGAAACAAAAAAGACCAAAACTGGTGAGATCTTTCTGAGCAATAAATACAAAATGTTATATTCAGGCAATGACAATCACGGAAAAGAAGGAGTAGCCATAGTATTCAACACAAAATATGAGGCTAATCTTCTTGAATGGCAGTCAGTCTCAAGTAGAGTAATGTGGGCAAATATCAGAATGGGGAACTGGACAATGAGAATTATTTGTGCCTATGGTCCCACAGAAGGGTCTACTAAGGTAGAAGTGGAGGAATTTTTTGAGGCTTTAGAAAAAGCAACTGACACAATGAAAATGGAAAAGTTGGTTCTTCTTGGGGATCTAAATAGCAGAGTAGGAAATGATTGTGAGACATACAAAAATATTTTGGGAAAATTTGGAGAAAAGAGCAAAGCTAATAATAATGGCAAATATCTGTTGGATTTCTGCTCAGGACATGGACTGGTTATTACTAACACCATGTTCCAACATAAAAATGTGCACAAATTCACATGGAGAGAAGAGGCTAGGAATAAGAAAAGTCTCATTGACTATGTTATTGTTGATAGTGATGTTTTCTCCCTGGTGCAGGACACCAGAGTGTACAGAGGATTTGAAATTGGAAGTGATCACTATTTAGTCTTGAGCAGGATAAAATTGAATTTCATATTGAAATGAATAACATGTAAGAAAGTTTTAAAGCGAATAAAAGTTGAGCAGCTCTCAGATGTGAACTGTATTCTAAAATACAGAAAGATTATTGAAAAGAAAATGAAAGAGTTTGAGAACAGGAATCAAACCTTGGAGATTCAGTGGCAAACTCTGAAGAAAACATTGATTCTGCCAGAGAGGCATGTGGTGAGGTTGTGTGCAAGGATAAAAAAAATCAGAACTCCCTGGTGGACACAGGAAGTTAAAGAGGCAGTGAAGGAAAAGAAGAAAGCATATCAAAAGTTCCTGGCAAATAAGTCAGCTTTTACTCTTACAGAATACAGAGACAAATGTAAGAAAGCTAAACAGTGTGTAAAACTAGCTAAACAAAAGTCATGGGAGGACTTTGGCAAGAATATAGAAAATAAATATCAAGAAGGTGGCAAAATATTCTGGAGGTTATTGAATAAACTTAGGAATGGAGGAAAGAGTGCTGTAAAAGGAGTTAGAGATGATAAAGGTGATATGAAAACAGGAGAAAAAGATATCCTTGAAGTATGGAGTAATTACTTTGAAAAACTGCTAAATGAAACAAGCAGTGATGACAGCACAGTGATAAAAAAACACTGACCAGGCTTGCAGTCAGGAATACATATCCATACTTGAAGTAGAAAAAGCCATCAAAGGCTTGAAATGTGGAAAGGCAGCAGGAGAAGATGATATTCGACCAGAAATGCTGAAGTATGGTGGTATAAAAGTCTTACAGTGGCTGCACTGCATATTTCAGAAAACCTGGACAGAGGGACGAATTCCTGATGATTGGAGTAGAGCTCTCATAGTACCCATATATAAAAAGGGAAATAAAACTGAATGTGAGAATTACAGAGGTATTTCGCTACTGAGTGTTCCTAGCAAGATCTATGCAAGTATTCTTGAGAAACGGTTGAGAAGAATTGTGGAAGAAAAGCTTGGTGAAGAACAAGCTGGATTCAGGCCAAATAGAGGCTGTCAGGATCAGATCTTCACTTTACGACAAATAGTCGAGAAAGCATGGGAATATAACAAAGATCTGTATTTAAGTTTTGTCGATTTGGAAAAGGCATATGACAAGGTGCCAAGAGAGAAGCTATTCAATACGCTGCAGTTATATGGTGTCAATGGGGCATTATATCAAGCAATACTTAGTCTTTATTTGAGTTGTAAGTCAGCAGTTAGAATTGAAGGAAGTACAGGAAGATGGTTTAATGTTAAATCTGGTGTGAGACAAGGATGTACATTATCCCCTCTGTTATTCATTATCTATATGGATCACATTATGAAGGAATGTGGTATTAAACCTGATATCAAAATTGGAGATGTTAATGTCAGCTCTTTGCTTTATGCAGATGATGTTATACTTCTAAATAAATCCGCTACAAGTCTGCAAGATTCTCTGACTAAATTGAATAGCTGTTGTAAGAGATATGATATGAAGGTCAGCAATAAAAAGACAAAGACAATGAAAATAGGCAGAATCATTGAAAATGTCAACTGTGTTGTGAATGGAGAACCTGTGGAACAAGTAAAACATTTCAGCTACTTAGGCACGATTTTTACTGAAGATGGTAAATTAAATATAGAAATAGACAACAGAATCAGCAAAGCTGGTATGGTGGGAAGTCAATTGAATAAATTCATATGGAATAAGAAAGAAATTGGTCGGAACACTAAATTAGCTGTATACAAGACAGTGTTCAAACCAGTTTTAACTTATGGATCTGAGAGCTGGGTCAGAAGTAAAACACTTGACCAAAGACTAGAGACCGCAGATATGAGAGTCCTGAGAAAGATTAGAAGCGTGAACAGATGGCATCAATGGCAATATCATATTAAAAATGAGGATATTAGGAAAGAACTTGACATTTTCAGCATCCAGGAATGCGTTAGCAGAGCTAATCTCAGGTGGTATGGTCACTTAAATAGAATGGGAGAGGAAAGATTAGCAAAACAAGTGTTCTCTGCCAGGTTGGCAGGAAAACGACCCAGAGGAAGACCAAGATATAGGTGGATTGATACGGTACAAAGTGCCTTAGACGATAGAAATATAAGATCTGATAATGTTGGAGTCTTGACAAGTAACAGACTGATTTGGAGGAAAATTGTAGATAGGAAGTTAGTAATGATGTAATTTTTTCATGTAGTACTGTCATATCCTGTACACCCCTTGAGGGTACATGGCAGGAATTTGATGATGATGAACTGGTAGATTCTGCAGTTAGTATGGAGGAGAGGATTCTCCCTCTCTCCAAAAAATGACATATGGTATACAACATTTATAAAGAAATGTGCTAAAAAAAAATGATAGCATGCAAGCTTCATCATGATCCAAGTTTGCATCTACATGATTTTAGATAAAGCACAAAACTTAAAAGTTGTGTTAAACATATATGAGGGATACACTGTAATTAAAAAAAAAAAAAAATACCACATGCGAATCATTTATTTTAATATTGAGAATGAGAAGAATTGTCTTAAAAGTGATTTCTTTGCATTGTCAAATCCTAATGGCTATTTCTGCAGTAATTCAATTGCTGTGACTAATTTAATGATCAAACATGATGATTAACTGTATTGAGCCTTGGTTGCTTATTTGATATTGATGATGATGCTCTTTGGTGGAAAGACCTGGGTTTGAATTCCATCTAGGACATGAAGAATCTTTATAGTACTTTTCAACTGAAGGTGAGTTAGCCATGTTCATACAGGAGCTGTAGAGATTTTTGTCCCAGAAACTTTGCTTTTTCACACCACAAAACAGGCAAACTAGTCCGAATAACACATCATTTATACACAGTAGGCAAATGTAAATAAAATTAACCCTCATATTAGTAAGAAAGTTTTTAAGAAGCCAAGTCACTTAGCTGTGACAAGACATTGAGTCTAACCCAAAAGAAAAGGTAGAGATATGCTGGTATAAGACATGATGACTAACTTTAGAGAAATGAAACTTAAGTAATGTTACTCAAGATTGATGTGAGTGGTGAAAAGTCAGCTATCAGAACAAATCCAACATTAGCGATGATGATAGTCACCATCAACATAAGAGGTCTTCTTCTCGCTTCTATTTGTTAGGCCTACTGGCCTATTACAGAGCTATCTTAAGTCCAAGAGGTATCAGTGAAAAAGAAGTTGAACTGGCAGAGGAACTAGAGGGTTACTAGGTTGACATAAACGGCATTACCAAGACAAAAAAGACTAAAACGGATGAGATTCTGCTAATATAAGGTGTTTTATATGCACACAATGCTATCAGAGAAAGGAAGGACCAGTTACATGACTCGACATTAAACATGAAGAGAAACTTTTAGATTGGCAGGCAGTTTTAAGTAGAATGATATGGACATATTTCAAAATGAGAAAGTGGATACTGAAACTTATCTGTGCCTGTGATGATACAAATGGTTCTACTAATGAAGAAGTCAAGGAATTTTCAAGTGATTAGAGAAGGCAACTGACATAAAGAAAAAAAAAAACAACTCAACTTTGTGGTGAGGTTGTTTGCAGGGATAGAAAACTCCAAACTTCATGGTGGATCCAAAACGTTAAAGGTAACTCTGAAAAAGAAGAAAGCTGAAACTTCCTTGTGAAGTCAGCAGATATCCTGAGAGAATACAAAGAAAAAATGTAAGAAAGCTGAACCATGTGTAAAAGCAACTAAACAAGAGTCATGGGATAATGTAGAAAATAAATATCATAAAGAAAGCAAATTTTTCTGGAGAAAATGAAGGAAAGAGTACTGTAAAAGAATCATGATAAAAGTGATATAAAAACTGAAGATAATGATATTTTGGATGTATGGAATAATTATGTAAAAAAGATAATAATGCAAAAAAAATTCCTTAGGCTACCCATGACAATGATGCACTAGAGTTTTACAGCCCAACATGAAAAAAAAAAAAAAAAAAACCTTTTGAAAGATTGTTAAGTGAACAAGAAATGAGAGAACGTTTGCAACAAATATTCATGAGGAATGAAATCCAGAGTGTATAATCAGTACTTGAGATAGAAAAAGCCAATCAAATACCAGAAATGTGAAGAGGCAGCTTGAGTAGATGATATTTGACAAACTCTCAAATATGAAGGTATAAAAGTTTTACACTGGCTGCACTGCATAATTCATTGTCAGAAGGTTGAATTTGATGATTTCAGTAGATCTTTTGTATTGTTCATCTGTAAAAATGGAAATAAACCAAATATGAGAATTACAGAGGAATTTCTGTGCTGAGTCTTCAGAGTAAGACTTATTCTTGCAAAAATCAGAACACGTGTAGTTTTGGGTGTAACTCCAAATGCCAGTTGACAACAATCAAAACAGGAATCAGCAGTCACATAGTATCTGTTTACTTACTGATGTCTTGGCACAGCTGTGTGTTCTTCTATTTATTCAACTGTGACCAAGATATGAGTAGGAGGTGGAAACAAGGGTAATTGAAATAGAGGGTTGTTATTATTATTATTATTATTATTATTAAAACCTCCATGGAGTCAAAAGACTCATCGTGGGAGGTCGCACTGTTGCTCACACAGTTTATCATACCACGCCTTAAATATGTTCACTGTCTCCGTGCTCACCACACTCTCGGGCAATGCATTCCAATCACTCGCCTTTTGTTCTCTCCCTATTTTCACCCGTTCTGACATTAATCTGGTAATAACCTCTTAACAATGTATATGTCTCAATCATATCCCCTCTCCTCCTCCTATCCACCAGTTTCTGCAAATTGCATTTTCTTAATCTTCATACTCAACATTCTAGAGACTAGAAACCACCTTAGTCAATTATCTCTGAACATATGTGGGCCTGATCAAAGTCTTATACAAGGGAACCATAACATTCCTTACTTCTATAAGTCAGTGCCCTTTGCATTATTCCCATTATTCACTGTGCTGTCCTTACAATTTTAGCAATATGTTCCCGCAATTTTAGGTCTTTGTCCACAATCACTCCCAGATCTATCATCTGCTCTACCTCTTCCAAGATATTTCCAGTGATTGTGTAGACATCCATACTCTACATTCCATCTCTGCTTACCAAATTTCAAAACCTTATACTTTGCAACATTGAATTGACATCCCCACTCATTTACCATTCACCCAGTGTATTCAAGTCCTCTTACAAACAACTGCATATTACCATTCAGACTTCTCCCAATATCATTTACATACAAATTAAACAGCAATGGGCCCAAAACAGATCCTTATAAGTAAGCTTCCTCTTCTGGAATATTGCTCCTCCATAAACAACTTGCTGATACCTGTCAGACAGCCAATATCCAATCCAGTGAACTAACCTACTGTTTAGCCCCATCTATTTTCGATTTAATTGCCAGTTTGTTGTGTGGCAATTTATCAAAGGCCTTTGCAAAATCTAAATATACCATTGTGTATGCATCACCCTTATCCAATGCATTTGTCACTTTATTATAATAAGTAAGCAGATTAGTAAAGCACAATCTTCATTTAACAAACCCATGTTGGCCACCAAAGAGTATTTTTCTGTTGTGTGCCTAATGGTAGGACTGCAATATGCAAGTCCCACATTACCTGAACCAACATGTAGCGTCATCTTCAGTAGTGCAAAGCATGTTTACAGTGGGACATGGAAGCTTGGAAATCTGTGTTATCGACAAATCATACTACACTCTCTACCAAGCAGATGGATGGGTTTGGAGTGGTGGATGCCTATTGCACATCTCTTACCAGAGTGTGTGACTTCAGCTATGAAATTCAGAGGTGGCAGTGTGATGATATGGTCCTGTTTTTCCATTTTACCCCAGACCTCTTGTGGTGCCACAAACATTGAACTCCAAGTTATCTGAGCATTCTCCACAATGCAATGCTTCTTACTTTGTGGCTTTTCTACAGAATTGACTATTGTCTCTTTCAGCTAGACAATGCACCATGGCATAAAGCTGCTGCTGTAACCTCATGGTTGACTGGTCTCCACAGAGCCCTGATCTGAACCCTTCTGAACATCTGGAACTGGAGCATCAAGGGATGTCTGCTCCACAACTGTCCAGGACCTCATTACATTCCTACAAAAAGAAGTTTCTCACACTATGATGTGTGTTGAATTCTTTCCAAGTAGTGTATATGTAAGGCAGCACTTATACTTATCAAATTAAGCAATACTTATCTTGTCAAAGCACCAATTGCAGAAACAGTACCACAAGAAGGTGGAGTTGATTTGACAGGGAGAGGATATCTGTTCTGATGTTCTTGTAAGGTAGGTTATGATAACATGTTTTACATCAGATTGTAGTCTGGTTGAGGATAGTATCTCTCAATAATTTTCTGAATGGCAGCTTGGTTATATCTGTAAGTAGTCATGTGATTTATATTTAATTCTTCCAGCACAAGGGAACTCATTGACAGGAATTAGCCTACCATCACGCACTTTTATCCCATGCTGGTTGGAAAACATATGCACTTAACAGATATGATATGATATGGCTTTAGTTGTTTCTGCCACAGTTGCAACTAATCCATCAGCACACATTGCCTTCAGTATGCAATATTATGATTGAATGATATGATCCCAGAAGAAGTTCTCCATATTGTCTTTTATTATAGTTTAACTTTTATTATGCTTAGTTTCATTAATTTGAAAGTACTTTCAAATTAATTAATGAAACTCTAAACTCTAATTTATAGGTAGATGAAAGTTTAGTTGAAGAAAATTAACAGAAACAGATATCAGTTTTTCAAGTTGAAAGTATACAGTTTTTCAAGTTCACTATTTTAGTGGTGTGTCAATCAATTTGAAATATTTAGTACTTACTTAGGAATTGGGAGAGGGTAGTTTCAACTTTTAGTGCAATTGAATTTTTTTTTTCTTTTGTAGAATATATAATTTCTGAAAGTAAAACCTGTTATTAACATATTGAAAAAATTTTTTAAAATCAATTTCTAGTGTGGAGCTGAATGCAGATGCAAGAGAAGTAAAAGGGGAACTTTATTGTTTACGTTGTCATGACAAAATGGGGATTCCTATTTGTGGTGCCTGTCGTCGTCCTATTGAGGAACGAGTTGTTACTGCTCTTGGAAAACAGTGGCATGTGGAGGTATACATACATCTTTTTCTTTGAGCTAAACATAATTAGTTATAAATATCCAGCATCAATGCTGTTTTAAGGGAAATTCACTATACCAAATTTTCCTTTAATTAATCCTTAATTTATTCATTGAGAAGAAATGCTACTAGTTAAAACTATAACATTTAGCTATAACTATAACATATAACATGTTAAACAAAACGAACTATGCATGGTTCTATTAAATATTGTATATGTTCAGTATTATAACAGTTAGCTCTTATAGTCCTGACTCCAGTTGGACCTTTGGTGTGTAGAAATTGTTACATGCGTGCATGTGTGTGTGTGTGTGTGTGTGTGTGTGTGTGTGTGTGTGTGTGTGTGTAGAGATAAGTTCATGGGACCAAAAATAATCAATTTTGAATTACATGAATGTTTTCTATAAAGTTTTGGTGATACTCAACCAGTTCCTCTACCAAAAGGTTACACAGTATGCAACCTTTTCAACCCAAAGTACATAATCTTACATTTTGCAACATTAAATTGATGGCCATTATCCTTCATCCATAATGCCAGTTTATTTAAATGATCCTGCAGAATATTTGCATCAGCTTTTGCCCTCAACAGTTTAGCATTATCATCAGACAACTGACTACCCCCAGTTAAATCATTTCCTATATCATTAATATACAAATTAAATGAAGAGTAGTGACCCTGGTACAGAGCCTTTTAGGCACTCCACTAGTCACCCTCATTCTCCTAGACCACACTCCACCATATACTACTTTTTGGTGCCTGTCTGTCAGCAGCTCTCATCCATGTCACCAGTTTCATATCCATTCCCACTCTTTCTCTCTCCACCATTTGACGAGCAAAGACAAGCAAGTTATTGTACCTCTGTACCGATTCTCGATAAGACCTCATCTCAACTACTGTGCCCAGATTTGGTCACCTAGGTGTCTTCTTGATGGGGGAGGAGGTGGAGAGGATCCAGAGGCGAGTGACCAAGATGATAACAGATCTATGGAATGAACCTTATGAGAACAGGTTGAAGATTTGTGGGTTGCAGAAATTAGTTGATAGGCGGAAAAGGGGAGATATGATTGAGACATTCAAATTGCTAAAGGGTTTTTATAGGATTAATTCAGAGGATAATTTTGAGATCAGGACTGGTGGTGGTAGAACTAGGGGACACCTGTGGAAGCTGGGCAAGAGTGTGGTTAGCAAGGGTGTTAGAGCTGGGCTCTTTACTTTTAGAGTGGTAAATAAGTGGAATAAGCTGCCAGAGTCTGTTGTGGGTGCTATGATGGTGAGTGAGTTCAAGGCAAGGTATGATGGATACTGTGAGAATGTCATATAGTTGTGTGGACATGATGTTTAGGACCTCCCTCGATGAGTCTAAGGACTCCCTGGAGTCACCTGTAATAATGATAATCTAACTCTAAAACCATTCAGATGCAGTCTGAGCATATAGAAGTCCTTTTGTCCATCAAATTCACTCCACACATATAAACTGCATACCATACCTCCTGCACACTCCTCTCATTAGCAATCATGGCCCTTCTTCTGAATTGAGTCCTATCATAATGAGGCAGCAGACTCACAATCTTCACTTTCTCACTTTTCTTTTTTGCTTGTATCAGCAATTCTTTTATTTCTCTGATTGCATATTTCTCACATTTCAAATCATTCGCACCAGCCAAGACAATCGATTCTTTCAGTTCTCCCCTCTGCAAACTAAGGTTCATTAACATCCCGGATCCTTGCACCTGAGAAACATACTTCCATCACTTTCTCATTAATTATGCCTTTTATCAAATCTCTGTATGGTACCTTCTCTTTACATTTCTTGCACTTTCATATATTTTCCATTCACTTTTTCTTTCATTCTCCTTCTTGCTATATCACATGGTAATCGTTTCTTAAATCACTCTAACTTATGTTTTGTTCTGTGAAGGATTCAACATCAGTATGATATTTCTATCCTTTGTCACCTTATCATCCACATTACCTTCCACATTAAAAAAAAAAAAAAAAATCTTAAGTTGAATGTGAAAGGCTGAGGTTCTGAAATATTACTCTGTATAAATTTGTGATGTTAAAAAACCTGAAAAGTGCAACAACAGCATATCTAAAACTGTAATCACTCATCATCCATCCCAGATTTTTCAAAACCTGAAAAATCTAGCTTTGCTCAGCATGGAGTGGACACTGACCACAATATTTTCTAGTCCAATACTTGCCTTTTATGTTGGTGCAATTTTAGGTTTGAGCAGTTATTTAAAGAGAATGCAGAAGCACTTCTTCTGCACTGTCCAACCTTAAATTGAAATGACTGCCTCTTCTCTATTGCCAAAATTTGGGAGATTCTCATCCTTGTAAATGGCAAGCAATACCGTTTTTTCCTCCTCCTCCTGGTTTTGTTTACACACACGCATGCTGTGTCATTCAATTATTTATCTAAATTTTGTTAATTTTTAATTTTGTTGAATTAAATCAATGAAATTCTTTTTTTAAATAATATAATACTGTGTAATTCAATTATTTGCTTAAATTTTGTTGAAATTTATTTCAAATAACTTTAATTCTGATTTTGATTTCAATTGCATTTTATTTTGTAACCACCCATGTGGTAGCATTCTGGCACTTGGCTCAGATCTATAAATAGGATTAATGTTCTTTGTTGTAGCTTCACCTTGTGATTTGATTTTACTGGTGCACTGATGATGGCCATTTAGTTTCTGGTCAAAATATTTGCTATAATAAAAATTATTTATTCTTGTGAATAATATATCTTTATTGTGTGTCTGTGTGTGTAAAGTATATCTTATTATGTCACAAGTGCCATTAAAAACTCATGCTTTGATGATGCTTTGTAGAAAACCAGAAAAATATTAGTTAGTTCAATAAATGAATTATATTTTTTTCTTCTTGATGTTTATATCATGAAGCACTGTTACTAATGGGCTGTGAATATAAGGTGGATGGTTTCTGCACATCTAGTAGGGTTTAATAACTGTCTGTGCAATATTTAAATAGGAAGCAAAATGGAAGATAACAGGATATTCCTTCTCACAAAAATGACAAACTGTCCTGTTAACAGATGCTGTATCAAACAAGATATAATTATCTTGGCATAACTCTAGGCCTGGTTAGTTGGTTGGGTAGGCAGCTTCTCTTGTTTTCATTCTACAGACAATCATATTTAAAATTCCTCTGTGGCATTTGAGGCCAGTGTCTTTAGATGGTTGACGATGCACATTGCATTAAACATGAGACCATTGTTGTTGATCAAAAATCGTGTGTGATCTTTAGAGCAGGATTCCAGAAGTATTTGATCCTTAACTCACCACAGCACCAATGTGCTATTTATAAAAAAAAAAAAAAAAAAAAAAAAAAAAAAAAAAAAAAAAATTATTCGAGAAGAAGAATATTTAGTTAATGGGTAATTCCCTACCCCATCAATCAGATATTCATTCCACAGTCTGTTGCACATTTTCTCTCATTTTGCCTTGTGTCTTATTATTAGGTACTAACATGAGTACTATTGAATCGATTGATATCCATAGTTACTACTTCGAGGTGCTTAAGGGTCAGAACTGTATAACTAAGAGGAGACCTCCACATAACCTTTAAAGGAATGCGGAGAACTGACCAGGGCTTCTGACCTAATGGCCAATCCTTACCTTTTCGTGGTGCACCTTGTTGGGTATCTACCTGGATACTGAACGGATGAGGATGGGATAGGCAATTTGGGATTTAGCCAACCAAATTGTATTCTTATTGGCTTAAACCAATATACAAAATGATGATACAACATGACAAAATTTCATGCCAGCTGGAGCATCACCCAGTTAAACAAGGCCCCCGTTGTTTTCACCAGGGAACCAGGGCGAACAGTGAAAAGTCAGCTACTAGAACAAATCTGAAAGCAAACCCCAACTCAATATCACCTTTTTTGATGCTTTAGAAAAAGCAACTGACATGATGAAAAAGGAAAGGTTGGTCCTTGTTGGGGATCTGAATAGCAGAGTAGGAAATGATTGTCAGACAAAGAAAAATATTTTGGGAAAATTTGGAGAAAAGAGCAAAGCTAATAATAATGGCAAATACCTGTTGGATTTCTGCTCAGGACATGGACTGGTTATTACTAACGCCATGTTTCAACATAAAAATGTGCACAAATTCACATGGAGAGAAGAGGCAATATTATTATTGTATTAATATTATTATATTATTATTGATAGTGATGCTTTCTCCCTGGTGCAATACACCAGAGTGTACAGAGGATTTGAAATTGGAAGTGATCACTATTTAGTATTGAGCAGAATAAAGTTGAATTTCATATTGAAAAGAATAACATGTAAGAAAGTTTTAAAGCGAATAAAAGTTGAGCAGCTTTTGATGTGAACTGTAGGCTAAAATATACAAAGATAATTGAAGAAAAAAATGAAAAAGTTTGAGAACAGGAACCAAACCTTGGAGATTAAGTGGCAAGCCTTGAAGAAAAAACTGATTGATTCAGCCAAAGAGGCATGTGGTGAGGTTGTCTGCAAGGATAGAAAAATCAGAACTCCATGGTGGACACAGGAAGTTAAAGAGGCAGTGAAGGAAAAGAAGAAATCATGTGAAAAGTTCCTGGCAAATAAGTCAGCTTGTGCTTTTAGAGAATACAGAGACAAATGTAAGAAAGCTAAACACTGTATAAAACTAGCTAAACAACAGTCATGGAAGGACTTTGGCAAGAACATAGAAAATAAATATCAAGAAGGTGGTAAGATATTCTGGAGGTTGTTTAAGAAGCTTGGGAATGGATAAAAAAGTGCTGTAAAAGCAGTTAGAGATGATAAAGGTGATATGAAAACGGGAGAAAAAGATATTCTTGAAGTATGGAGTAATTACTTTGAAAAATTGCTAAACGAAACAAGCAGTGATAGCACAGTGGTAAAACACACTCAACAGGCATACAGTGAGGAATATATATCCATATTTGAAGTAGAAAAAAAACCCATCAAAAGCTTGAAATGTGGAAGGGCAGCAGGAGTAGATGATATTCGACCAGAAATGGTGAAGTATGGTGGTATAAAAGTCTTACAGTGCCTGCACTGCATAGTTCAGAAGGCCTGAGCAAAGGGAAGAATTCTTGATGATTGGAGTAGAGCTCTAATAGTACCCATATATAAAAAGGGAAATAAAACTGAATGTGAGAATTACAGAGGTATTTCCCTACTGAGTGTTCCTGGCAAGATTTATGCCAGTATACTTGCAACAATTGAGAAGAATTGTGGAAGAAAAGCTTGGTGAAGAACAAGCTGGATTCAGGCCAAATAGAGGCTGTCAGGATCAGATCTTCACTTTACGACAATTCATTGAGAAAGGATGGGAATATAACAAAGATCTGTATTTAAGTTTTGTTGATCTGGAAAAGGCATATGACAAACGGTGCCAAAAGAGAAGCTATTCAATATGCTACATCAGTTATATGGTGCTAATGGGGCATTATATCAAACAATACTTAGTGTTTATTTGAGTTGTAAGTCAGCAGTTAGAATTGAAAGAAGTACAGAAAGATGGTTTAATGTTAAATCTGGTGTGATAAAATGATGTACATTATCCCCTCTGTTATTCATTATCTATATGGATCACATTATGAAGGAAAGTGGTATTAAACATGATATCAGAATTGGAGATATTAATATCAGCTCTTTGCTTTATGTAGACAATGTTATACTTCTAAATAAATCCACTACAAGTTTGCAAGATTCCCTGACTAAATTGAATAACTGTTGTAATTGATATGGTATGAAGGTCAGCAATATAAAGACAAAGACAATGAAAATAGGCAGAAACATTGAAAATATCAACTGCATTGTGAACGGAGAACCTGTGGAACAAGTAAAACATTTCAACTACTTAGGCACGATTTTCAGTAAAGATGGTAAATTAAATGTGGAAATAGACTACAGAATCAATAAAGCTGGTATAGCAGGAAGTCAACTGAATAAATTCATATGGAATTAGAGAGAAATTAGTCAGAACACTAAATTAGCTGTATATAAGACAGTGTTCAAACCAGTTTTTACTTATGGATCTGAGAACTGGGTCAGAAGTAAAACACTTGACTAAAGACTAGAGACCACAGATATGAGAATCCTGAGAAAGATTAGGGGTATGAACAGATGGCATCAATGGCAATATCATATTAAAAACAAGAATATTAGGAAAGAACTTGACATTGTCAGCATCTAAGAAATCGTTAGCAGAGCTAATCTTAGGTGGTATGGTCACTTAAACAGAATGGGCGAGGAAAGATTAGCAAAACAAGTGTTCTCTGCCATGTTGGCAGGAAAACAACCCAGAGGAAGACCAATATATAGTTGGATTGATACTGTACAAAATGCCTTAGACAATAGAAAAATAAGATCTGATAATGTTGGGGTCTTGACAAGTAACAGACTGTAATGATGTAAATTTTTCATATAGTACTAACATATCCTGTACACCCATTGAGGGTACATGTCAGGAATTTGATGATGATCATGAGTTACTACTTCTCCTTACCTCAAACTAATCAAGATATGACCAGCAGCTATATCTGTGCATAATCCAGTATCAATTCACTATACTGAGTTCTTTTCCTCTTTGTAATGGCCTGTGTTTTCTAAGGATGTCAACATATTATTTTGCTGTTCCTGGTGATCTAGCCTCATATCGTTATGTAGTTGCTTGTGTGTGAAATTAATATTTAAACAAGTTCTGTTTGTTGCAGTTATTACAGTTGAGTTTTGTTATAGTGAACTCTTAGGACCATTATTTAAACTAAAAAATCAGTGAAGAAAATAATTGAAAGTTAACAGCATCCTATATAACAGAAAATAAAATATAGTTATGCTTATCTCAAATTGGACTAAACAATTTTTGTTCTAGCAAATTCCATTACATTAATGCTTTGGACAAGATAGGTAGTACTTGAATATAGAGAGATAGTTGATTATAAATGTTTGCTGTAGTGAGACTTTACTGTATTAGTGTTAATACTTATTCTTGTGACGAAATAAATAGAATGCAATAATTCTGTCACCATCTGACATCACACCATTGTTACTGGTCCTAGTTTTGTTGTTCCCTTTATTATTTCATTTTTAGTTTTCATTAAACATTAACATTACAAGAAAAGGGTGTTAGTTTCATAATTTTAAATTCAAAATCTACAAGGGTTGTTTTGAAAAGTTTGGTAAAAAAAATAAGTTAAACACATTTTTTTTTTGGAAAAAATCACCTTTATTTCTCAGCATAGTCTCCATCGTGGTCTACACATTTGGTCCAGTGAGTTTCCAATTTTTTCATCCCATCTGAAAAGTAGGATTTGTCAAATTGTACAAAATAGTCATTGACATCCTTGTTCGAAGAAAATTTTTTTCCCACCGAGCCAAATATGGAGAATACAGTGGATGTGGAACCAATTTGAACTTCAATTCATGAAATTTTGCCACTGCGATGGCCGATGGTGCATTGTCTTGAGGAAAGAGCACTTTTTTTTGTGCACCAATCTTGGCCGTTTTTTCTTCAGTTCTTCTTTTAAACAGTCCAATAATGACGCATAATAGACTCCTGTTATTTCTTAGCCTTTTCCAAATAGACTATCATGATAATGCCATCACCTTCCCAGCTGACAAAACAGTCTTCGCTTTTTTCGGTGCTCTTTCACTGGGCATTGTCCACTGTTTTGACTGCTTGGACTCAGGTGTGTAGTGGTGGATCCAAGTTTTGTCCACAGTCACGAATCGATGCAAAAAACCTGGGAATTGTGATTAAACATTGTCAATCACTGCGTTGAAATGTCTTTTCGCATGCGTTTTTGATCAACAGTCAATAATCGTGGCACCCATCATGCGCACAACTTTTTCATGTGCAATTTTTCATGCAGGATATTATACACCTGTTCAGTTGAGATGCCTACAATCACGCGCACTATCACTTGGCAGTCTTTCATAACGATACTATGTATTTTGTCAATCATTTCCTTTGTAATGACCTCAGTGGGGCATCTGTAACATGCTTTATATTTGATGGACTTACGACCATTTTTAAACTTATTTATTCAAAAATAATACTCTTTAATTCTTGTGCAGAGTCCCCATGAACTGCATGTAACACTTTGATTTGTGTGGCCATCCACTTCTTCAAATAAAACCCACTTCTTCAAACAAATGCACGAAACTCGTTTTTCTACCTTTTTATGAAAAATGCGAACATGGTCATTTTAAATGTTTGCCAAACGAGAACTATGCATTGCACGTGGTAAAATTTTGCCAGTTGCCATGAAAATAGATTATACGTGCCATCACTGGTATGAATGAATGAATTCTGTCACCATCTATTGGAAATTTACCAAACTTTTCAAACGTATGGTCCATTCTATTTCATCATTTTCCTCATTGATTGATTATGTTCATGTTCCATTTTCATCTGTTCAGTATACTTATTTAAATTCACATAATTGAGCTTCATTCTCAATATCATATTGGGTGTTTAAACTCGTCATCAAGTTCAGCTCCTGAAGTTCCACTACCAGGTATGTCTTTTTAACTAGCCTTAATATAATTTAAATTTTATATTAAACGTAAATTTGCCTTTGGTTGGAAAAGGGACAGCCCCATCACCAGTAAGCTTTGCTATTTTCATTATTGTAATAATTCTGTTCTTATGATCTGATTTATATCATCTTTGATATTATTATAATACTACTTTGGTTATAATATACTGTAAATACTTTCAGCATTTTGTATGTGCCAAATGTGAGAAGCCATTTCTTGGACATCGCCACTATGAAAAGAAAGGTCTTGCTTATTGTGAGATTCATTACCATCAGCTGTTTGGGAATCTGTGCTTTGTTTGCAACAGTGTGATTGGAGGAGATGGTAAGCAAATCATTTCTCATTTCATGTATTGAGGATTTGTAGTAAGTCAAAATCGCAAATTGTAGAAAGAGAATAGATTTATTTATAATAATATGGTGATATTTGTGCATTTTTATGCAATATGGAAGTCCACTTTCTGAAATTGCACTACAAGGTTTTTTTTTTTTTAACTACTCTTAATATAATTTAAATTTTATATCAAATATAAATTTGCCTTTGGTTGAAAAGGGATAGCTCCATCACCCAGTAAGCTTCGCTGTTTTCATTATTATAATAATTCTGTTTGTTATGATCCGATTTATAACATCCCTGGTATTATTACAATACTTCATTTGGTTATAATAAACTGTAATATAATGCACTGTAGTGTGCAGTCATGTTTTTAGGAAGCTTTTGTAAAACTAATTTTTTTACTTGATTTTTTATGAGTTTTCATGAATTAATTGGTGTTGAAAGTTTATTTTTCACTTGGTTAGAGTATAATAAAATTAGTTTAATCCTTTATCCAAGTGTGAGCAAACAAAGTTTGCGCCTGAAAGTATCTTCAGGACAGGGGTAAGGTGGTACAACACCACGGCAACTCGTTGCAAAGGTGGAGCAAGCCACCAACACTCCTATCTCAGTATCTCCTATAATGCAAAACACATCTCCTTGCGGATATGTCTAATGTTATGCATTAAGGGAAGGGCCATTACCCAGACTAGTTTCGACCTTTATTGAGGTCTGGGTAGAGATGACCTGCTAATGCTTCTGCCTGGTATCTCCACTTGGGCCTGGCTCTCACTGAAGAGACCTCAATAAAGGTTGAAACTAGTCTGGGTAGTGGCCCTTCCCTTAATGCATAACATTAGACATATCAGCAAGGAGATGTGTTTTGCATTATAGGAGATACTGAGATAGGAGTGTTGGTGGCTTGCTCCACCTTTGCAACGAGTTGTCCTGGTGTTGTACCACCTGTCCTGAAGATACTTTCAGGTGCAAACTTTGTTTGCTCACACTTGGATAAAGGATTAAATTAATTGGTCTGCTTTTAGTGGCTTTATTATATTTATTGCATTTAGTAGAAATATATTGATAAATTTAGGTTTTTTAAAAAATGGCACTAAAAAAACCATAAGAACAAAGTACAAATTAATAACCCTACCAGATATAGAAACTTTTCTACAGCTGAGCAGAAGCATTTCAGTACTGTTGTTGAAGACGTAAATGATGATGACTTAATGTTTGAAATATCTCGATTAAAACAAATTATCAGACAGTCGACAATAGAATTCAGAAAGTTGAGAAACTGTTAAACTCAAACAGGACAAGAAAAATTACTGCTTCAAGGTTTAGGAAAACCTTGAAGCAGGTAAGATAACAGTGGATAATTATACTAACAATAAGGTAAGCCAGTTAGAACTTAAGAAAAAATAAGTTTTTTTTTTATTATCCCATGGTATTATTACACCAGATCATAGAGGTCAAGTTCATGTATTTTATACAGCATCTTTTCTGGGTTGTTTTAGAGTTCACATTTGGAAATATTCATGCAGTTTAGCAAATGCATTGGTTCATCGATGTTACAGATTTTGCAGGTGGGGAAGACTTTATACCATTGCTAAACTTGATTGGTCTTGAGGCGAGAGATCATGGTGAGTCATGCCCTGAAGATTTGTTCGTTTTATGTTTTCTTTTTGGGTGGTTTTAAAAATATCAAAATCTGTGGTATCACTTGATGTTGCAGCCATTTTTGCTACTTCATCTGCAGTTTCGTTTCCCTTTAATCCCACATGGAATTGGATCCATTAGAAGATTATTTCGGAATCCTTATGTAGTTTGTTTTTTGCTATGTCTCTAAAATAAGTAATATACGAGGGTGGTCCGAAAAGTTCTTGGCCTCGACCATAGATGGCAATACTATGGCAAGATTTTTTTTTTTTTTGTAAGTTGGTACATCTGTCATAAGCATCCATGTGAAATTGCAAGTCATTCTATCAAGCAGTTTGTTTTATTCAGCTCTCTGAGCAAAAGTGTTGTCTGCATCCCTTGAAATGGATAAAATTGAGTATTGTGCAGTTATAAAATTCTTTGTAAAAGAAGGTTTAATGAAAAGAAATTCATTCGAAGTTCATAAAAGTTTATGGGCACTCTTCTCCTTCATTTTCAACAATTAAGAAATGGGCTGCTGAGTTTAAATGTGGCCTTACCAGCCTTGAAGATCATCCACTTGAAGGACATCTGAAAAGTGTAACAACACCAGAAATCATTGATCAAGTGCATGATATGGTATTGGATGACCAGCGAGTCAAAATGTTAAAAATTGCTGAGACTATAGGCATTTCAAAAGAACATGTAGGATATATTTTGTATGAAGAATTGCAAATGAAAAAGCTTTGCACAAGATGGGTACCATGCTTGCTCACAGCAGATCAAAAATGCACTCGCATGAAAATCTCTGAACAGTGCTTGGAGCATTTTAACAAGAATAAAACTGATGATTTTGTGTGTCGATGTGAATGTCATTGAGTATGGTTATAAATCTGATGAAGGGGTGGAGATTCAAGCTTTGGATTCAGACTTTCTGAGTGTGTCTGTGGATGGAAATGAGAAAGTTATCCAACTGAGCCAAGCGGCTGTAGTTATAAGTGTACAAAAAAGCCAGGAGGTAACTTGTTATGACTACAAATGCAAGAAGCATCAGAAACAAAGGGATAGAGTTCATTGCCTTAGTGAATATATTTTGGCTTAAGATTTTTGCCATTAGTGACACTTAGTTGTCAGATTCAGATATAGTAACTGGAATTGAGTTTAAAGGGGATAGTATTTTTATTTTTTATTATTTATTTTTTTTTTTTTTTAGGAAAGACAGACGAGATAGAAGAAGGGGGGAGGGTACTACTAATGATATTAGATGATGATTTGTGCCCATTTAGGGTCGAATCTTGTGAAGCTAGTAATAATATCCCATGTAGGAGGGAGTTTGGGACTATCTGATGTGAAGTGCTAGAAAAGGAAAGAATGGAAACAGTAGGAGAGAGGTATGGGAATGCTAGAAGAGGAGAGAATGGAAACAATAGACGAGAGGGAAGGAGAGAGAGGTGTGGGAATGCTAGAAGAGAGAATAGGAGCAGTAGAGGAGAGGGGATGAGAGAGACGTATGGGAATGAAAGAAGAGGAGAGAATGGAAACAATAGGAGAGAGGGAATGGTAAGCAGTATAATGTATGGGGACTCAATGATCCATGGTGTTCAAGATAGGATGCGTGAGGAGTGTTTGCCAGGAGGAATGATAGAAAGAGTGGCTATGGCAATTAAGAGAGGTGAAAGGATGGATGAGATGATTGTGATGGTAGGAACAAATGACTTGAGTGGTAATGTAAGTCGGGTAGCGAGAGATATGAGATTTTTGCTTGAGGCTGTACAGAAGAAGACAGAGAGAGGAAAGATAGTGTGCGTGTTGCCTAGGTATGATAATGACGAGCTGAGCAGAGGAGCAGTAATATTGAATGACATAATAGCTAGAATGTGTGACAAGAGAGGACTGGAATATATGAGTGCATTTGAGGACAGAGAGGAATTGTATGCTAGAGACCGCTTACATTTGAATGAGAAAGGACATAGGCATCTGGAGAGATTGCTGTTCTGAATGAGTCAGTGTGTCCTAGGGAGGATGGTAGCAGGGGTGGCCTCTTGTGGGAATGGGTACTTGGGAGAATGGGGACGACATCAGGTAACACTGAGCCCAGTGGAGTCTAGAAGGGATAATGCTGGGTATAGAAACAATGGCATTTATTTGCTTTATACTAATGCCAGGAGTATCCGGAATAAGGGAGGGTGGCGCAGATAGCATCAGCCTGGCCAAAAATTATTGTGATCACTGAGACGTGGTTGACAGAAGAGGATATAATAACAGGAATAGAAGTTGCTGGGTACAGCATTTTTTGGCAGGATAGGAAGAGAAAGCGTGGTGGTGGAGTACTGCTTATGATAAGTGATGACCTATGTCCTCTAAGAATGGAGGCTTTGGAAAGCAGTGACACTAATGATTTATGGTGTGAGGTAGAGGTGGGCAAGACAGGATATTTAGTGGGGTGTTGCTACAGACTCAGGAGCACAGAGGGTGGGGACCAGGAGATGTTTAGACAGTTGAGTTTGGCAAGTGCAAGAAGAATGATTGTTATGGAAGATTTTAACAACAGTAGTATAAATTGGGGAGAGGAAGATGCATGTAGCAATACGGGAATGGAATTTCTAGAATTCTTGAGGGGCAAATGTCTTAGGCAACATGTAATAGAGGGAACAAGAGGTTCAGGAGTGATTTGGTTATAGCACCAGAAGAGTTGATAATAAATGAGATGACATCTCTCCCACCAGTTGGAGAGATTGACCATATGGTTTTGACTTGGAAAATGAATAGATATGCAGGAGTATCAAAGAAACGGGAACGTATGTGGAATTGTAAGGCAGGTGATTATAATAGTCTAAGATGTCAACTTGGGGAAGTTTCATGGAGAGAGGAATTGGAGGGCCGGGATATCATTAGTGCATGGGAAATTGTATACCACAAATGAACAAGAGGACACAATTTGGAGTAAAGTGGATGACAAACAATATTAAGCAGGAATTGTGCAAAAAAGAGGCTATGGAAGAGATATAAGGAGACAGGTGAAGAGAAGGCACATGAAGAATATGAGACATAGGCCAGAAGAGTGACTAGTATGGTAAAGAAGGCGAAACTGGAATATGAGAGGAGATTGGCCCTAAGATCCAAAGAAAATCCTAGGGAATTTTTTTAACTATGTGGCCAGTAGAAGGAGAAATGACTGTGGAAGAATGATATTGCATGATAAAAATGGGAATAGAGTGACTGATGCAGAGGACATAGTGGAATTGTTCAATGAACACTTTATTGGAGTATTTCATCCTGGAGGAGTCAGTTTTAATACTAGAGGGATAGGGCAGGTTCGAGGTTTAGAGGTACAGGAAGAGAGTGTGTTTCAAATACTGAGTACTCTGGATGTCAGTAAAGCTGTGGGACTGGATGGTATTTCACCACGAGTTTTGAGAGAATGTGCAAGGGAACTGACAGTGCCTTTGACCTGGCTTTTCAATGAAAGTCTGGCTGTGGAAAAGGTGCCCATGGAATGGAAGGAAGGTAAGATAGTGCCATTGCATAAGGGTGGTAGCAGACTGGAAGTGTCTAATTATAGGCCAGTTTGCATGTCATCAGTAGTTGTTAAGATCTTGGAGAAAGTAGTGAGGGACCGTATACAGCATTGGGCAGATGAGGGTGGTGTTATCCGTGAGAGTCAATCAACATAGATTTGTGAAGGGGCGCTCTTGTTTTAGCAATATGCTAGCCTTTTATAATAAAGTTACAAGAACATTAGATGAGGGAAAGGCATATACTGCCATTTTCTTTGACTTAGCAAAAGCATTTGACAGGGTGCCACATGATAAGTTGATATTTAAGTTGCAGCGCAGCACATGGGTCTGGATGTCAGATTAGTCAACTGGATTCAGGATTGGCTGTCCGATAGGTATCAGAGAGTTGTGTATGATGGGACAGTTTCAAGGAGGCAGAGGGTTACAAGTGGGGTCCCACAGGGCTCAGTACTGGGACATATATTGTTTAACCTTTATATCAACGACATTGTCAGTGGATTGCAAGGGGATATTCAGTTGTTTGCGGATAATGCGAAGCTGGGAAGGATTATTAGTAATAGTGCAGATGCGGTAGCCCTGCAAGAGGAGTTGAATAAGCTAGATAGATGGGCAAATGAATGGGGGTGTCGATTTAATGCAGCAAAATGTAAGGTCTTGAGGTTTGGGAAACATCGATGGAATGCTGCATACTCTATGGGAGGAGTTATACTGGAGGAAGTAGGGGAGACAAGAGAGCTGGGATTGATGATTGATAGAAACCTGAAATTTAGGGGACATATTGCAATGGTGGTGACGGTAACACAGAGGATTGCTGCAATAATGAGAAGGACATGAACCTGCAGAGATAAAAGGGTTATCATTCCGTATAAGTCTGTCTGATCAGACCATTAGACTATTGTTCTCCGATTTTGTCCCCAGGGATAAAATTTTTGATGGGGATAAATTAACTGTGGAAAGGGTACAGAGGTGGATAACAAAGATGGTTTAAGGATTGTGCAATGTTAGTTATGAGGATTGACTGAGGGAATGTGGACTGCAGAGTTTGGTGGATAGAAGAAGGAGAGGTGATATGATTCAGACTTTTAAACTGTTGAGAGGTGGTTACAGGGTTGACACTGGGGAGTTCTTTCGCTTGGTTGAACAGCGGTGAGGAGTGATGACATGAGGCCATCCCTGGAAGTTACAAAAGGAAACTGTTTGCAAGTTGGTGAGGAGTGGTTTCTTTGCATGGAGGGCGGTTTAACCATGGAATGCGTTGCCCGATGGAATGGTGAGAGCGAGAACGGTCAATGAGTTTAAGGAGTGGTATGATAGACTTTGTGTTTCTCAGGGGGAACCTCCCCTCGATGAACCTTGATAGACTTTGTGTTTCTTAGGATGGACCTCCCACGATGAATCTTTTGACTCCATGGAAGCCTGAATAATGGTAATAATAATAAAGTCAGTCAAGGCTAACAGGATAAAAAATATGGTGATTGCTATAGACCTGGTGGTTCAGCTGCTGGGGACAGTAAAATGCATTACCAGATTATCATGATGGATACTAAGTGAGTGATTAATATGGGTGACTTAAATTATCTAAACATTGACTGAGTAGAGAAAATTCATGATAAGAATGAAAGAGAATTTAATGGGCAGTTTTGAGATAACTTTCTTAAGCAGCATCTGACAGAAGGACTCTTTTGTTAAGAATATGAATGTTTTGCCACCAGTTGTTTACAGTGATCATGCTGAATTGCAAAGCTGTTAAATTAAGACAAACTCAGAAGATCTTAGTCCAAAGGCATCAGTTATGGAATGGAAAGGATATCAGCAATGCACAGGAAGCTTAGAACAGGTGCTTAAATTGAGGCAGTATATAAACATGTACTTAGAGTTTGAAGAAGAAATAGGGTGGTAGTGAAATGGATGTACAGCAATCCCTCGATTAGTGCACCTAATGCATTCTTTAAAACAGGTGCATTAATCGAAAACGCACTAATCAAATATAATAACCTATGGGAAAATTTATAATTCATTCTGGAGATTTCTTTCTTGACCCTTAATTTTTTTTATAAAAGAATTAGGGTATGTCTCAGGGTCTAGTTCAAGGAAATCCAAGAAGCTGAAAGACAATAAAACATATTCAGAATATAAATTTATTATTCTACTTCTTAACAAAGAATTGAGCTAACGTAGTTTGGCGGGCATTTTGTTTCTTTTTTTCATACAACCGACAGTATGGTCCTATTGCTTCCTCTACTTTTCTGCAAATTTTACTGTTTCTCTCTTCATCAGGGTCAGCCTCTAAACATTGCTGCTTAAAAACCTCGATTGTACAAAAAATATTTTCAAATTTGTTTTTGTGAAATCTCTTTTGGCTGACTCTCAGTGGTTAAATTTTCTTCATATTCTTCGGAATCATCAATTCTTCAGAATGAGATTTAATTAACTCTTGGATGTGATCATTGAAGGGGAGAAAGAAATGAAGGACATACGAATTGGTTGCCAACACGCAAAGTCACGTGCTTTATAGATAAAATTAACCAACTATTATACAAGCAAAATAGTTACCACTTCAAAAACTACAATGATCATAAAAGAGAAGTTAATTTTCTGATGTGTAATAATAAAGACGGATTGATTACCCTATTATTGAAATGGATTCTCCTTTTTGTGACATGCGCAGAAGTGTCGAAGGGTCTCGAATCTGTGAGCATACTATAGCAGACAACATAAATTTTGGCAGTAAAAATTTGGAATATAGTATACATGGAAGTAGTGTAGTATGCCATTAAAAATAACTTTGTAAAATGTTTTAAATCAGTAACTAAATTATTTCATTCTGGTGAGCAATTTTTTAAAATAGTTAACCATAAAAATGTATAGATAGAAAATTTTTAAAATCTGTAACATTTATTTTTAAGATGTATATAGGCACACTAATCAAATTTGAGTATCGAAAAAAAATTATGCATTAATCGAGGGATTACTGTACAACTTTATTAAGCAAGAGATCCATAAAAAGATTATAGGGAAAGAATACCCTGAGAATAAGAGTGAGAAGTGTTATGAAATATATAAAGTGCAGGCCAGAAAAGTTGAGAATTGTATGGAAAGCTAAATCTGAGTACAAAAAGAAACTGACTGTGCAGAACAAACCCAAAAGAATTTTATTGCTATGCTGCAAGTAAAAGAAAAAAAATTAATGCAGGAGGAATAACTTGAATGAATGTAAACAGTACTCTTGTGTCAGAAGCGAATGAGATTGTTCAAATAGGTACTCACTACTGGGATCACTGTATACAGTGATCCCAGTAGTGAGTACTTAGATCCTAAGCTCCTCAGGTCAGTGCCAGTAATCAAACCCAGGCATATGGTTGCGAAGCGCATAGCCACTCGGCTAACTGCATGGACCCTTTCAGTACTTGTATAAGGGAAATATAAGACTTCTTCATTACTTCAACCTTAGTATCTCTCCCGAGTGTGGCTCCCACTGATGAGACTTCAATAAAGGTCAAAAAGCGTATCTGGATAGTTGCCTTTCCCATAATGCTTAGCATTATACACACCAAAATGGATGTGTGCTTTGCATTATGGAATACTAGGGCAATTAATGTGAAGTCATTAGCCTCTATATATATATATATAAGTAGGTTAGTCATGAAGATAGTTATACTTGGATAAAGGATAAACCAATAATATAATTTCTTAGTATCTTTAATTTAATTTATAACCAAGTGAAAAAAACTTTCAATTACAAACACTTATTTTTAAATTATTGATTAGATCACTTAAGAAGGTATGACAGCTGTTATGAGTGATGTATAGTCCCTCTCATTGAGTCTTTGACTCCATGGAGGTCTAATAATAATGATAAATTAAGTTGACAAAGGCAGTAAGTTGCCATCAATAACTGTCATTTCTGCACTGTGCAGAAAAATTTCCCATTTCATTGTGGAAACTCTGGTTTGCTGTTACTTTTCTAAATGAAGAAGATGGAAGTGATGTTTTTATTTTATTTTTTTCAGCTCAGTTTTATATGCATATTTGTTTGACATTGTAAGCATTCTGTATTAATTTTAAGAAACTAATATTTCATATTCCAAACAAAAGGTTTGGTTGTCTTTTTTTTTGTCAATAATTTAATTTTTCTATATACATTAGAAATTAATATATTTAATGAAATTCATGACATGATGGAATCTATACTAATCTATATATGTATATATAAAGCAAAGTCCGTTTTTGATGTTCGCTTATAACTCAAGAACAAATTTACTGATTTTGATGTCTTCACTGATATATAGAGGATGTTCCAAAGATGGTTTTTGCATTTTCATCAATGTACACTTATAGATTGTGGAGCTGTGATTAATTTTTTTTTACCTCTCTTCACGGCCCACCGATGTGCGTTCAACTAAATACTGGCTGAACCATAGAAAATAGGTACATTCTGGGTGTGACAAAAATGTAAATCTCGATGAGATCTACAAAAAAAAAAAAAACCTCTGCAACAACATTGTCTGTCTTCTACCGGTGATTTACAATATGCAAAAAATCATAGTGTGTCAAGGCACTATGCACTATTGAAGTAAATGAATGGCTGAAACACATTGGTAGGCCCTCTATGAAGGGGAGAGGCTCACCCTGCTCAGAGAAACCATGGCCTAACATGAGAGCTGATGTTGAGTCAAAAGCATTCCATTCATGGTATACGTGCAGTGAATAGCTCACCTTACTGTACTACAATTTAACAATATCTGGCCATTATTTTGCGAAGTTCTTTCATTATTACCACCATTGTTATTACTATATTATATTAATATCAGTGTTTATTAGTATTTTTTATAATTATTAGTAGGCTTTTATTTTTCCAATATGCCATGATGAAGGGCAAGTTCTACAAGTTGTTTGACTCCTGTGGCAAGCTGTATTAGACTAAATAGTGAAATTATTGAAGTTTCTTGGAATAATAAGGAACATCTGCTTTCTCTTACAATTGTAATATAAGATATTCCACTGATTCAACAGTTGTGATCAGTACTATGACTGTAGTACTATGTCAGCAGTGTAAAGTACTTAAATGCAGACATGAATCTCCTGGAATGTGTCGTTTGAATGGAAAGGTGAAACTAAATGAAATCACGGCTCCTCCTGAACCATTATATTCACTCATGACAGTGCACATCCGAAGCATCAGTTTATTGAAACTATTTGAGTTCACAATTCTGCATTCCAAATGACATCATTTGGTGTGAGGCGATATAGTTGAAAAGGGGTTTCATGCCTATTTTCAAGGTGCAAGGTCAAGTGTACCATTTGGTTGGAAGTTTATTGCCAGTTGAACCAAATGATCATAGATTTTTACAAATTTATTTCATTTCGAACCTACATGAACAAGCAACTTTCCATTGTAGACAGATCACAGAGTTGAACTCAGAAATTGTATTTGATTTACAAGGAATGTTGCATCAGCATAACATGTACACATAAACTTTTAAGTCTGCTATAGAGAATGCTAAAAATGTTCAAGAACTAAGACTGGCCGTAATGCAAATCGAGTACCGACAAGATATCACGCAGGCAGATCAATGTATCCACAGCTAATGAAGTAGCGATTACCATTACTGCGCAAGAATTTAACTGCAGAGACATAATCTTACGTGATGATAGACTGAAACAGATATGCGAGACACGTAGAGCCTATGATGCACTACAATATCCACTTTTATTTTGCAGAGGAGAGAGTAGATATTGCATTGATTTACCACAAATGAATCCAGGAAGTGGAGAACCTACAATTAGAAAATCCTTTTCAGCAATTAATTGTTATGCATATCGCATGATGGTACAAATGGAAAATTTAAATCCACAACATAGATATGGTCAACTCATCAATCAGTATTGGGTTGACGTTTATGCTAAAATTGAGTACAAACATCTCACAAACACACATTTAAACCAAAGTAAACTTCAGGTGGAAAATTATAAACATCTCTATGATGCATTGTGCACTGGTGAATATGCTTCAAAAATTGGCCAAATTCAAATATTGCCTTCTTTTGTGGGAAGCCATGAAAAAACTCAGGATGCAGTGGTCTATGTTAGAATGTGTGGTGGCGCTGACCTTTTCATTAGCTTTACATGCAACAGTAATTCGCTACCTGGTAATAAGACTAATGACAGGCACGACATCATTACAAGATTTTTGGAGCATGGAAGTGCTACATTTCCATGCTCCAAAAATTCAGTAGAATGGCAAAAAAGGGTATTGCCAGATGCTCACATATTGATTTAGCTTGAAGATAAAATCAGGAATCATGAAATCGATTCCATTATAAGGGCAGAGATACTTCTCCTTGATGTGACAAAGAACTGTTTGACATCATAACAAAACATGTGGTGCACGGTCCATGTGGACCTGTTTATCCAAACTCATGGTGCATGAAGTCAGGAAAGTTCATGAAGCGATATCCAACATCATTTATCAATGAAACTCAAACAGGTGACAATGGATATCCACGATATCATTGACATGCTCTTTCAGATGGTGGCTGAATTACTACCATACATAATAGCCAAGGAACTTTTTAAATTGATAATCGTCATATAGTAGTTCCTTATAATCCAATTTTATCATGAACCTTTAATGCACACATAAATGTTGAAATTTGCAGTTCCATGAAATCCATCAAATGTGTATGCAAGTATATCAACAAGGGGTCAGACCAAGCTACATTTTGTTTGCAAAATGAACATAGCAAAGTAGATCTATACCAAACCAGATATACACCAGTACCTCTGAAGCCATTTATCTTTTGATATTGATATTCATGAGCACCATCCAACCATTGTTATCTCGAAAATGTCAAAGAGTTCACAAAAAGTAACGCACTCGGCATATTGGAGTCACCAAGGGACACAACATAACAGCCTTTTTTTAAGCTATGCATCAAAGATAATTTTGCTCAAACACTGACCTATAACGAGGTATCCTAGTGTGAAAAAGAGTGATGCTCTAGGTCATGTTTATAGTGTACATCACAATAATGCTGAATGCTTTTATTTACAAATGCTCTTGATGTGTGTGGAAGGATCAAAATCATTCAGCGACCTAAGAACAATAAATGGTGTAGTACATCCGACACCCTGGGATGCATGGCTTTGAATTTGAATAAGATGATGATTCTCATTGGTCTGATTGTCTTGGTGATACAATAATTTCAAACTCACTGTCATCTTTGCACCTTTTGTTCAAAATAATGTTGGTTCACTGCAACATGGCTGGCTCCTTTGTTGTTATGGTCAACTGACAGAAATTATTTTTCAGAAGATATCTTGCCCTAAGAACGTTCTACTTGTTCTCAGGCTTAGTTTAAGCAATATATAATGAGGAATTACTGAGACTTGAATCTGGTTTAGTGAATAAGTGACAAGTGTTAAAGATTTCAGTCTTGTGATGCCAAACAATCCTTTGCTTCTAGGTACAGATTTAATCCGGGAAACCTCGTACAATTTCAGTGAACTTCAGGACTTATTAAATTGGTAGGAACGATTTAACTTCAGATCAAGTTGAATTTTTTTCTCAATGTTTTAACAAGCCATGAAAATCAATCAGGGGAAATTGTTTTTCTTGGATGCTCCAGGTGGTACTGGGAAAAACATTTTTATTAAATTTGTTATTAGCTAAGTTGAGAGAAGCCAAGGCAAAAGCTCTGGCTGTGGCATCCTCAGGTATAGCAGCTACTCTATTTCAAGGTGATCAAACTGCTCATTCTACTCTACTTTCAAAGTACCACTTACAAATGTGACTAATGATACTCCTATGTGCAATATATCAAAACAAAGTCATTTGTTGAAATTATTACAAAAGTTTTCTTTGATTGTTTGGTGAATGTACAATGTCCCATAAAACATCTGTTGAAGCTGTCGACAGAACACTGAGGGATATATCAGATCAGACTATTGAAGAATGAGTGGAATAACTGTTTTATTTACCGGTGATTTTTTGACAAACACTGCCCATCGTATCCTGCAGAACCAGGGTGAACAAAGTGAATGCCTGCCTTAAGAAATCTTCACTATTTATATAGAGAAGTTTTCTCTCAAAACCAATATGCATGTTCACCTACATGGAGACTCTATTGCACATTCTTTTTCCTCAGAATTGTTAAAAATTGGCAATGAAGTATAGCAAAGAGATGGAAAAATTATATTAACACACCTAAATATTGGAAAATTGTTTGAACTGCAGACGAACTGTTATGCATACCCATCTATTAAGAACATAGCAGAAAATTCACCTTCTTGGTTCAGGGAGAGAGCTAACCTTTCACCTTGAAATAATGTTGTGTCAATAATGAAAAAGTTGGTTCTTAATGGGGTTAATGGATCTGTTGGTGTTTACAAATCAATAGATACTCCTATGGATGTAGATGATGCAATTCATTTTCCCATGGAAATTTTCAATTTGCTTAATCCACCTGGATTGCTCCCCCCCCCCTCCCAATCTTTGCAATGGAACTAGGCTTCATGTAAAATCATTGAAACTGAATATGATAGCAGTTGTGATATTTAGAGGTCCTGGTTATCAGAGAAATTGTCTTCATAGATACCCCCCTCATTCCTTCAAACTATCCCATTTATATTCAAATGGTTACAATTTCCAATAAGAGTTTGCTTTGCAATGATAAAAGACAGACTCTTAGATATGCAGGTTTCAGAAATGGGAAGTTATATTTAGCATGTTCTTGAGTTAGCAGTCCTCAGAATTTAATTATTTTTGTTGAGGATGATGAAACCGCTAATGTTGTTTACAAAGAAGTATTATGATGCTCACAATTCTACAACATGACGAAAGCACCAGCACTAAATACTCGAGTAAATATCCTGAAATTAATTGCTGGCAGTATGAGTTCTCCTCGGCAAAGTGAGAAGGCTCAGCTAGAATTTTGATAATAAAATTATTCACATATCTGACATAATGGCACCACTTTGGCACATGCTTGTGCATTTCACAAAACCATTATTCTGGAGGCCTCTCTAGTGTGCAGGAAAATCTACTATCCATTTAATTGAGAAAGATCTTGAAGCTTGGAATGTTCGAAACTATAGTCTCCCAAATTGCAAGATGAAAGGAGATACTATCTTCATCTGAACTGCACACACTATTTAAAGTCATTAAAAGAAGGTCATTTATGAAAATGAATAGCAAAAAGAAAGAACAGGTTTTTAAGTACTCCTGCATTAGTTGGAAAAGATGAAGGGAGGATGCCATTTGCCACATGACATGCAGTGAACAATCAGAGAGTGGAAACTGGCCACTCAGTTAACAGTGTATAGGACGATATCTTGCCGATATGCAGACAGATCATTGTCTTGAAAATGAACAAGTTTTCTTCAAAATCTTTCCATGTCACATGTCCAAACTCAGGTGACATAGGCTCAGATCTGCTTTGCTTGTTAATTACCATAGTAGTTTCATGGTGGTTGATTGTTAATGACTTTCTTTGTTATTTGTCAGTGTTCTGAGGAACAGACTTAGATTTCTTTGTTTTGAATGGGCTGAATATAGGCTTGCTTCCATGTTGTGGAGCAGATAACAACTGAGCATGAAAGAGTGTCTGCGCGGTTAGCTTTGCGCTTCGCAACCATACTCCTGGGAAAGGAGTATCCTAAGTTCAATTCTCGTCGACGACATGAGTAGCTTAAGGATCTTCCTCAACCTAGCCAAGTTAACCGGTCTTGGGTGGGCTTTTTCATCCGCAAAAGCAGACAAACCGGCCTGGTGAACACATTTGACAGACATGGGATACTACTGGGAATAAGGATCAACCAACCTATTCTGCAAGCTTATCGGTTACAGAAGCTTACGCGGTAAAATGTGTAGGCCTGCATGAAAGCATAACATACGATGACAATGAAAGAGTATACAAACAATATAAGATGATTTATTAATTTTATGGCTATTTAGCCTATTTTTGTTTAGGAGTGTCCCTTTTTATAGTGTCATTGGCTTTTTACTCAGTTCTAGGACATTACTGAAGTTTTACATAGATAAATATATGAAGAATATAAGAGGGAAAATTCGGACATATCTTTAGGATGTTGCTGGCTGTCTTCTTACTCAGCAGCATCCTGGCGTGTGGCGACAACATTTATCTGCTGTTTGACTGATTGAGAGGAAGGGTTGGGGGTTTTGGAAAAGGTGGGGGTAGAGCAATGCAGGGGAATTATACTCCCGTCAAACAGCAGATGAATGTTGTCGCCACATGCCAGGATGCTGCTGAGTAAGAAGACAGCCAGCAACATCCTAAAGATATGTCCGAATTTTCCTCTTATATTCTTCATATATTTATCTATGTAAAACTTCAGTAATGTCCTAGAACTGAGTAAAAAGCCAATGACACTATAAAAAGGGACACTCCTAAACAAAAATAGGCTAAATAGCCATAAAATTAATAATTTCTTAGAGGAACAGTATGGGAATTTTCCCAGAAATAAAATCTATAATATAAGATAAGCATTAGTTCTGGGACGCAAATGTTAGGATACTATTAGAATCAGAAGGCTTTTTTGGGATATCAGAGGGAAATGATTTGACTAGGTCGTTTGTGCAGCAGGAGGAAAAGAATAATGCTAGATAGTCAGCTCTGTCATTACGCGAATGTTATAATGATGTTACCTGGATGTAATACAGGTGGTAGCATATGTGAACAAAAGGTGCAGCTGAACTTTACAAGGAACTAGAATGCACAACTTAAGACTTTCAGAATGTGATGTGGATTTGGTTAAGGTTTTCTTTGTATGTTTTAGCTGTAGTTAGTCTGAAAGTAAGACAGCTTTGGACCTAGCAAAACTGCAGCATTTTGTGAATTTGAGGTAAGTGTGATGATGTAATTATTTAGAGTGTTCTTTGTTTTAATACTCTACCTTTTTGGGAATAACATTATCCATTCCCTTTTAATGTTTATGTTTCTTAGATTTATAAGTTAAAATGTAAAACTTGCTCTTCTTTTATAAACTGGGAAAGTTGACCATTATCTTTAATGCTATGTGTCTAAATCTTTTTTTATTCTTCTAGTTTTTACTGCACTCAACAAAGCTTGGTGTGTCAACCATTTTTCATGTTTCATATGTGATCAGAAAATGAGTCAGAAGTAAGTTGTGTAATTTTTTGAAAATCTATTCATAATTTAAGAGTCAAAGTAAAACAAAACTGATGACAAATTCAGATCAAATGAATTAAAATTAGTAAATTTTAATTCATTAATTTGTAAATTTAAAAAATTAGTAAAATGTGGATGGCTATATATTTATTATTATTATTGCATTGGCATCTCCATGGAATCCTAAGACTCATTGTGGGAGACCCAAACTATCAACACTCTCTATTCTACCTTTCCTTGAAACCATTAACAGACAGAGTGCTCACAACCAATTCAGGCAACCCATTCCATTCATTCACCACTCTCCAAGTGAAAATCTATTTCTCACACCCTTGCTAAATAGACTCTCACCCAATTTCCAGGGATGACCTCTTGTTCTGCCTCCTCTAGCCAAGTGCTGAAACATTTCCCCCATCAATCCTATAAATCCTTCAAGTAACTTAAATGTTTCTATCATATCTTTCCCTTTTTTTGTCTATTGACCAACTTTTCCACAAAATCTCTCCTCACAGGAAGCATTCCACAGACCACTCACTATCTTGGTCATTCGACTCTGGATCCTCTCCACCACTTCCTCATTCCAAAAAACCAAGGTGACCAGACCTGAGCACAGTATCCAGATGTCATCATGTCAAAGCTTATGAAGAAGAAGAAGGGGAAAAAAAAGAAAAGAGATAAACAGAAGAATCATACAGGGAAAGAAAGCAATATAAAAGTTATCTGTTAGGACATTTGCCTGTATGCTTAAAAAGAAAGTTATTTAATGGGGCATTATTCAAGTGTTTACCTATGGAAGTGAAAATGGGCAATGACTAAAATACAGGAAGACAGGTTGCATGTGACCCAAAAGAGCCTTGGAGAGAATATTGCTCCCCATAATAAAAAGGGGGATAAAATTAGATAGGTGGCTGAAATAGAAGGTATTGTGAAGTATTGTAAATCATGTAAATGTAGAAGGGCTGACCATATTAGCAGATGGACAGATAAAAGGTGGTCAAAATTAAGCATTGAGTGGTGGAAACCATTAGAAGGAAGGGCCACTAGAGGACAAGATGCGGAATGATTTACAAAGGTTTCACATGAAATGGTGGATTTTGGCTAAAAATAGAAGTAGAAAGTTAAGGAGCCTATATCCAGCAATGGATGAAATGAGGCTAAAGTAAAAGAAAGTTAGCTAGGAGATTTGCCATGGAATGAGATTGGTGGAATTCTTGCTGATCACTAATTTAAGTAGAAGATGAATTTCAGGGCTGATGTGAGACCACTGCCCTGTTTATTGGATTATATATTTTATATATAAAAAAAATAAGAAGTTGGCCATTAATCACCAAGAGTATTGTCCCACTGAAGTGAGGGCAGTGGGACAATAGTTTGATGACCAACTTTATGTCCCTTTTGGAGGGGAAAGTGAGGGGTTGGATAAAAGTTTGCTTCTGTGTTAGGTAGATGCCAGATCAATATGATAGCTTTCATGTTCTGGAGCTGGAGTACAAGCTTTTAGCATATTTCAAGAGATATAGTCCAGACCAAGAGAATTATTAATATATTAAAACTACTTAGCATTTTTTACTAATGTCCTTCTGTCTAAAGGAGGCATGAGTCTGTGATATGATAGGAGGAGATTTGCCTAGATTGTCAGTACAAGAGTTGGAGGAAAAGACAATGCCAACAGTTTATCTTATCTCTGTATGACATTACCATGATAATGTCACCCAAAGATAAGATAGACCTCTTGGCATCAGGATGTGACGAGATGGAAGTTGCACCCAATAGCTTGCAAGTGGCCAAAAGGCACGAACTATCATTTCTTGCTAGGGGTTTTTGACTTAAGCCATTGAATGTCTGCCAAATCTTTGTCATCTTTGGCACACTTGTTAGATCCAAGGCTTAGAGAAGGATCAGGAGAAGGGGAGTTAAGTGCAGTGGGGAATGAAGACTCTCATTACAGCAGTGATTATTTTGGTTACTTGATTAGAGCAGGTGTTTGCTTGGATTGCAAGAGCATAAACATAATTAGACCCTGGAAAAGAGTCAAATTCTGGTCCTATGACACCATAATGTGCCACGTGATTATCCCACTCGGTGTGTTATGGTGTTATAGGCCCCAAAGCTGACACTAGCTGGGAGAAGGCCAATCTACAGAAAAAGAAATATAAAGTGATGATCAGAGTTGCCAAGAGGAGAGCTAACTGCCACGATGTAATTAGAAGGAGAGCTGGTTAAGAAAAGGTCCAGTGTGTTGAAAAAATGAGAATTATCTGGTAGGTAGGTGAACATTTTATGTTAGATCATTACTGATAGCAGATAGATCAAGCTGTTAGGGAAGTCAAACTATGAAGTTAGAGAATGGGAGCCAGTTTGGATTGTAAACATTGAAATCAAATAATCAACATGGATATCTGACAGCACTCTCTTTTACATACATCTGGGAGCATGTAGAATACCATATTCATGTGGTCTGGTTTGTATAGGACAGAAAAGCCATGAATTTGTAGTGAGATGTGGGAGATATTGATCATAAAAGAAAGATTTGGTCTGGCCAACCACACAGTAAACTGCGATATTTCTGCTCTGCTTTATTTGGAAGAAAACTTATTCAAGACTACTAAAAGAATCTGTTAGTTATTCATTCACATGAATCTTTGAACAGGAATCAAGATCTTATATTAAATGGCATTTGGAAATCTCTCATCAAATCCTTCAACATCTCAGATATTACCAACAGTCACTTCTGATCTTTGCCTGATGACAGCCAATACATGGCAGGTGACCATGTTTTCAGATGAATCAATATATCTTCTTCTGTAATGATTTTTCAGCATTTAGATAACTACATACGTTAGGTATACAAATTAAGTACAAAAATTGTAACACTGGAGTTTTATACTAACATGATTTCAGAGCTTGGATGTTTATATTACTGGTTTAGAGTTTCTACACTCATGGGGGAAGGGGGCATCAAACCTCACTCTTTTTTTTTTTTTAGGTATAAATGAGCTGATATACAACTCCGGGTGAGATATCTTGTAAATGTGTAAAAGAAATATTTATCCGTATGCCACTACAAGATAATTTGATTCTTACATCTTTCCTTTTTTAAAAAAAGATGTGACAATGTGGGGAAAAAAAAAAAAACAGGCATCAGGAATATTATTGAAAAGAAAATACTATTCAGAATATTTTAGCAGTGGTAAGAGGTTGATAACTGGCTTAAGCTACATGGGGGATGTTAGAGCGATACTCGTGTCACTCACATCTAATAAGCAGGCTGCTCCCTAGCTGCATGGGACTAGAATTTTTGAACTAGTAATATAATCACAAGCTTTGAAAACTTTTCACAGTTTTCAAAGCTTGTGAAACGTATCGACAGTTATATATTTTTGAAGAGAAAATACTAACAACCTATTTGTACCAGCAAACTTACACATTGGACTAATGGCAGTCAATGTGTTAAAAAGCTTGGCAACAATAAACCTCTCAGCCAGAGTTTTATTGCTCTACATAAAGAAATAAGAGAACTCTCAGTTTTATATTGTAGATCAAGACTTGTAAACCCAAGCAGTTGATTGCAATCTGTTAATGCCATTTGGAAAAGGGCATTAACAGATTGTCTAGTAACTAAATGATAGTTTTGTACAAAGTACTATAGGAATCTTGCTATGCTTCTAATCAACAAAATTTAAATTTCAGGTATGAAATGTATTGTATAAAAAGCAACTAATGAACATTTCCTGAAAAGAGTTGTAAGGTTTGTTACCGTTATCAGGTTGTCACACCCAGAAAAAACCTTATGTGATGATCAACTTCATTGATATTGACCACTAATTCTCTGCACTACCAGGGGGATGCAAATGCAGTTCTTTTTCCAAATTCTCATGGTATTTTTTCATGTGTGCATGGTTTTTATGATTAACTTATATAAACAGGAGAAACTCCTATAATAAAGCTCAACATAAAAGAAATGAAGTAATGAGTACTAAAGTGATACTGAGGGTGAGTTAGCTTGTGATTATGTACTTTGAATTAGTGAATGCCTCAATAAAGGTTGAAACTGGTCTGAGTAGTGATCTTTCCCATAATATATAGCATTATACATGTCCAAAACGAAATGTGTTTTGCATTATGAGATACTGAGTAAATGATTGGGTAAATGATTAAAACAAGAATCTGATTTTTTGTCAAGTATATTATGCTTTGCAATCAAGCAAAAACACTTTCTTTACAAATTTCATGTTTGGTCACTAGAGCAGGATTTCTGGGTTATGTGAAAAAAAAAAAAAAAAAAATACTTAACCCAATCCTCCCTTGGTACTAATGTACTATAGGTTTACAACCTTTCTTGGAAGAGTCATATATAAAAAAAGAAATCATAACCACAAAGACTTTTCTATAGTTAAATTTATGTAATTTTATTTTATTTTTAATAAACATGTTGGGGGGAAAAATGAAATAATTGATGCATATATTATTATTTTAGGACAAAATTCTTTGAATTTGATCTTAAACCAGTGTGCAAAAAATGCTATGACCGATTCCCAGGGGAACTGAAGAAGCGACTGAAGAAAGCTTATGAAGCTTCACCTAAGAAGACCATCACATAAGAGTTACTTGATAAATGCTATTTAACAATTGTTACTGATATCTGACAGAGTAATATTTTCATACCTGTTCAGCCAGTGCATTTATGGTGGTGCTTCCTTAAAGAAAAGCCATTTTGTTCTATTTGATTATATTTAGTGTCAAATGCATAATATGCTCTCATTCATTAATGCTACTGCTGTAGTAATATTGTATATTTTTCTTCTTGTTTTAGAATGTGCCATCCATTGAAATGACATGAGTACATGATTTATTAGCTTTGAAATGATTTTGGTAATGTTTTAAAGCTTTTTGTAGCTGTAACAGAGCTATATTTTCTTGGAGAGAAAATTCTCTTATAGTTGATAAAAAAAAAAGTATGTAATAAAGTACTCATTACAACTAATTTATGACAAATCTTGAATGTATCATGATAAATAGTCCATGTAAATAATAAATTTTCGTGTATAAACTATTTTACTAAAAATAATTTTAAATAAGATTGTAGAAATTTTTTATACTCATTCATCAAAATCAAATTTTGTTGTGGTGTATTAAGTGTTTTTCAAAGTTTCATCAAGGTTTGATGATGGGTTGCATCATATAGTCATTATGTTGTGCTATATTATTATGTGAAGGATTCATATGAATGTGTGGACTTTTATTTCTAGTTTGGTATTCACTTTGAACTTTAATGGTTGTTTTTATATAATTATTTTGTGTTATGTTGTAGTAGAATAAGCAGAGATCTTTACATAACGTTGTTTTTCTGTTTTGTGTAAACTGTAATTTAGTAATTTTTGGTTTTCTGTTTTTATAATTCAGTTTTAACTCTCCCCCACCCTCCATAGTAGCCCTGTTGTATGCATCAAAATTAGCATAATTAAGGCAATGCAAACATTAATTCTTCATTATTGAAGTAGTATAGTTCATAAAGGGCACATTTCCAGTGGGCCACAAAATTTTAACCACTTGTTTATTTAATTATATTATTTTTGTGCAGTTTTTTGTTTTCTAGCAATTCATTCCAAGGCTTTATTTAATGGAGTATTGCTTGGAAGAATAGAACTTATGAATAATTACAGAAATTTATAGATTAACTTATTTTTGGATTGTTGATTATATATTTGGGGGTGGGGGGGTGGATTGTCTGTTTGTAGAGAGTGAATTCTAGAGATCACCTCAAGCAGGATAGAAATAACTTGGTATTAACTAGAAAAATAGACTAGTGATAACAGCAGAAAAAATTTCTGATAGTGTGCAAGCCCATACTCTTAACAGTTTCTGCTATTACCAGGTTGGTGGGTGCTTTTATAATTGATAACAACCTCTCTCTCTCTCTATATATATATATATACATTTGTCATTCTCAATACAAAAAAGAAAATATATAACAGCAAAGAGTAGTATTTCTAATCTTCAGTAGTTTAACCTTTTTAGAAATACAATCTATCAAAAACCACAAATAGTAATTATAGTCTACCTGTAGTTTGTAAGTAAATCAAAAATGTTTGAAAAAATTAGTACTGTTGTTATCATTTAACATTGTTTTAATATTGTGATGAAGTAAATTTTTTTAAGAATTTATTGATCCCAAGATCCTTTAACAGTCAAGATTTTGGTTTTTATAAATTAAATCTTTTATTTTTTTACATGCAAGAATGTAACTTGCAAACGATGTAAAAAAAATCATATATTTAATTAAATTTACAATATTTGTCTAATAAATATCTTAGCTTGTTCTCTGTCAGTAGCGAACTACTTATGAGAAGAATTTGTGTATTTACTGTTTAGGAAAGTCATGCTTCTTTCTGTAACATAGTTTCTATAGTGATTTCAAAGATCAGGCTATTTTTCTGAGGAATGGAAGTTTAGTTCATATTTTATCTTTGCTCACTGAGAATAATTTTGTTATGCTTCTCCTGACAGCAGACTACTGACTTAAATAGTCAGGTTTTAGTTTGCTGTGTATCAAGAGGTAGGCCCTTTTTTTCCTCTTTATTGATTCATGATTTTGAAAAATTGTTATTCATTATTTTTCATAATGTTTATAATTTGATTTGTTGCCATTGAAAGAGAAATTGTATCACTGCACCCAAGATATTGTTAATGTATCAATGTCTGCACCCAAAATGTCATCAACTTGTTGATGTATCAGTGTCTGCATTTAGTGTATTTGTTGAAAGCTGTTAACATATGCCAAAGTAAGCAGAAATTTTTTTGTCCCCTCCCATATAAAACCAGATGAATAACATCAAAATTGTGATCTTAAGTGCCTCGGTAATTATTCTAAACCACACAAATGTCAAACAGTACTTCCAAATTTTGTATCTGTTTAGAAAACTAGCACACAAGTTATGTCAAACCTTTAGCTAATATAATTAAGTAGGGAATACTGTGTCATATTAAACTTGCAGTTGTCCTCATTTTGTGTGCTAGTTTTTCTGATTGAGGCCTTAGCTTTAAAATAAAAAGTAAAAAAAAAAAAAGTCTAGAAAACACCTCAGGTGCAACAAAAAAAACTTTTCTATATTGATATTTTTAATACATACTTTACTAAATGTAAGGTGTACGTGTACCTTAGGTGCCTTAAGTCTTAATTTAATGAGCGATTTCTCCCTCTTCCCATGTTTTTAAGAAGTGTGCCAAATAGATGTTTTTCTTAAAGATGGATATTTTTTAATGCAAATATTTCAGGAACCTTTATATTTCATTGTTTTGTGATCTTTGCAATTGCAATCTTTTCAACCAAATGAATATTTAATTAATAGTATAAATATTTTCTTACTGTATGTAATTCAGGAAAATATGCAGTTATTTCTACTTACTTCTTTAGACAGTAGAGCATAACTGCTATTTGAGACATAATTAAGATGAGTGAGGTATGTATTATGTTATATACACCAAGATCTTGGTTAGGAAATTCACATGTATTTATTGCATCATTTCCTGTTGCTTTCATCTGAAGAAATTTAAGAAATCAGATTTCATGTAGCACTATTACTATTCATTCTTGAGGACATGTAAATCCTCATGAACTTTAATTTTTATGCTTAACTAGTTCATTGTTCCTGTCTTGACTATGCCTACTGCAATAAGAGACAGTAGTATTTAATATCTATGAACATCCCATATCATCAAATGCACATCTTCAAAAAGAAAAACAATGCCTTAGTTTAGGGGAATATATTAAATGAGATATGAAACACTAATCATACCAGTCCACCAAAATTTTCAACAACTTTTAAACTAACATGAAAAGTAAAAAGTACTCTGTTGTAACTTATTTAAACAGTTCTTTTTAGTGTTTTGGTGTTGTACTGATGTATAGATGCACATTTTGAATGTGTGCATCTTCAACATACACTTCTTTGATCTTCATTGGAGCCTCTTGTCTAGTTCACTGTGACAGATAAAATTAAGAAATTCTCCATTCAACATTAGTCATTTCTGGTTTAGGATGGTCTCGGTTGCTTCTTTGAAGCAATATTTGAATTTAAGAGATAAAGGAATATCAGAGTAGTATCACTACATTGCTAATGTGTCTAATTTTGGACACATTAGCAATGCTCAAATGAGCTTTATACAGTGTTTGTATTGAATAGTTCTTGTGGTTCAAATAAGTGGAAGGATAAATGAGAGTTTAACATTGCTAGAGATGCAAATTTAAATTATGCTTTATAATGCATATCTTTCTTTTATCATTTTAAGAATGAGAATTGAAAACTCTTAACAATTAAACTTAACTTAATCTTAACAAAATTAAAATTAACATCTTAACAATAACAATTAAAAGATTCTTTAAAAGTAGAACTATAAATCACCTCTATGAGTAGAGGTGTGCTGGTAAAATTCAAACTACCTGTTTGCAGTAACAATGTTTATGCAATCTGTACAAAATTTTCTTTTGTGTCTTTTTATTATTGCATCCTTCATGGAGTCGGCAGACCAATCGTGGGAGGTTCATTCAACTGACAACATATTTATCCTACTGAATCTTAAAATCCTTAACACTTCATACATTAATAACACATTCTAATAATGCATTCCATTCACTGACAATTCTCCATGAAAAAAATCTACTCCTCACACATCTCTTCACCACACTCTTACATCACTTCCTGGGATGGCCTCTGGTTCTTCCCTTCTACTCTTTTTATAATCCCATTCAGATTAATCTGATAAAATATTGACTAATCTGCAGCTCAAACATTCCAGGTGCAACCAAATCATAGACTTATAAAGAAGGATAATAACCTCCCTATCCCAATGTGTCATATTTTGCAAACTTTTGCAATAGTCCCTCTGAACATACTATCTCTCCCCAAATCCTTAGCCTCTTCAATTTTCTGCATCCGGTACTATCTCAGTGTAGTACACATTGTGTAATCTTTTCATCTCATTATCCTTTGTCAACACTGCCAATTTATTTAAATCATGCAAGATCATAATAAGTAAGCGTCTGAATATCATCCCCTATATATAAACTGATCACACACCAGTGGCTTTCACTTTCATGGCACAAACTGAGAGTTTGTGATGGCTAAAAGATATACCTCATGCTGTGTTAAGGCATCAGATAATATTCAGAAAGAAAAATTATTTTTGCTGAGAATACAAATCTCCCAAGCTTAAGGATATACAATCATTTTGAAGCTCTCTTTTCATAAATGTTTATATTTAAAATGGCTTCTATCTGAAAGGCATATCTTTGAGCAAAAGATTGTGACTTACATTAGTCAAGAATAATGTTTCTGCCAAAACTCTTCAGTTATTATTGCAAGATTTTCAACTTGAATTTGTCATACACTAAGTATTTCAGCTAGAAGATCAATCTACAATCAGAGAGACAGGCCTGTGGAACCTCCTCTCTCTCATTTAAAACGTAGAAAACTGTTCTCTTCCATCCATTCTTAGCCCTCTTTTTAGGTATGTTATATGAATAATATTTGTACTATCAGTAGTTTACATCTCTTCATCAAGTTTGCCATAGAAAGAGGGGAAGAAAACCATCTTACATGTTCTGTTCTCCCTGAAGCATTCTAGCCATGCTGATATGTTGCAAACTGACCTTCACTGCAGGGATAATCAACTTATCTGGTGAATAAATACTGCAAGAAGTAGACGCTAAAAAAAAATAATAAACATACAATTAAACTCCTGGAAGATCCAACCCATCAAGAATCTTGATTTGCTACATCTCTAAACCAACTACAAGAATCCTGGAAGTATAACCTTATGCCCACAATTTTTCCTATCAATAAGTTGTTGACCTTCTTCCACCAAAGTATGACTTTTTGCTATTTTCTCTGCCAGGTATTTACCATGTGCCTTGCAAATGTTGCCTCTCATATTTTGGACGTACCAGCCATTCTATTAAGAAGATATTTCACAAATACCATTACTACATCTGCTACCAGAAATTCTGTGCCTGGTCTTGCTCAGCATAGAGTTGACACTGATCAGATACACCTAATCCATAGAAATCATTTTAAATATGTTTATCCAAGACTTTACTAAAAGTTTGGGAGAGTTATTTTCGGAAAAATTCAATTTTTTTTTTTATTATCATTAACTTGGCAGATGTCATGCTCAGCTCATAAACTGTGAGCTAGATGGTATCTTAAAACATAACAGAATATCAGACTGAAATATTTTGTTGTGTTTTAATGTAGTTATTTATTATTATATTCTTGTCTGTGTGTTAGTCATCTTTTCTATTACAAGTGCCTGGAAAACGTATTCGTGCGTACCATTTCATTTTACTTCACTTGCATTGAACAGAATTATTTTTGTTGGAAGTATCAAACTTTTTTTTTGTCAAAGCAGGGCAGAAAAGATATGGCATTGAGCATAATTTTATGATCAAATATTCCTCCCACGACAGCTGTTATACTGCACTTATTTGTATGGTTAAAATTTTGTAAGAAACTAGTTTTCATACGGAGAGAGTAATATATAAAACTTTTAGTCAAGTGGACAAAACTGTCTTTATGTGCTATAAATAATGATCTTTAGTATTTATCCATGTTCATGTGCTAATATTTTGTAATATGGAATGAGTTGTGTGGCAAATACTCAGTTAACAGGAAGGCCTCAGTCACTTAAAAAAGTGGCTGCTCTGTTTTATTGTACAGTTTTCAGTGAAAATGTGGATATATACAGTATATAGTTAACACCTGTTATATTAACTGGATTGTGCTAAATAAAATAAGCTTAAGTAACCATTTGCTATATATGTGTGTCATTTTAATACATTTAACACTTTTGCAGCTAACTCAAAAATTACTTCAAATATGGTTACAAATTTAAAGATCAACTTTCTGAGAAAAATCTACATAACCAGCACCCTTTAAAATTTTAACAAGTCCAGGTAATTTTTTTTAATGTACAGTAATTCTTATTCATGGAAGGTTTTTCTATAAACCTATACATTTCTACTATAAGCAAGCTAAGGTTTAAAAAAAAAAAAAATTAATTTTTAATATTGTCCAAGTCCTAAACCCTGCTCTAGGGTTTTTGCAATCTTTTCAAGCTACTTCAGCCATCCAGTAAACTGGGTGGTGGTTTCACATCAGGCAATGAAATTCTTCATCAATTTCCTGATTTGTACTCTTAAGGGGTGTTCAGGCTACTATGACAGTGCTAAATGATTAAGTTTACATTATTATTAACTTCCTATCCATAATGTTCCCAAATTAGTCTATTACTTGTCAGCACTCCAATATCATCATATCTAACATTTCAGTCTTTTAGTTCTGACTGAATCAAACCACTTAAACTTTGGTCTTCCTCTGGGTCTCTTTCCTTTATCTTGGCATCAAACACCTGTTTTCCTTTCTTTTAGTGTTGCATGGTGATCAGCATTCATTTTAGAAATGATGGACTTTACAACCGTGTTATAAATAACTTTTAATTTTCTGACGTTTCGATCTTCATATTAAGATCATCATCTGAATCATATACAGGACAAGCTGAGTTACATTACATACAGTAAGTTAGAGAAACAATGATTTGATCACAGGTTATTCTACTGGCATGACCTCTAGTGAAAAAAAAATGTATACAAATATAAAATATATAAAATATAAAATATTTTAAAATGTATACTTTAAAAATATATATAAAATATATACAAAATATATACAAATCTTAATTATTAAGAAACTTCTTCTCCCATAGTCCTAAATGAACTGTTGAGTCATTCATGGCTAGTAGGTGATACTCTTTGCTAGCCTCCTCCAGTCGTCTCGGTCTCTTGTTCTTGATGTCAGTTGAGAAAGGGAGGAATTTGTCCATTTTTTGATGTTATCAGTCCATTTTAATCGAGGTCGGCCACTAACCCTTGATCCCAGAATGATTCCTTCTAGTGCTTTGGAATGCCATTAGCCCTCTCCACATGTCCGAACCATTTCATCTGTCTTCTTCTGATGACTGTCAGAATATTTTCCCTTTCTCTCCCATCTATTGAATCGATCAGTTTTCAGACATTTTCATTGGTTTCGTGAGCGGTATAGGGAATTCTCAAAAGTTTTCATTTCGAAAGACAGGAGTCTCCTCTCATCTTCCTTCAATAAAGTCCAGGCCTCACAACCATACAAGAGGACAGAATTTACCAAAGTGTCAGTTAGTCTTAGTCTGGTTGTGATTGCTATTCTGTTATCTCCTCACAATGGTTTTAACTCCTGTAGGGCCACGGTTGCCTTAGCAATTCGGTATTTAATGTCGGTTTTTGAACGACCATCTTGGCCCAATGTGCTTCCTAGATAAGTGAACTTTATATTTTCAATTTGCTTATTGCCAATTTGTAGGTTTATGTATAATCCATATTTTTTTAATGTTCCGAAAACACTGCTGGTTATCTCTTATAATTCTTCACTTTCTGCCAGAAGATCGATATCGTCAGCAAAACGTAAGTTATTTATTCTTAGTCTGCCAACTACTATTCCAGTGTCATATTCATAAAGAGCATCTATGACATATTCCAGAAAACAATTAAAAAGAAGAGGGGACAAGGTGCATCCCTGTCTTACCCCCCGTTCTACCCGGAACGGTTCACTGCTGTAATTTTTAATTTCAATTCTCATATCAGATGAGGAATAAAGAGATTTAATAATCCTAATGATTTTGTTGCATAATGTTCTAAAATTTTCAATAATGCCTCGTGCCATATTGAGTCAAAAGCTTTTTGAAGGTCTAAAAAGTGACATTATTTTGTTATGTTCTATGTATTTTTTGCCTAATAGAGTATGTGTATTGTTAAAATATGGTCAATTGGACTTCTGGAAACCTGCTTGTTCATCTGACAGTCTGCTTTCTATTGTCTTTTCGATTCTTGATAATAGCATTTTTAACAGGATTTTGCTTGGATGACTAATAAGACTTATTGTTCTATAGTTGCTACATTTATTACTGTTTCCCTTTTTAGGAATAGGTACAAGGGCAGAAGGCCAAGTCTGTGTTCCATACGTCCTGGAATAAATTTAGCAAGGTGTCTATGATGATGTCACCTCCTTCGCATATCAGCTCCACTGTGACACCATCGCTTCCTGGTGATTTTCCTATTTTTGAGGAGCTAACTGCTGCAATAACTTCTTTTAATAGCGGGTAATCTTCCTCCGAACTTCCTGGCAAAATTCCATCCAAAACATCATCAGTCAGTTGAGGGTCTTTTTGAAAACGTTTGGTTGCATAACATTTCCATCTATCAACTATTTTCTGGTTATCCGTAATAGGAGTTCCATCTTCATCAAAAGAAACTACATCAAGCTAAATTCTATTTATGATAACATGAGCAAACATTCTTTCTTATAGATAGTTTTCTTTCAGTAACATGATGTCCTATTTTTAGCATTACAATTGTTATTTTTCATTTAGGATCCTGAATTATCTACAGTCCTTTTATAGTTGCTCTTAGAGAGGAAGGTTCCGTGGGTCGAATATGTGCCTTCCATATGTTTAGACCATCATTAATGTTCAGATTGGGGTGGTTGATAATAATAATAATCTCACAGGCTTCCTTGAATTTGCGTTCATACCATGTTTTGGTGTGATGTAAACAACTGGTGCTTTTCCAGTCAATTCTATGTAAGGCGTTCAAGGGTATGATCAGAAAGGCCAGCTTCACCATAGTTATTATATTTAATGTGTCGTTGATGTTCTTTTTGTCTGATAGGAATTGTGCGTCTTGTTTCCCCTATACATGGTATACTCCAGGGTGGTCTAGCGGAGGGAGTGGGTCTTTGGATGAGTTAAGTAAGCTTTTTAATTTTGCAGGAGGTTTAAAGGTTGTATTTCTGTAGTATTCTGTTTATATTATCTGATGTCCCTTTAATGTAAGGAATGGTTATAGTTTTATTGTAGTCTGGTTTATCTTTGTTTTTTATTGAGGTTTTGTAGAGAATTTTGTTAATAGTGTTTTGGCTGTAACCATTTTTTAGAAAAGTATTGCTGATAACTTTAAATTCGTCTTTCAGTGCATGTTCATTGGAGCAGATCTTCAAAGCCCTGTTTTTTAGAGTATTAATGACACTTAGTTTTTGTGTTGGGGTGGTAGGAGTTTATGTGTGTGTGTGTGTGTGTGTGTGTGTGTGTGTGTGTGTGTATATATATATATATATATTGTCTAGTATGTGTCGGTTTTCGGTAAACAGTGAAAGAAAGATTGCCAGAAGGAAGACGTGTATCTAGAAACGGAAGTGTGTTCTGTTTTTCAAACTCAATTGTGAACTGTTTGTGTTGTTTGTTTAGTTAGCTAAGGAAAGTGTCTAGTGTCTGGCGACCATGGGACCAGATCGCGAAAACATCGTCAATGTATCTAAGCCACACTTTGGGTTTTAAAGGAGAGGAATCTAAAGCAAGTTGCCCAAAATGTTCCATATAAAAGTTAGCAATGGGGAGGGGGGAGATAATGGCGAGCTAAATGGCTGTGCCTTCTTTTTGTAGGTAGAGCGCATTTTGCCATACAAAATTACCAGAACGTAATGCATGTGCAAAGAGCATCAACTTCTCTCCAGATACATGTGATATCTGGAGAGAATTTGTTTATAAAAGGATTATGGCATTGATTGGGACATTCCTAAAGAGGGCAGAGACGTCAAAACTGATTAATAGATCATCTTTTTCTAATGTAATGTCTTTTGATAATGTTTATGAAGTGTGTGTTTCTGATAGGAGCAGGGAATGACCTACCAACTCCTTGAGTGTTGCCATAATTTCTTGACTAGGTGATGTTCGGATTAATAACTAGAGCCGATAAAGGAAGTGCCACCGTCATTCTAATCCGAACCACTTATTTAGAAAAAAATGAATCTGCTAATCTCGGACAATAATACATACTAACTGGTTAACTACGACCCAACCAATAGAATAAAAAGAAAACAGAGAAACTACTTAAATCAATTACTACATGTCCCGAAGATACGGTCAAAAACTATTTCCGCACTACGCTCGTTCCCAGAGATTTTACGGGCTACCGAAAATACACAAACAAAACACACCACTCCTGCCAATAGTCGAAGGGATAGATAGCCCGAATTATCACCTAGCCAAGAAATTAGTGACAACACTCAAGGAGTTGGTAGGTCATTCCCCCTCCTATATCAGAAACACACAACACGTCATAAACATTATCAAAAGACATTACATTAGAAAAAGATGATTTATTAGTCAGTTTTGACGTCTCTGCCCTCTCAATGACACAATCCTTCTTTTACAGAACAAATTCCCTCCAGATATCACAGCGCTCTTTGCACATGTATTACATTCTAGTTATTTTGTTTGGCAAAACGCTTTATACCCACAAAAAGAAGGCACAGCCATGGGCTCGCCATTATTCCCCCCCATTGCTAACTTTTATATGGAAATTTTGGGCAACATACTTTATATTCCTCTCCTTAAAAACCCAAAGTCTGGCTTAGATACGTTGACGATGTTTTCGCGATCTGGTCCCATGGCCGCCAGACACTTTCCTTAGCCGCCTAAACAAACAACACAAACGCGTACAGTTCACAATTAAGATTTAAAAAAAAAAGCAAAAACACTTCAGTTTCTAGATAGATACACTTGACACACATTTTCCTTCTGGCAATCCTTCCTTCAGTTTTTACCGAAAATCGACACATACTAACCAATAAATATATACACAAACTCCAAATCCCCCCCCCCCCCCCCAACACAAAAACTAGGTGTCATTAATACTCTAAAACGCAGGGCTTTGAAGATCTGCTCCAATGAACATGCACTGAAAGACGAATTTAAAGTTATCAGCAATACTTTTCTAAAAAATGGTTACAGCCAAAACACTATTAACAAAATTCTCTACAAAACCTCAATAAAAAACAAAGATAAACCAGACTACAATAAAACTATAACCATTCCTTACATTAAAGGGACATCAGATAATATAAACAGAATACTACAAAAATACAACCTCAAAGCCACCTTTAAACCTTCTGCAAAATTAAGAAGCTTACTCAACTCATCGAAAGACCCACTCCCTCCGCTAGACCACCCTGGAGTATACCGTATTTATTGCACCTGTAGCATACCATGTATAGCGGAAACAGGACGCACAATTCCTATCAGACAAAAAGAACATAAACGACATATTAAATATAATAACTATGGTGAAGCTGGCCTTTCTAATCATGCCCTGAACACTTTACATAGAATTGACTATAAAAGCACCAGTACTTTACATCACCAAAGCATGGTGTGAACGCAAATTTAAGGAAGCCTGTGACTGTGAGATTATTATTATTATCAACCACCCCAATCTGAATAATAATGATGGTCTAAATATACCAAACATGGAAGGCACATATTCGCCCCACGAAAACTTCCTCTCTAAGAGCAACTATAAAAGGACTGTAGATAATTCAGGATCCCAAATCAAAAATAACAATTGTAATGCTAAAAATAGGACATCATTGTTACTGAAAGAAAACTCTCTGTAAGAAAGAATGTTTGCTCATGGTATCATAAATAGAATTTAGCTTGATGTAGTTTCAAAATAATTAATTTGTAATTTTTTTTTTCACTAGAGGTCATGCCAGTAGAATAACCTGTGATCAAATTATTGTTTCTCTAGCTTACTGTATGTAATGTAAATCAGCTTGTCCTGTATGTATATAAGCATAGATGACCTTAATATGAAGATCGAAACGTCGGGAAATTAAAAGAGTTATTTATAACACGGTTGTGAAGTCCATAATTTCTAAAATGAAACATCTGTTTTGCTAACCTTTTCACACTCAATCTATTTAAGTGATCATACCACTTTGATTGGCTCTGCTGATACGTACATTCTGGAATGCTCACCGATATTAGATTAGAAAGTTCCTTTGTAATCTAATATCTTTATTTTTAATATGATACTACCACTGAAGTCATCTATTCAACCTCTTCCCCCATCCCCAATTTGTGGTCTCTAGTTCGATCAAATGCTTTATTTTCAACTCTCAGATTCATTAGCTTAAAACAGGTTTGACCACTGTCTTGTCTTGTATACTGCTTCTTTGGTGTTTTGGCTCTCTTATTCCATAGAAATTTACTTAGGTGGCTACACACCACACCAGCTTTGCTTATTCTGTTGTCTATCTCCAGATTCAACTTCCCGTCTTCACCAAAAACTGTGCCTAAATGGCTGAAATATTTTACTTGTCTATATGCACTGGATGTGTTTACAAGTACATCTCATCTGCATAAAGCAAAGAACTAAGTTCGGTATGTCCAATTCTAATATCAGTCTTAATTTCTTTCTACTTTATTTCATAATGTCATCCATATACAATGGCGTCCACAGCTTAAAGACAAACGCTATTTCTGAAAATTACAACTGCAAATTCAGCCGAATCAGTTTGTGGCGATTTGTATAACTGACGATTTGGAGTAGAAAGTGGATACACATTCAAATTTTCGAATTGTGCTCAGAGGGGTCATGTGCTAGCACTTAATAGGATGAAAGGCTGCACAAAGCAAATTTGAAGGAAGCTGTTTTAATGAGGGAATAATCTTGCAAACTTGGATGCTTGTAATGTCTCAAACATGTACGTGATTTCATGCATAAAAGAATTATTGAAAAAAGCTACAGAATTTCTGATCATGCGAGTTAGGAATCTAACTTAGAAATCTAACTAGCATTGCATCAAGGTTCTGGGCACAAACCAATGGAGTGTGTTCCAGACATTTGCTAAGAAGTCACTCTCGCTCTACCATGGAGCATGAAGATAGACTTTTGGTTATAATAACAGCAAAACGTAATCGACACACCATGGCAGGTCAGCTTGCAAATTGGCTTCATCCGAACACATGTACGCAGATATCGCGACAAACTGTGGCAAGATGTCTGCGATAAGCAGGCTTATATGCGTTCCTTTATCTACAGCTCATTGCAAAGCATATTTTTAGTGGTTTTGTATCCATAAAAAATGAACAAGACATCAATAAGCTAATGTACTCTTTACAGATGAGTCGTTTTAGTCTTTCCTCTGATTCTAGACGACACTTGATCTGGCATGAAAGTGGTGCTGCTTACTATCGTGAGAATGTTCTGGAAAGGGATAGATACAGCAGTACTGGTGGTATGGGAGCAGGGTGTGGAGAGGCATCATGCTTAATGGAAGCACTGAACTACAAATGCTGGAAGAAGGGACTGACTGATGAACGATATTGCAAGTTTTTAATTTTTATGTTCACTTATTCCATGGTGTTGTAAGCTAAGAATTCATTTTTATGGATGACAATTGATGTCTGAGCACTTATGATCGACTACAATCAAATCCAGCTGCTTTTCCACATTTCAGGCTTTTCATAGCTTCTGTTTGCATTCCTCTTGAATATTTTCGACTACCTACTGTTCTTTCACTGCTCATATTATTTAAGTCTTTTAGAATACTGTAATTACATTTAAAACATCAAGATGAAAATGAGCCTCATCGCTGAAGATGATTTTGTTCGAAAAATAAGCTTCCACTTGTTGTTGTTCCATAATCCTTTCAGCGAACTCTCCTTGCTGTGTGTGGTCATTTTTAATAACCCTGAACTGTCAGCTGTCACGCTGTCTTTTTTTTCTCGTTGGCAACACTTTACCGCACGAATGGCGCTAAATTTGAATCTTGCATGAATTTTGGGACACCCTCTACTACTGTCCACCATGGTGTTATTTTTCTTTCCTTGCAGACAACTTCATCCCATGTCTCCCTAGCTGAGTCGGTCAGTTTTCTTCAGAGTCGGCCTATGAGACTCCAAGGTTTGGTTCTTGTTTCTGAATAATTTTATTTTTTCTTGAATGAAGTTTGTATAGGTGAGCCTACAGTTCACTTGTAAAAGCTGTTTGACTTTAATTCTTTTTAACACTTTTTTTCATATTGTTCTTTTCAGTGTGATATTAATTTTCATCCTACTTAAAACTAAATGATCACTTGGAATTTCAAATCCTATATTACTAGTAACATAGCAAATAACCAAAAACAAACATGAAAATCTTTAATGTCATACATATTTTTTTATGTTGAGCCCATACACGAGAGGTTGGTTGATCAACCTATACTACATTAGTGCTGTATATACATAATGGGTTGAGAAAGGAGGAACTTGTTTACATTGGATTTAAAAGCCTGTATATTGCATTCCTTGGGAAACACAACAGGTGGAAGACTGTTCCACAATACAAGTTGCAGGGGATGAAGGAAGAGGAAAATAAACTTGTTCTGTGGGGTTCACGGCATGCCGTGATGTTGGGCAGCTGCAAGTGTTCCAACAAGCTTAGTACTAAGTGGGGAAATTATTGACGCTATTTCAGATGAACATTTCCCGTATAAATATTTGAAGAATATACATATTGCAGAAACCAAACGTCTGTGCAAAAGTGGTGAGAGTGAGTTAGTAGATGGGTCATTAATAAATATAGTTGCTCTCCTCTGTATTGAGTCAAGCATTTTGAGGGAGCTTTTAGGAGCTCCATTCCAAATGTGAGAGCAGTATTCAATAGCTGGGCAGATTTGTGATTTGTATAATGTTAACAACTGTTCAAGGGTGAAGTAACGTCTTGTGCGAAAGAGAAATCCTAGTTTTTTTTAGAAGTTGAGGATGCAATGGTTGTGATGTGTTTATGCCAGGAGAAGCTTGATGTCATAGTAATTCCTAGAAGAGAAATCTCAAATTGTCTGGAAATTTGGGTATTGTCGAAAATATTGGGAAAAAATGTTTTTCTTATGAGAAATAAGACAGAACTGGGTTTTATTATCATTAAAATTGACGAGGTTATCTCAACCCCGTTTGGAGATCAGAACTGAGGGCAGTGGTGGTTGATGTTCTATAGGTTGAGGTGAGTTCTGTAGAGTAAGGTTTATCAAAAGAAGGGAGGAGTGCAATGTGCTATCTGCAAAACTGTGTATTGTACTGGAGGTCAGGTGAAGTAGGTCATTGATATATAGCAGGAAGAGGGTTGTTGAGAGGACAGAACCTTGTGGAACCCTAGCATTAGTTGAATGGTGAGAGGATGAGCAACTATCCACAACCACACAGTGTGCATCTAGACAGAAAGCTGGCAATCAACTACAGAAGTCCTGAGACATACCAAACGATGGTAGTTTGCTTAGTAAGTTGTGCCAGACCTGGTCAAAAGCTTTGACGTTATCAAGTGCAACAATCTACTCGGTATTGGCAGCGTTCATCATTTGTGTTCACTGAAAATAAGACGCGACTTGAGAGTGCACTTGCTCTGACTCTCTTATATTAAATGTCTCTTTGGTGTTTCTCTAGCCATAGGAGGATTGACTTGTCAGTCTGGCCTCCCACAATCACATATTACCTTATATACATACACAAGGGAATTGAAGATGGTTATAAATCTGTTTTGGATGGCTTAAAACTGACCTTACTTTTGGAAGAGTTGAAAAACACGTTTTAATATTAAATTTCTTCAAAATTCTTCCTAGTTTCCGAGAGAGCAAGCTGATGTAAGGTAAAGGAATATAACCCTTGGGGTTGTTAGGGATCTCTGTATTGTTTTGAGGGAGATGGTATAGTTGTGTCTTAATGTTTTTAAAAGAGTATCCATTATTTAAGAAAGTTCTTTCTAGATATGTTAGTTTAATCTTCTTCATCGGACAATACGAGCGAGTATGATGAGCCTATGTGGAAATGATACCTAACTTTTGTGTGGGATAGTGATGGGAGGATGCATGTAGGTATCTATCTGTGCGTGTGTGTTGATTTCCTGAAGATTGAGATTTTTAAAGAATAAGACATCTCAGAAGTTTCATGACTAATAATGAAAAGGAACCATTTTCTTCAATCACAATGGTAAATTTTGTCTTGGTGAAAGTTGTTTAAATGATTTAGGAAGATGTGGAGATTCTCTACACCAGGGTTTCTCAAACTTTTTCTACGACGGAAGACTTCACAAATCCTGAAATGTTCATGGAACACCTTGGTTATTTTGTAATGTATTAATCAATAATTAATTGGTAATTTAGCTTTTGTTAATTAATAATTGCTAATTATTAAACATCAATTAAACCATCATTAAATTAATTTGTGCTGATTTTCATAGACATATCCCATTCTGATCACCAAAAATTTATAATATTATTATAAGTACTTACGAGTGAATGCAGACTTTTTCTCCTCTGTGCTGGTTTTGTAGAGTAGGTAAATATAAATAAAATAAATCTAAGCGTTAATAAAAAAACGATCATTTATTGTCAAATATTAATTAGTAAAAACAAAACACATAAAAATAGTAAAACGAATACTGCAAATTAAGTTCTTAATGACTCCAATGTTTTTGGGTCTTTGAATTACAAATTCTTTTGATATTAGGCACAATATTTGAATTCTCATATTTGGTATAGCGTCGAGTCTGTTCCTGGGCTTTGATTTGGTTGCAGCATAATATGAAAATCCTGCCTCGCATAAATATGTCTTTGTAAAAGGAAGTAAAACAAGAATAGCTAGTTTTGACACGCTGGGGTACTCTTCTGTTAAAGTTGTCCAGAAATCATTTATTGGCAGTTCCTTGTATTTTTGTTTTAAATCAGAGTCACTAATTAAGTCAATTAGATTTTCATAGTCACTTGCGCTGCCGCCTGCTGGCTTAGCTGTCACTGTAAATGGATTCAGAACCCAGGAATTGTCCTCACTGAATTTTGGAAAATATTGCAAAAGGGTTGATTGTAAGTCATGCAAGTGTTCTAAAATTACGTTAGATACTTCTTCATTTACTTTAGAATTTATTTCAGTCAAAAATTCATGCAAGGTGGAAAAACAATCAAAATTATTCTGTTCAAATGTAGAAGTCCAGAATTGCAACTTCCTATCAAAAGATGCAATTTTATTTCTTGTATTAAAAATTGTAATATTCTTTCCTTGTAATGATAAGATAATTTCATTGCACTTTGTAAAAATATCTGCCAGATACGTAAGACTCATCAACCATGAAGAATTTCTTAATAATTTAATACAATTTTGTCCTAAATTATGCGACATCAAGATCATTAACTCACTACGAAGTTCCAAAAGCCTCAATAATGCTTTTCCTCTGGATAGCCATCTCGCCTCAGTATGTAATAAAAGTGCACTACCCATTTCATTGCACAAAATTTTAAATAATCTGGATTGAAGTGGTCGAGATTTTACATAGTTGATCATTTTTACGGCTTCATCTCCAAAATAGTTTTTAAATATGCAGGAATTCTTTTTGTTACTAGTGCTTGTCTATGCAAAACACAATGAGTTTTGGTGGCTCTTGTAGCTACTGCAGGATACGTGTTACAACTCCCTTCATCTTTCCTACCATTGCTTGAGCACCATCTGTACAAATATCAATACGCTTCTCCCAACCGATTTCCTGTTTTGTAATATAATTATTAATACAGTTGAATATATCTTCTCCAGTAGTTTTTTCTTGTAGATATTCGCGCAGAGTAAATCTTCTTCAATACTTTTATCAAATATGTAACGAACAAACACTAGTAATACAACGAGTCCTGCGACATCTGTAGATTCATCCATTTGCAATGAATATTCACTGCAAAGTCTAAGTCGATGAATTAGCTCTCTTTCTATGTCAGCAGAAAGATCTTTGATGCGGCGTGAAACAGTATCATTTGATAATTGTACTGTATCTATTTTTTTTAGCAACCTGCTCGTTTAACATGCACGATACAATGTCTTTCACACAAGGCTTAATGAGCGACTCACCAATTGTATGAGCTTCACCATGAAGTGCAATGCGGTAACTCACGCGAAAAGACGCCTCTGTTGCATTTTCAGTTGTAGCCATTTGAAGTTTAGATTTTTCTAGCGCGTCACGTCGTCTCAAAAAAATTTATATCTTTTCCTTTGTAATCAGTGTGTTTCGTTTCGAAGTGCCTACGAAGTTTAGCTGGAGCCAAAGAACTATTTACTAGTATTTATTACATAAAACACACATTGCATCAGGAGCATGTGTATTGCCAATACACGTAAATCCATAATATAAATAACTTTCATGGTACTTCCGTTTTGGTCTGTTCTTAGATGACTCTTGTTCTTTAATATTAGCTTTTGAAAAAACCACAGTTTGCAATTCCATATCTTCTCCAATCATACGAGTAGATGTGTCAGCAGAAGTACTTGTTCCTCCTTGTGTTAAAGTTCCTGTCTTTAAACAAGGATCCATGGGTATTTTTTCAATAATATTCAAATTCCAATATTTGTCAGAGCTATAATTAAAACAAATAGAATTGTGTTGTAAAGGTAACTTTATTATGAAAAACAATAAAATTATAAATAAGAAATGTCGAATAATATAAAAAGTAAATTAATAATGCAAAATAGTAAAAAAAAGACTACAACACACAAAAGTAAATATGAATTGTAACAATACTTGTAAGAAAAGTATTAAACCGTATCGAATAATGTAAAAGCAATTGCAATAAGAATGGTTTGATAAAATGTTCAGTAACAAAAATTAAACAGTTCCAAATAAATCAGATATTAATTATAAAATTAGTTAAAAGAGTAAGAAGAATTCTTTTTTTGAAAGCCGCCTCGCCTACTCCCTTTTCGAGGGTCCAGCCCAAACAAATTTACTCGTAAATATTTTCCAAAATTTTTTAAAGTTCATACATTACCATAAGTATTAATAATTAATTATGGCATAATCATAAAGAGTATTAGTACACTTATGTATAGGGTGTGGCATGTTGACAAATATACAATTACATTTAAATTAGTTATCAATCACTGGACCAATGAAATCTTGTAGCATGTCGTAGTTTCTTCAGGCAAACATCATTAAATTAATTTGTGCTGATTTTCATTGACTTATCCCATTCTGATCACCAAATATATTTATAATATTATTATAAGTACTTACGAGTGAATGCAGACGTTTTCTCCTGTGTGCTGGTAATTTCCCCCTCCTTTTGTACATCCTGAAGATCCTCGCAGGCTTGAGGTTTATTAAGGAGCAGATAGTGGGTCATCCACCTCAATCCCTTCAATAAGAGATTTCTTAATACCAAAATTAAACAAAGTGCCTTGTCTCTTATTCATATTAAAATCTGTAGGTCTATTACTTTTAAAAATTCACGGCACTATGGTTTTGAAACAAGCACTGTCACCCTACAATACGAACTTGTGAAGAAAGTATTCAGTATTACTAGATTGGAGAACCGGATACAGACTACCTAGATCTTCAATTTCAGTGGAAAAATTTTCTTTATACTTCCTTGCTGATTGGTCACTAACATTTGCAACACAGATGTTATTTCGTTCAGTTTTGAAAACACGCCGCCCATTGTTGTAATCGGCTTGCAGGAAATTTTTATGATCGGTCATAAACGGCGGTATTCTCTTTCCCGATTGTTGAAAGATTTCAATGAGTGAAAATTAACGATAATTCATGAATATTTCCATGTTTAAAAATATGCTGCTTGGTCACATTTGCTACACAGATGTAATTTCCTTCAGTTTTGAGAACGGAGGATATGACACCAATTGTTGTAATGGGCTTGCAGGCATTTTCATAACCCCGTCATAAACAGCGGCATTCCCAAATGTTGAAAAGTTTCGACGTGTGAAAATTAACGATACACAGATGTTATTAGGTGTTCTGGGTCTGAGCTTTTCGATTTATTCACGAATATTATTCTCCTCAGAATATTTTTACTGAAAAATATTTATTCATGAAAAATGCTTAGAAAACTAAAATGACAAATTCCATTACTTCTCGCGGAAACCCCCCCTGCTCCCAAATAAGGAATATATCGTCTACATAGCGGAGCCATGTTCTAGGTTTTAATGTTTCTTTAGAAATGGGTTTTTCCATTGTTCTGTTTGTAAATTTTCTCTTCGAACTTAAAATACCCGAATTAATACTGAGAGGAGAGCAAAAATCTTTTTAGATATCTTGTTTTTTAAAATGCTCATTACATCTTGCGTTGGAACATTTGTGAAAAGAGTTACATCAAAGCACGCCATATCAGAATTCTTCAGCTTTATATCTTTCATTTTAGAAGCGAAGTCCGTGGAATTTTTAATGTAAGAGGAAGATTTTCCTACTAGACCTTTTAAGGAGGATGCTGGATATTTTGATAATTTATATGTCGGTGAATCAATACTATCAACTATTAGCCTGAGTGGACAATTTGCTCTTATGCACCTTTGGTAGGTCGTATAATCTTGGAATAAGTGGATGTAAGGACCGAAGAGAAAGATGTTTCTTGGAAGTTCTGTTGTCAAGGAGATTGTTCGATTATAAACTAGACCGAGACCCGAGAGAAATACATAATCGAACAATCCCCTTATTTTTGTTCAAAGAGAAAATTTAAAACAGAACAAAGGAGTAGCTATGGGTAGCCCCTTCCAAAAACATTAAGAGGCAACTATACCAGCATCCTCGAAGCAGAACAGAGATCCCTCGAAGCAGTACAGAGATCCCTAACAACCCCAAGGGTTATATTTCTTTACCTTACATCAGCTCGCTCTCTTGGAAACTAGGAAGAATTTTGAAGAAATTTAATATTAAAACATGTTTTTCAACTCTTCCAAAACTAAGGTCAGTTCTAGGCGGCCCGAAACAGTTCCCCAGTGTATATCAGGTAATGCGATTGTGGGAGGCCATACTGAGAAGTTCTCATGTTCCTCCTATGGCTAGTCTAGCCATAGGAGGAACATGAGAGACATTTCATTTAATAGTCAGAGCAAACGCACTCTCAAGTCACGTCTTATTTTCAGTGAACACAAAAGATGAAGGCCGCCAACACCGAGTAGGTTGGGATGCAACATCGAACGTTTGTCACGATGGTCGCATAGTTGAATCCAAGAAATTGCCCTAGACTCGTCTCATATCAACAGCAATCTTAGTTAGTCTACCTGACGCGCATAGTTCTGCCATTAGGTACTGGAGTACGTGTGATTGTTATTATAATAGCAGTGTTTTTATGGTTGTTTATGTTTTTTTAATTTGCTTTAAGTGTTACCTCACCTGAAGTCATTTTTGATGAAACGTGTGCTCCATTAAATTATCTATTTTCTCAGTTTCAGTCAGTCAAAAAAAGATGAACATATCCAATCACCGAGTCAATGTAACTACTGATTTTATACATATATACACACATACAGATAAAATTAATTTAAGAAATAAAAAATGATTATCTCATTAGCCCACTATAGTACAAATTTAGTACAGGTTTACATCCATTCATGGGGGTGGGGTTACATTAAAAAAAGTTATATGCTAAATATATACTTACCGATGCTACAACCATGTTCTTTTCTCAGCCTTTTTATGTGATTTTTTTAAATAAATGCTTATACTAAAATATGGAAACACCCATAGGAGCAAGCAGCATTATGCATGTAGCAATCAACGTAAGGTGCGCTGCAATACCTATAACTAAAATTGAATTTTTCATTATTATTGTTACTCAAGCCTCCACAGAGTCAAAAGACTCATCGTAGGTCCTTCCTAGGAAACAGTCTATCATACCACTCCTTGATCTCACCACTTTCTCAGGCAATGCATTCCACGGTTCAACCACCCTCCACACAAAGAAACCACTCCTCACCCTCTTGCTCACAGCTTCTTTTCATAACTTCCAGGGATGGCCCTTTGTCATCGCTCCTTCCTGCTGTTCCACCAAGCAAAAGAACCCCCCAGTGTCAACCTTGTAACTACCTCTCAACAGTTTAAGAAGTTTCAATCATATCACCTCTTCTTCTTTCATGGGGGTCTGCAGAAAATTTTCAGGGGTGGGGGCATAGCTTGGAGACAAATAATTACATCAATAAATTTTTTTTCCAAGTAGATTATAGAATTACATATACTTACCTTTTAAAAATGTGTTTTTCTTTTTAAATTTGTTTCACTATAAATTTACAATTCACACTTCACTCAGTGACTCACAAGACACAGAGGGCAAACGAACTGGTCGCTGTTCACAACAGTAATGAACATTTTTTTCACAAATCAGAAAAAGATGAAACAAAAACATGTTTTATTGCTGCAATAGATGAAACATGTTCTATGGTTATCCAGACTGAGGGCCTAAACTGGCAAACCCGTAATAAAATTTTAAGACTGACAAAACGTCCCATGGTCGAAAGTGTAAGGTTACATATCTCAATCACTTTTACGATTAAAATTTGTGGAATTTTTTACTCGATCGAGGGGGAGCAAGTGCCTTCCCCCTGCAGACGCTGATGCCTTCTTCTATCTACCAAACTTTACAGTCCACATGATAATTACCAAAAAATATACCTGTTGATTTTCATTATCTAGTGTAAGCCCATCATGCTGCTTTAAGACCCCAATTAGTTGGGAAAAAAGTATCACATTGTTTCTCTAAAGCAGGATTTCCCAGATTGTTTAATCCTTAGCATGTTAGTCTTGTGTGCTATAGGTTTACAACCTTTTGTGGAAGAGACTATATATATAATATTCACACCAGACATCAAAAGTAGTGATTGAATTCTAGCTGGAAGAATCTGTTAACTTTAAATAAACTGTAAAACTAATTTGTTAGTTGTGTGATAATAGTAAATTAAATTTTAAAGAGGTGCAGTGAAGAGAAAACTCAGTGAATTCAGAAAACAATATTGTAACAAAATGCAACAAAAGCTTTATTAACAGTGAATTACATCACTAACTCTGGATATCACATATCCAAGTAAATATATCAATCCACTTACAAAATACCAACTTGGGCTATTGAAATATGAGTTATTTTCAATCTTAGTCCCTTCAAATGAGAGCTTAGTTCTGCAGTTCTTCATCACAGATGTGATGATCACTGGTTTGTTGTGGTTGTTCATAGTTATTCTTTTTTAAATGACTTTTTTGTTTGTGTGTTTTGTAAAGTAATCCTTGAATTTTGAATTAAAGTGTGAATTAAATTGCTTTGTAGTAAATGTTAATCATAACTTGCAGAAAATGTCTACTTACCAGTGTTGATTACACAGTTGTCTCACTCTGACATGTAGAATACACATATAAAGAAATTTCATTACATTAATCAAGTACAATTTCCTCGTTATTTAATTGAGCTTCTGTTTATATTTTTAAGTTCTTTGGATTGTTCACAAAGCATAGCATTAATGAGTAAGTTACTTAAACAAGTTTTTTTAATTTATTGCTTTAATTAACTTAAAAACTGATGAATATTTTGGCAATCATTTGTTGTCTGTAAAGGTAAGATTTTAATACTAGAATACATTTCAGTGTGAAATACACTTGCAGTCAGCAAATTGATAATTAATTATTTTATTTTATTTATTTATAGACCATTTGCTAAACCCATTAATACCGGGTTTAGCAAATGGTCTATAATATCACTAATGCCATTAGTCCTATTTCACTTACACCTATCTTTATTGATAAGTGACAGTGCACCATAGTACGTTTACAGATCCATTCTGTACTCTATCAATTGAGTTCATCAATAATTATAAATATAAGCTGTTCTGTTGTAATTTTCATTTTACTGAATTCTATGTTCTTGGAAAATAGTAGTTACTCAATATTTTTAAATATTAGATAACTGCTATTTAGTCTACTAAATCATAATATAATATAATAAATTATCCTTTTATATAATACGTTAATCACAGATTATTTTACAGGCATTCATAGATTTTAAAATAAACTCAGAATGAATTAAACTCACTCGGTAAAAGTTTGTATGAAAAATTCACTTTCAACACAAAGATAATTATTGGCCTTAACAAGCATAATGCTACAAAAACATTTTTTACTTTATTTAAAATACATAAAATTCTGTATAACATCACAGGCCATTATTCATAAAAAGAAAAAAATTCTATTAATGAACTAATTAATTAAAGAACACTCACATAATTTGAAAATTTATTTAGGAGAATATCTCATAATAGTTTTTTTTTAGACGATCCTAATAAATTTTCAGATCTGAGGATTTTATCCACTTGGCTACAAAGGCTGGAATTTTATATTCAAGTCCATCTTAGTATTCAAATAAAAGTATTTACTATACTGCACTATACAACACTACACTTTTATAATGATTAGCATAAGTAAATGTAGAAAGTTCAAAGTTCGCCAGGATTTGTAAATAACAAGATGTAACTCTCACTATAGAAAATTCTGGGGCCAAAGGACTGGAAAATTTCCTTTAAAATAGGTATGATGCTACTTTAAAGAGTTCTGGCTAGGCTTTTTTGTGAATGACTTTGCTAAAATAAAGACTATTGCATCCTGTATGTTCATTATTGCAAAACTGTCCACATTATGAACTAAGAATTATTTTTTAATCTTTAAACTTCCAGTATAAAATGCAAATGACAAACTAATAAAAAATAAACATATCGATTTTCCACTATTCAACAACTAGTTTCATCTAACACTTCATTCATTCATTCAACTAGTTTCACTGAACACCTTACAAGCATTTTTTTTTTTGTTAAAAAAACAACAACAGAGAATTGTATCAAAGGTTACAAGGATATAAATATGACAGATGAATATGAAAGTAAACAATGAGCACATGATAGTATAAATACTGGTCTCATTGCATTTCATCATGCTATGTGTATCATAGCCAGTTCTGTACATGTGAAGCTTTTAATGAATGATAACTTGGTTTTTGTTGCATTGAGTAGGTGCATATAGAATTTCTGAGGATTCTTTGAATTTACTGATAAAACAGTTGCCATCAATGCATATTATTTCTGTTATTGTGTGATAATATTTCACAAATTTTGGAAAAAATAGAAAACAAATCCAAACTTGATGCTTTCTATTTTTTCCAAATTTTGTGAAACATTCTAACATGTGGATCTATCTGGAACATCTCATTTGACCTAGATAGCATATTGTCACATGAGCAACATATATCTAGTAGATATCCAGTTTCAAAGGGAGGAGGATGAGATTTGGTGTGTGTGTGGGGGGGGGGGATAAGAATCTTGAAATTTTGTATAGAGGAATGAAAACCACTTATGTCATAATATCAAAGTATCGAATATATCTTCCACATTATGGATGTAAGGAAGGAAGAGAAAGCAGCACCTTCACAGTCTCATTTATCTGATGATATCTTGCAAGGGGGGGGGGATTTGCAAAATCTTGTTGACCATCTGCATTTAATATCCATTAAGTGAAAGAGTGCAAGTTCTTTATTTTACTTCTCTACAGTGCTTGAGATGTTATAGGCTCTGTCCCTTAGTGTTTCTATTATTCCCACCTTTATCACAGGTGAGAGGCATCTAATGAGACATGTGTGAGAGACATCTAAAAAATACCAAAGAATGAATGAATGTCGTATTGTTTTCAAGTACAAAGAGCGAACCTTATACAGGAATATAGGCTATTCAAATAATTCTTGAATTTTTTAGCTGTTTAACTGAACCACCAGACCACATAATGATTATATACTGTCTACAGAGTGCAGCCAATTTTTAGGTTTTTTGATGATAATCTTCTCCGTTAAATGTTGCAAAATGTAGGGTTCTGAAATTTGGTAATAACAATGGGATGCAAAAATCTCACGCTGAATTATAGATATGAAAGACTTTGACATCTAGAAATACAAAAGTTATGGTTATAAAGCCTTTATCAGGCCTCACATGAATGCACAGATCTGATCACCTATACTTCTTTTCAGGTTATCTTGGAAGTAGAGGAATAATCTACATTTTCGGCTTTTCTTACCATTAATACTATAGGCTAAAGGATTAAACTAAATTTGTTATAGTCTAACCAAGTGAAAAATAAACTTTCAACATCTTTCTCCAAATCCAGAATAATTTAATAAAAAGATGGCACACCTTTTGGCAACTCCTATAGGTAAAGATGACCTCGCCATAGCTACTCCACTTCTGGGCCTGGCTCCCACTGAAGATGAGAGGCTCTGCTTGGGGTAGGTTTTTGCCTGTCTCTGAGTAGAGCCATCACTGAGATTATGGCTCTGTCTGGTGGTGGGGTGAGCCTGCCACTGGGTAGAGCCAACGCTGAGAAGTTCTTCTTGGTGATGTGATGAGCCTCTTGCTGAGTGGAACAAAGCTGAGTTGGGCAATCTTTTGGGATCGTCCAATTTTTAGAGAGGTCTTTATTTAAATACACCTCAATAAAGGTCGAAACTAGTCTGGGTAATGGCCCTTCCCTTAACACATAACATTATACATATCCACAAGGATACATGTTTTGCATTATGCATTAGGAATAACTGCAAAAATTTCGCAGTTATTCCTACATGCATTCCGAATCTTCATTTTTTACATAATATAGAATGCAACCTGTCAGGACTTTCTAGCAACGATGCTAACAAACTTTGTTTTTAAGTTGCAACTTCGTTATTTAAAAGCAAATTACCTCCATGCAACTTATGAAATGCTGAAATCAAAGGGCTAACCTCTTTAAGGAGAGATAATAAAATATCTATTTCTAAGGCCGATAAAGGAAAAGCTATTATAATCATGAATAAGACTGATTATGAGACAAAAGTATCCAGCCTTTTAGAAGACACCTCTACCTACCAAGAGATCACGCATAATCCTACAAATTAAACAATTAAATAAATTACTTGATGAGGTTATCAGTTGGGACCCAAATTACGTGGATAAATTACGCACCTACTTTGGAAGAACTCCCCGTCTATATGGACTCCTGAAAACCCATAAAGAAGGCTATCCAGGGCAACCTATTGTGAACTGCATTGATTATCCTACCTATCGAATTGCAAAAGTTTTGTCACGTTCCTTAAGTTCTCTCACTGGGCATTCCAGATCCTACATAAAAAATTCGATAGATATTCTTGAAAAAATCAAGGATATAAAAATCAGAGTCTGAGTTGCTAGTCAGTTTCGACATTGTTTCTCTGTTTACCAATATTCCATTAGCCGACACAGTCAAATTATTATATGAAGATTACCCTCCAGATATCGCAAAGATTTTCGAATTTGTTATCCATTCAGGTTATTTCAGCTGGAAAAACAAGATCTACAAACAAGTTGAAGGTACTGCCATGGGTAGCCCTCTGTCTCCATCTTTGACTTTTCATCCATTCATCCTCAACCATCTCTTTGGTATCGTTATGTCGATGATGTTTTTGCTATTTGGTCACATATAGAAGATAGAGCTTTCCACATTTCTACAACAGATAAATAACCTTCGCCCACGTATTCAATTCACCATGGAAAAAGAAAATTCTGGTACTTTACTATTCTTGGACATCCTCCTTACTCGAACTTCTTCTTGTACCTTATCTACAAGTGTCTTTCGAAAGCCCACATTTACTGGCAGATACATTCATAAAAAGTCTGCTCACCACACATCTCAAAAACGTGGCATTCTTAAATCTCTAATTAATAGAGCACATAAAGTTTGCTCTTCTCCAATAATCTTACAACAAGAGCTTTCCATCATTAAAAAGTTAACGGAATCGGAAACAACCCCAATCAAATCCAACAGATAAGTGAATCTTATGTTCCAATACCTAAGGTTTCTTCAACAGTCAGCAGAGTTCCAATCCCTTACATTCCAGGAATCTCAGAACCTATAGGTAGAATTTTGAAAAAGTACCAATTGATTCCCATGTATGTTCCTATCAACAAAATTTCCTCTTTATTCCCTTAAAGCTTCAGAACTTTCTTTTTAAAAAAAGTTGTGAAGCTATTTTACACCGACATTTCCAAACTGCATGACTGGCTAAAAGGACTACTTACCAAATTTCATGTTATAAATTAAAGATACCAAGAAATTACATTCTTGGTTTAATCCTTTACCCAAGTGTAAGCAAACAAAGTTTGCATGTGAAGTATCTTAACGACTGGACTACTTGTGTACAGAGGCTAATGACATCTACCTTTCAGTTTCCTCTGGTCATTTATGAAACATGGTTGATGGCTTCCTCTTTTCAGATTTTCCAACCAATGCTGAGGGATCTCAAGTCTCTGTACTTTGTCCATGTTCTTCCTTCTATACATAAACAACCTTTTCTCAAAGACTTAAATCCACATTTTTGCAGATGACAGTACACTCCACTCCTAATCATTTTAACAAATTTTAGAGTATGTCAGCATTTTCCCTTCAGCTGAAAAGACCTGGATTCAAATTCCATCTAGAACAGAACCTGTATAAGGGTTTTTCAACTGGAGATGAGACAAGGTTTTTAATCCCAGACAAAAAGAAGACGATTAACAGACACTGGTTCAAGGTATATCACTTTCCATGGATTTTTTTTTTTTTAGTGTTTTTAGTGCTCAAATATTGACAGCTTCAAGGTGTAACCCAACAAGTGCATATAGCATCTTTCTCTACAGACTGTAGTTTCATATCCTGCTGTGAGCATGGATGACTGGGAATATCTCAGGTGGTAAATGGCTTTCGTATCTCAGTGTGAGACACCACTACATTGCTTATTGGAGGTCTAAAGTGGCTTGGAAAAGTTCCATACTTGATCTCTAGAGCAAGGTTTCTGGATTACTTAACTTTTAGTCTAACAACAGTATTGATCTACTATAGTTCATAATTTACAACCTTCTGTGGGTAATCCACATAAAAAAAGCTCCCTTGAACTGTCCATCTCCAGTGGGGTGAGGACAACATTGTCAACTTCAATGTTACTAAATTCTGTCTTACTTTTGATACTGTTTCACTATCGATTACCTGTGAAAATACTCAAAGCACCACCAGATTGCTGTTCTTGGGCCGACATATACATTTAGTTTTTCCATATCATATCCACAGAAGAAGGTTGAATGGAAAATCCCAAATCCAGAGCATTTGGAGTGGTGGGTACCTAACACTTAAAAATGCTTGATATTACCCAGACGAGGTCAAATCCAGTTAATACATGAACCTACCCCCCCATACACACCTTTTCTTTCTTTCTTTCTTTCTCTGTCTCTCAAAGACACTCATTCATCGTTCCTTTACTTTCTTCTAAGTCTGTAAAACCAGCACCTGCTTATCAACATCTCTTCATAGTCCACACCTACTAAACTAAATATTCATCCTCCTTTTTCATTCCATCTTCCTTGTACTCTTTTCTTCAAGAGCTAGTTCTTCCAGCTGCTCAAGAAACATAATGATGGGTCCCTTTTTTTTTAATCCCAACAACCTGCCTGCACAAACAAAACATCAATAACAAGCAAATAGGTTTTAGAATCTTTTGTGTGGGGATTACTGTATCTTTTTCTATAAATAATATAAAAACAAAGTTTTCATTGGCAATAACATCCTGAAAAAAAAAAAAAGAAAAAAGGATTGAAGTTTCAATTTTAAAAACAGGAAGACTGAAACAAAATAGACAGTTTCAAGTTTCCAATCTCAGGGCCAAGTTGCAAGGTTCTAGACAAATATTTTCCTGAAGAACATAATGACAGTTTGGAGAGAACAATGAAGGGCTGCAAAAATAATTATTTCCACTAACTTTATACTTGATTTTGGCTTACATTGCAAGAATTGTCAGAACTAAATCTCATACTTCAAAATCACAATTCCTCTCAATGGAGTTGAGAGGAATTGTGATCCAGACCATCTTGCCATAGTTGTGCCATCACAACTATGGCAACTGATGCTCATCAAAATTGTGGGCTTTTCAATGGCTGTTCATTCTTGTGCCTTACATCAACTCATATCAATGAACATGACAAGAACAATAGCACCACTCTGATATCTATTTGGAACTTGCTTCCATAAACACATTTCATATCACTTCATTTCTGTTTATTATTTATATTAATATTTACTTAATATAATCATATTTACATTTTATGATATAAACTTGAAACTTTTATTTAAAACAAAGCAACACCTTGCTTTGTTTTAAAATGTATACTCACTCTCCTAACTCTGACAAGTATTCAGTAAAAGTTTTTTTTTTTTTGAGGGAGGGGAGGATGCACTAGTTAAAATGTACATTTTTAATCAAATCTCTCTCTCTCACTTCACCTCACTCAATCAAAAATTAGCAAAAACAATCATTTTTGAGTTCTAGAACTGAGATGACTAGAATATTCAAAAAGTTATTTGTTAGTTAATTACTGACTATTTTAAAAATTTCAGTTGATATTATTCACTGCTTATATATATATATATATATATAAGGTGTGACAATTAAATTCCCAGAATAGCCTCGTCCTATCATGCATATGGCAAGTCAAGCAGGATCATGTGACTATCCATGTTGAGACTCTGTGTTATTGCCTTGAGTGATATCAAAACAATTGAGTGAGTAGTGACACATTATGGTCGAGTTTATATATGTGTGTGTTTGTTGCTTTCAGCAGATAAATGAACAGAATTTAGAACAGCACAATAACATCAAGCGTTGTGCAATGTTAACTGTGCAAAAGCACAACTGCAATTCTAGATATGTTAAATGTTTATGGTGATGCCAAGAAAAAGTCTAGTGTATTTGAGTAGCAGAAGAGGTTTAAAAATGGACAGAAAGATGTGAGAGATAATAAAAGAACTAAGCGACAGCAAACTCTAAAGTGAAAATGTGGAAAGAGTGCAGCAATAAGTTTGGCATGACTAATGATTAAATGTATGGTTAATGTAGAAGAAATGGACAATGAACAATTGGATCACCCATTGCAATAGTGCCTCTGTACATGAGTTTATGGCTAAACATTAATCACAAAATTGGACAGTCATCTGTATTCCCCAACCTTGGGCCCTCCTTGCAACTCTTTGCTGTTCCCAAAACTGAAGAGTTTCTTGAAAGGACATTGGATATCAGAAATATCAGAAAACCTATGTCATGTTGCAAGAGTAATAAAAACATTTCAGCATAAGAGCTCCAGAAATATTTTGAACCATACAAGGGGATTGCTTCAAAGATGATAGTAGCCACTAGTCCACAGGTAAGATAATAGTTTTTACAGGCACTCTGGGAATTTAATTCACGTCAATATATCTTTTTTGTTGTTGTTTTGTTTTTGAAAAGAAGAATTACATATTCTGTAAAATATGAAAAAAACAGTATAATTATATTAATAAAAAAAAAGATAAACTATCAATTATATTAAACAACAGAACAGATTTTAAAATATTTCACTGTTTTATAAAAAACAAAAATTCAACTTTGTCTCAAAATATAAAAATCTTAATTGTATCCTAAAAATCTTATAACAACTATTTATACAAAATTAAAATGTATTTTCTTTATTACTTTTTAATTCTCTATCAATTAACTTAGCTAATTAAAATAAAGAAAAGGTGATCTCTTTTTGGCCATGCCATGTTAAAAAAATTACCTTAGGGGAAATATAATTTGGTTTAGGTACACATGCATCAGTACCTTTCATGATGGCATTTGCTATAGTGAGAGTTAACTGTATTCATGACATTCAACATGGGCAACTGTGCAGATGCAAAGAAATGAAATGACATTTACAAAATGATTTCTAATGGTCATATTACAGTTAATCTATGATTATGTTTGGTCCATTCCTGTGTCAGTATTATTAAATACAATAAGGGATTCAGGGGATGCTGGCTGGCTATTTGGTGGAGGACTATCTGCCTCTGTTTTAATCACTGGGATTTCACCTGTGGGTACAGGTGGTGTTCCACCACTTGAAGCCTGCGATACAACAATAGAGCCTGGTGCAGCTTGTGACATAGTTACAACTACAACTTTGGCCATTGGTGCTGTTGATGTTACTACTTTAGCTGGCAAGCTCTGAGTTGTGCTGGCTGTGACAATCTTGACTAAAGTTGCAGTAGTACTGCCTGTACTAGATGCACCTAATGTACTCTGGGAAATAGTGGAGATAGGAGTTGGTGGTCTAGGTGAGGCAAGGAGAACATACTTTTGAGAAGGAGCAGATGAAACAGTTGATGTACGAGGAACAGTGACAATGGTAGGGGTTCGAGGATTAGTTTGAAGTAATCGTGGCTGAAATAAATAGAAATGTATGAATTTTAAAAAATATAAAATGTATATCATACTAAGGACTTTTAAACAACAAATAACAAGCGGTCCAAAAGGGAAAAAAGCACAAATTATGAAAAATGAATAAGAAAAGTTTAAGCAACATAACCAAGGTTTATAACCATTGAGAAGTATATATAATTCTATAAAACTTAGGCAAACAAGAACATTCTTACAGAAAATAATAAGTTGCTTGATCTAAAGTGGTTATATTTTTCAGTACAAAACTGGTAACATCTACTGTTTCAGTTATTTTTATTTCAGAGTTTTATTAACAGTGAATTAAAATTTGTCCATAGCAGCTGCATGCATGCTTTCATTGCACTACTTTTCACATCTCTGACCATGTCAGAGGACAGGATACTACAACTCTGTCACACAAATTGGAAGAAATAGGGGAAAGATATGAAGTTGGTGATATGGAAGGATGCCAAAGAGTAGTATATGGAAAATGCAAAATCCAGGAGAAAGAAGATGACTAGCAGTACATGACAGGGCTCTGTACTTTACTTGGACCACTGTTTATTTTGTACATAAATGACATAAGAAATGATTTGAAGGAATACATTATATTATTAAGTATAGTTTCTGGGAAAATTCCCATGTTACTCCTCTTAAACACTATTAATATAATTATGACTATTATAGCCTGTTTTTGTTTAGGAGTGTCCCTTATTTTAATACATTGGCTAACATTACTCAAAAAAGGGGTATATATATATATATATTTTTAGGGCATTATGGGTGAGTATAGAAGGCAATATGGCAGAATAAAAGAGGTGGAAAAAATTTTGTACACACCTTGTTTTTGGTTCTATGATGCCTTAGAATTCCAAGATCCTGCTGAAGGTTGTTTATAAACGGGGGGGGGTAATAGAGAGAGGGAGGGGAAAAACATGGGGTTGCATTTTGACGTGGGAAATAACATTGGAAACCCGGGTTACTATTAATAATATATATATATATATAAATATATATATATATTATTTTGTTTAGGGCCACATTTTTTGTGTGCGTGGGGGGTGGGGAAACGAAGGGGAAGAATATCCTTAGTCCCAGTTTCCACATAAGGATATTCTTCCCCTTCGTTCCCCCCCCTCCCCCACAAAAAATGCGGCCCTAAACAAAATAATATATATATATATTATTAATAGTAACCCGGGTTTCCAATGTTATTATTTCCCACGTCAAAACGCAACCCCATGTCCCCCCCCCCCCCCATTTATAAACAACCTTCAGCAAGATCTTGGAATTGGAAGGCATCATAGAACCAAAAACAAGGTATGTACAAAATTTTTTCCACCTCTTTTATTCTGCCATATTGCCTTCTATACTATCCAATATATGGTATTGGATGATTGGCGAGTCAAAGTGCAAAAAATTGCTGAGACTATAGGCATTTCAAAAGAACGTGTAGGATATATTTTGCATGAAGAATTGCATATGAAAAAGCTTTGTGCAAGATGGGTGCCATGCTTGCTCACAGCAGATCAAAAACACACTTGCATGAAAATCTCTGAACAGTGCTTGGAGGGTTTTAACAAGAATAAAACTGATTTTGTGCATCAATTTATTACTATGGATGACACTTGGATTGCCCATTACAAACCAGAATCCAAACAGCAGTCAAAACAGTGAACAGAAGCTGGTTGTTCAGTGCCAAAGAAGACAAAGTCAGTTCCATCAGCAGGAAAGGTCACGGCATCGGTGTTTCGGGATGTTAAAGGCATTTTGTTTATTAATTATCTTGAAAAGGGTAAAACAATTACCGGGGAATATTATTCCGATCTTTTAACCAGACTAGACAAAAAAATTCATGAAAAAAGACCCGGTTTGCAGAAGAAAAAAATCATCTTTCATCAGGACAATGCACTTGCCCACAAAGGTGTTTTGGCAATTCAAAAATTAAGGGATCTGCACTATGAATTGTTGGAACATCCACCCTATTTCCCAGATTTGGCTCCCTCTGACTTCTATCTCTTTCCAAAACTAAAACTCTTCCTTGCTGGTCAGCATTTTTCTTCGAATCAAGAGGTGATTGCAGCTGTAGAGGGGTATTTTGCAGATCTTACTGAGAACCACTACAGGGATGGGATAATGGCACTGGAATACATTTATTCCATTAATAAATGTAGTCTTAAGGGAGATTATGTTAAAAAATAAAAATAATTTTGAAATTATAAATCGGTTTTTTCATTGTGAGGCCGAGAACTTTTCAGACCACCCTCGTAAATGAAATGCCTTTATCCATTTCATGGTCTTAAAAACCAGAACAGATATGATGAACATAATTTCAATGTTCTTCTAGATGGATATTAGCAGTTCATCCTGCTTGTCTTAAGTAGGTAAGTCTGCAGGAGCAATGGATACTGGATGATACTAGATACATGATGATCTAGATGATGGAGAAATTCTTTTGGTGATCAAATTTTTGGTATGGCCTGAAGGAGGTCTGTATGTTATACTTTTTAAGAATGCATGCAATTTTTTTAGTTGCACCTGATATAGGGAATAACAATGGATTTTTTGTGTTCTAATTTTTTGAGAACTAGGAAGGTAGAGGTGGCCAAGAAAGCTCTGCTGATTTTGTGAAAGAGGACGCTACTGCCAAAAAAGTATGTCCTGAATGTGATCAATTTTAGTGGCCAGCACTAGTGTGGTCTGAGCAGATGGTTCTAGATTTATTTGCCAAGGTTTTGATAACACTATGCTGCAGGGAGGGATAGTGGTGGTGTGATAAATGATGAATATACCTTCCAGTGCAAGTAGGTTTTCTGTAGACTGCAAACGATAAGGATCTGTTGTGTAGCCAGGTGACTACACTGTCAAAGAAGGACATATAGGTTATTGTTTTCTGCTTCTATGGTGAAATAGATCTTTGAGAGTGTTGGCTAATGAGATATGCTAAAATGTTTCAAAACATCCCTTGTGAGATCAAATGGAAAATACATCAATAATGTAGCATAGCCATATTGTGGGTTTGAGAAGGGCAGAATTTCAAAATATTCCGTGAAAAGATTGGCAAGGAGGGGGGAAGAGAGATGGGGATAACCCACAGCTGTGCGTTTGATTTACTTGGAGATTTTCCCTGTTAAGTAAAATAGCCAGAGTGTATGCTAAGAGTTAATAAGATTGATATGTCAAAGGAGAGGATGAGAGACAGAGTAGGAGTGGGATTTCAGGTTTCTTTAAAGGGCACATTAGTGAATAAAAGGGCTATATCAAACTTGCTATTATGTCAATTTTAATATATATTTGAGATTGTCTGCACTACAGCCATTCTGGGGTGATAGACCATGCCATGGATATAGATCATTACACTGAATGGGGAAAAAATCTCTCTTATATAGAAACAGATATAAACTAGAGAGACTATCTGGAATCTGCCACAGTGCTACAGATTCTGAAAACTTAAACAAATATGGGTACATTACATTACCAAAAATCTGGGAAACTATTAGAGATCTGAGAGCTGGTTAGAAATAAAATGCTTGACCACATATGAGAGTTCTGAGAAAGATAAGGGAGTGAACAAACTGCATCAATGGCAGAATCATATTAAAAATATATATATATATATATATATTAAGAAGCAACTTGACACTGTTAGCATTCAGGAATGTGTGAGCAGAGCAAATCTTAGGTGGTGTGGTCACTGAACAGAATGGGAGTAGAAAGGTTAGCAAAACAAGTGTTTCCTCCCTTCCCCTTTATTTTTCCGCATCAGGATGTCATGAAAACGAACCAGAGACGAAAATCTGAGTGGATTGGTACAGTAAGAAGTACCAATCAATGACAATATTGAGGACCAAAATACGAGATCTGACAATATTGTATAATAATGTCTTGTCTCTCTCTGGTGGTGTTAAATAAGCTATGTAATGCATATGAAAAAGTAATGGTAACAGGCAAAATGCCTCCTGTCAAAATGCTTTGACAAGGCAGTCAAATTTCTGGTCCATTTCTTGCTACTGGACATAACTTAAGCTCTTCCATGTTTCCACCTATCTCACATTCTGATAGTACCACTGTAACATCTCATAAAAATAAAGATCACCTCCAAGCATTATTTATCTCTAATTTCAGAACAGATGACCAAGGCATATCACCTCTCTATACTAAGAACATCTTACTGCATTCCTCCTCTGATCTTTTGCCAAAAAAAAATCAGAAAAATTATGAGTGGCCTGAATACCAATAAGTCTTTTGTTCCTGATATTATCCCTTCACAGACTGTGCACAAAATTTGTGCTCCAGAATTAATACCCTCTTATATAATCTTTACAATATTTCATACTCAAATGCTTGCTTTATAGCATGGAAGTAAATTTATATTCAGTAAATCCCAAAAATAAGGAAGTGAATATCACCCATCAAATTATGAACCCATTGTCCTCTCATGCGTTTTCCTGAAATTAATGGACAAATTAAATGTCAACTTTTGTTTTCCATCTAGTGGTCCACCAATTAAGTAGTGTTCATGAATGTGGATTCTACACTTTGTGGTTCTCCTGTGGTGTGACTTCCACCATTTGAAATTGGTGGCAAGTCAGTCATTCAATCTAGTTATTTACTGTGTGATGATAGATCAATGCTCCCTCTCTTCAGATTTCCCTACAAGTAGTGAAACACCCCTCAGGAATCACTATTTTTGTAACTCATTCTCCAATACATAAATTACCTCGAATCTTATCTACAGTTTGGTAAACAGTATGCTCCATTTTGATTGGATTTTAATGGTATAGATGTGAACACAGATTGATAAGAAAATAATTATTTATTGACTTAATTGCTAATATTTCGCTGGTTTAATATCCAGCATCTTCAGAGCACAAAGTTTGTTACAAATTTGTTTGTAACAAATTGAGCAGCAGTGAGAGCAATTTGTTCCAATGACATTGCTCTCACTGCTGAACTTTCTCACCTATGTCAACACCTTCCTGACCAATGGCTATAATCCCCATAAGATAGATAAAATACTAAATGCTCCCCACTGTCTACCATAGAAGACTACAACAAAACTGTCATCATCCCATACATTAAAGGCACATCTGAAAAGATATCCAGAGTGCTTAACAAACACCAACCACATACCGTATTTAAACCTTATATGAAATTGGCAACTCTCGTCCGTTCACCTAAGGACAGATTCTCTCCTTTATCACATCTGGAATCAATGAAGTGCCCTGTTCATGTCATCGAGCCTACTATGGACAGACAGGAAGAACTGTGGACATCTGCCTCAGTGAACACAAAAAATATATCCAGCACTTTCGCTATGACAAGTCGGGTCTAGCAGACCATGCTTTGGACCCCCCCCGCAGACAGGATCAATTGCTGCACAGAAGCTTTTACAAGTCAGAGAGGTTGTTCCTGGAATCAACAGAAGCCTTGAAACATACTCCAAACCTCAACAAGTATGGCTGTATAAATCTACCAAAGATTTGGGAAACAGTCATCCTAAGACCAAATTAATACCTGCTTTCTCTCTTATTTTTTTTTTCCAACTTAGAAGGCGCCTAATTAGGACTTTAGTCTTTGTGTTGAACGCTATAATTGCTCATACTAGTTCCACTGTTACACCGGACTGTGGTTGTCTCGCTATTGTAACAAACTTCGTTTGTGTGCTCTGAAGATGCTGGATAGAATACCAGTGAAATATTAGCAATTAAGTCAATAAATAGTTATTTTTTTATCAATCTGTACCGTTAAAATCCAATCAACATGTACAGCAAACACATAAGCTTTTCCACACAGTATGCTCCATTCTTCTTCTTCATTTGACACTTTGTAGGGCTCAAACATTCCAATGCTTCAACATATTCCATAACCAATGCCCTAAACACTGATCTCCTTGATATTCTCCAACGAGAATGAAAACAACTCCATAAACTTCAATGCTATCCAAACACAGTCCTGTATTTTCTCACAAGAAAGACATCACTTCACTTCTCATTACCTTTGATAATATTCAGATCTCCAACAAGAACAGATGCCTCTTCTTGGCTGACTAATACCTCTGGCCTTTCATGGCATTAATTTTACATATTTGTGAAAGAAACTGTAGATAATGATATACTGCGGAACAGTGTTCAGAGTTATGAGGTTTTAAAATGCCCCTTATCACAATATTAGCTTAAGTTATGTAAGTTTAATTACAAAATTTAGGAGAAAGAATAATTTTAAAAAAATGGTATTACATGCTACAATACTCAAAATAAATTTCATATACATCAATCAAATCTGATTACCTTATCAATATGTTGCCAGACCTGTAAAAATTTAAAATCAAGTCACACATTATAAATTCATCTTGGTGTGCATGTACATGCCGACAAAAACAGTTTATTAGTATAGAGTTAACAAATATGAGGAAAAAAAACAAAAAAAACAATGACACCACATATAATAACCAAACAATTCTCCCATATTTCAACCAACTATTTTCAGCAATTGTTTATTTGCTGATCATGGTTAGAAATATAACAGTATACAAAATTAATATTTTCTGATTAATATATGATATTCAGAATTTCCAAAACATACAATATACAATGAGAACAAAATACAGCTCACCAAAAAATTTTTAAAACATTAATTCAAGACTAGCAAATGATTCAAGATAATCTAAATGAGGTGAGACTATAAAACTCTTAAACCAACCACAGACAGTCCTTTTAAAATAACGTATAAATTACTGAATTCATTGTGAAGAATTTATGGAGACAAAAAACACACGTTGGAGTAGTTACTTTACTTCTAATTATGAAAATAACACTGTGTTTCTTGATGATGACCTCTGTATCAAGTCATCATTAGGAAAATACACATGCACAGGATACAAGCTACATGACGCTACACAAAAGTAAGATAAATCTAAATGCTTTGGTTAATCATTTACCCTAGCATGACCTCTGAGGAAAAAAATAAAGAAATAAATAAAATCGTGACCAGGATCGTGACCATTGGAAGTTCCTATTGCAGCTTTTGCCCCCACAACCCAATTAGGAAGAGTGGGCCTTGAAGATGTATGTATGTATAATAAATAAAATAAAATAAAATAAAATTATACATAAATGTATAATTTTATTTAACTTATATGTTAATTAATTTACATAAATGTAAATTAATTAACAAAATAAAATAAATTTTTTATCCATATAAGTATAATAATATACACGTTTACTACTATTCAGCCATCCTATCAACCAAAGTGGTTGAAATTAGAGAAACCACCTTAGGATTATCAAGGATGAAAATGTGATTGCTTTCATCATGTAATTACCCTGCTCCACAATTAATCCCTTAATGGCAACTGTAGAGTCATTAAGGCCAAATCATTGTCCATTTGACTTATTAAAGTATACTGTTTTACTTGAAATATTTTTATTGTCTTTCAATATTTTAAATTGCTGCTGTACAATTTATTTGTTTCCATGGTAAAAATGAATTTCGCATGTGTAAAAATAAAACATATAAATTATCTATTTTGAAATGTCTTAGCAATGAATATATTTACTAAATTTGCAGTCTTTTATTTTTCAAATCACTGGGGTGGAACAAGATAATTTTTCTTTCATTGTTACTGACAATATTGCAGAAACTATTTTAATGCTATTTTCAAATGTTGCAATGAAAATCATTATGTTAAATATTTATAAACAACAATATTTTAAAACAACATTTATCGACATAAATATATATGACTTATTTTTTCTTTCTTGAAAAATACCATTATACGGATCATCATGCTTTAGTTTTAGATACAAATTTTTTGCTTTTTATGAACAACAATGAATCCAAGCGGCTGAAATGAGGTTCCTTCGAGGGGTTGCGGGGATTACAAGACTCAATAAGGTTAGAAGCTCTGCAATTTGGGAAACCCTCAATACTCAACTGCTGCTTCTCCGTGTTAGAGATCACAGTTACGATGGTATGGGCACCTGATCAGAATGCCACAAGAGAGGCTCCCCCAGCAGGCCCTCTTTGTCAAGCAGAGGGTGGGAGGCCACACAGAAGGCCAAGGACTCGCTGGATAGATTATATCCAAACCTTGGGTGGACACGTCTGGGAGTCCCACCAGAACACCTGAGCTTGGTGGCAGAGGATCGCGACCATTGGAAGTCCCTCTTGTAGCTGCTGCCCCCACAACCCAATTAGAAAAGGTGGGCCTTGAAGATGGATGGATGAACAACAGATGATGTTAGTTTGCATTACTCACTTCTTGTGAGACTTGTCTTAATATCAAAAATTTATATCTAATAACATTTCAGTAGAATCTCAGTCACTTTCACCTTAAGCTTAAAACTGCAACAGATATTTTCTTTTACTATTTTGTAGGATGCACATTTCAATAATATTTAATGCTTAGCTGCTATATATAGGATGTGGTGAAAATTTAAATACATGCTATATATATATATATATAAAATGCTATATATACAAAATGGGCATAAATTTTGAATTCAAAATTTATGCCCATTTTGAAGATTTTCAATTGCATCTCCCCTCTGAGTTCCAGGAACTGAATTATAAATCACTACTCTGTCTAACTGTCTTCTGGTTTGAGAGTTTTCAAAAAAAAAAAAAAAAGTCCTTTTTGAATTATGTCATCATCAGTTGCATCAGTCTTGGGACTGGTAGCTCAGCAGCAATTTCCTCCATTCCGCTCTGTCATTGGCTTTCTTCTTAACCTCCTGGTAACTCCTCAAACCCATGCTGTCTTTTCCTTGGTCTGCCTCTTCTTCTTTTCCCCTCTATTTTGCCTTCAGTTATTCTTTTCACAAGTCCATCATGTCGAAGTATATGTCCAAACCCTTCTAATTTTGATCGATTTAATTAGAGTTCTTGTTTCGTTTATCTCTCTCAGGACTTGTTGGTTTGATTTTTTTTTCCTGTACATTTTATTTTGTTCATGTGGCGTCAGCACCACAGTTCAAAAGCCTCCAATCTTCTTACATCTTCTCTGCTTAGATTCCAGGTTTCATATCCATACAGTGCAATGCTCCATATCAATGTCTTTACTAATTTTTTTTTCAATTAGGTTGAGGTTTCCTGTTAAAATGCTTTTCATCTTAGAGAATTGGACTTTTACATTGTTTATTCTTGATCTTATGTCTTCTCTCTTGTTCTGCCATCTTCTGTTATTAGGCTTCCTAAATATTTAAAGCTTTTCACTTGTTTTATTTGTTCCCTGTTGATGTCTATATGCTCTGTATTGATAGGGATTTTGACTGTAACAATGATTTTAGTCTTATCTGTGTTGATTTTCATTTTATATTTTTCAAGGTTATTATTTAGTAATTCTAGCATTGTTTTTAACGTTCTTCTGTTTTCTGCTACAAGGGCTATGTCATCAGCAAATCTTATACACATGACTTGCTCACTATTTATCTTTATGCCACTATTTATTTTATCTTTAGTTTCCTGAATGGCCTTTTCAATATATAAATTAAATAAAAGTGGTGAAAGTATACATCCTTGTCTTACTCCACTCCTTATATTTATTATTTTCTCCTTATCATTGATTTTAATCCGTCCATTTTGATTTTTGTAAATTTGATAAATTATTTTCTTATCCCTCAAATCTATGCCGATATTAGTTAGACAATTTAGGAGTATTTGCTGGTTAACAAACACTTTCTCTAAATCAAGGAAGCAAATGTAAGTATTTTGACTAAGGTCTAATCTTCTCTCTATTATTGTTCTTAAACAGAGTATTGCCTCTCTCGTTCCTTTATTCTTTCTGAATCCAAATTGGTCTTCATCCAATAGACAATCTATTTTTGAATAAATTCTATTTTGAATAACTTTTAGCAGAATTTTGCTAAATGTGGGATTAAAGCTATTGTTCTAAATTGGCTGCATTTGTTTGCATTATTCTTTTTTGGTATTGGTATTATGGTTGATTTCATCAACTCCTTTGGTATTTCTCCTCTATCATAGATTTGGGCTATTAATTGATAGAGTAAGGTTTTTGTCTCATCATCTAGATTTTGTAGCAGTTCTATAGGAATATTGTCAACACCTGGACTTTTTCCATTACTCATTTCGGACAGTGCTTTATCAAATTCTTCTTGCCTTGTTGGGGGTCCTAGATTATCTTCATTTTGATTTTCTATGCTGATATCAACATCAAGTTCGTCACCATTATAGAGATCTTCAAGATAATTCTTCCATTCCATTAATATATCCTCAGATTCTATTAGTAATTTTCCATTTTCATCTTTGATGGCATTGTTTTTGCTGTTCTTATTAAATTTGAAAGTCAGTTTGTTAATTTCTTTATAGGCTTTCTCTATGTTTTCTTTTTTAAATAATTCATCTATGTTATTACACTGTTCTTCCAGGTATCCTTTTTTGGCTTGTCTACATTTTCTTGTAATTTGATTTTTAAGATATTTGTATTTGGCCATATCTTCTTTAACAGCATTTTTATATTTTCTTCTTTCATCCATAAGGCCAAATATTTCATCTGTTATCCAATGTTTTCTTTTTTCTTTTTCTGCATTTTTCAATAACTGATTTGATGAATTTGTAATTAACTCTTTAATCATATTCCATTGGTTTTCAATATTATTCTGACTATTTATGTTTTCTGGAATGTTATGATTGCCTCTTGATATCCTCTCTTTACTTCTTTACTCTTTAATTTTTTAAGGTTCCATCTTATTGATTTGTATCTTTCCTATGTTTCAGTTCTGTTTTCATTAAGACAAGGTTATGGTCACTACTAATGTCGGCACCTGGATAGCCTTTTGCAATTTTTTATTTGGTTTCTGTATCTTTTCTTGACCAGAATCCTGCAGAGGGCATGGATGTTGTGATTGTTTGTAAAAGTGGTGGTAGTCTGCAGTAGATGGTGTTGGTGTTAGATGATGAAGGTTTGTTGGAGTAGTGAAACGAAGAGCTGTAGAGTAGGTGCCCTCCCTCGATGAGTCTTTGGACTCCCTGGAGGTGTGATGTAATAATAATAATAATTTTCCAGGTGTATCTTCTTCTTTTTGAAACTTGAAATAGTGTATTTGCTATAACTAACTGTTTTTGTGTACAAAATTCTATTAATTGCTTTCCTCTTTCATTCCTACATCCAAGACCAAATCTTCCTGAAACATTATCATTGCTCTCTTCTCCAACTATAGCATTCCAATCTCCCATTATTATTGTATTGTCTCTGTCTTTAAAGCTGCTACAGATTTCTTCTATTTGTTCATAAATTTCTTCTATTTCTTCATCGCTATGTTGTGATGTTGGCATGTAGACCATTATAATATTGAGGTTTACTGGTTCATTTTGAATGCTTATCACCATGATTCTGTCACTATAGTTAATTATTGTACTGATTAACTTTCCAACTTTTTTATGAAGCATTATTGCAACACCTGACTGACCCTTCTTTTGTCCTGAATATATTATCCAAAATTCTCCACTCCAGAAATCACCCTGTCCCTCCCATCTCGTCTCACTAATGCCAAGAATGTCTATTTCAAGTCTTTCCATTTCTTTTTTCACATTTTCTATTTTACCTGGTGCTAGCAGTGTTCTTGCATTCCACGTTCCAATATTCAGCTTATTTCTTGTCTTCATTTTTGAATAAGTATCAGGATTTTGTTGGCTGTCAACCTGAGAGGCCCGGTTACTTCTCCTGCCAGGCATGAATCCTTCAGTGAAGTCTCCATTGCCAATCTTGATTTCATTTTTAACTTCCACTGCTGCTTTTACTTGGGAATGTAATGTGGTGGTTTCCCCTTGCTTTCCACATCACAGTATTGTAACATGTATGCTACAGGAGGTTAATACAAGTAGCGCTGCTGCCCACTACTATAACTATTAGTGGTTAGTTGAAAGAGGAGGAAACACCCCTAGCCCTCGAGTACTCTAATAGTTTTAGGGAGAATGGAGGACCTCCTCCTGGGGTTAGTAAGCAAGAAAAGAGACAGACAGAAAGTTTTAAGAAAAGAATCCTCATTAGGAAGAATGTTAGAAAGAGGGTAGAAGCAGGAAGTGGAAGAGTTGGAGAAAAGTATGACCAAAAGCTTTGAAATAGATCATAGCTCTGGGACCCTGGGTTAGCCATGCCCATGCCTGCAAGTCGCAAGCTCCATGGTGACTTGAATTATGTAAGAACAGCATTTGTGGAATGATAGCATTATTAAAATGGCAGAAAAAAAAATCTAATTAAGTCAGATCATTTGATTTCAGTGACATCCATTTAGAAGGATTAATAAGTTGTGATCAAGCCACTCTTTGATGGCTTTATTATTATTATTTGACACCTCCAGGGAGTCCAAAGACTCATCAAGGGAGGGCACCTGCTCCACACCACTCAATCCACCAACGGCATCTACTGCCGACCACCACCACTAATTTTTCCACAGACAATCACAAACATCCATGCCCACGGTGTGATTCGAACCTGCAGCCTTTTGGCTGGAGAGTGGATATGCTAACCACTTGGACAGCCAGGCTGGCATGGCTTGAAATAGAATCCCATGAGAATCAGTAAGTTGCCAGGTTGTAGTGACTAATCTTACTTGGGGGGGAGGGGGAATATCAAGTAGAATTATGTATCAAACATTAAAAAGGGGAATCAAACAATGAGATTTACTTGTGCCTATAGTCTTACAGAAGATTATAAAGAAGAAGGCGGCTCTCACAGAGAAAGGAACAGTTGGTAGTTATTCAAAATCTAAACAGCAGAGCAGAAAAAAAGAATACCAGACATATAGAAATATGTTTGCAGATAACTTAGAGAAAAAGGCAGAAACTATAAGTACCTGCTGGATTTCTGTTCAGGCCATGGACTACCCATTACTAATACCATGTTTCAACATAAATATGAACAAAAATTCTCATGGAGAGAAGGCTCAAAATATAAAATAAAAAAGTCTTACAAATTATGTCATAGTTTTCAGTGACGTTAGAACCCAGTCATTGGGTCACAACACCCCTATGACTGGATTTTCACAAGATCTCAAATATTTCTTGTTGTAACACAATAGATAGCCCTGCATCAAATATCAGCACGGATATAAAGCACAAATACAAGCCTTAGAGAGGGGGACGGATAGAACAGAGAATAGGGTAGTGTAAAATCTTATATAGAAAGATTTTAGAATAAAATTTCTTCTATACTGATTTTACTTGGGAAATAAAATTAATTTAATATACTTGTATTTTGATTAATCCTTAACTCAACCTGAAAAAAAAAATGTTAGAATAAATTGTAATAAGAAATTGTACAGACAAAGAATTAACTCAGACGGGATTAGTATGTAAGACCTGAGGCGATCGCAACTCGCAACTCCAGCAAAGGTCAGCGAAGTACAGGGTTTCCCGACTTGACTCAGCGGTTGTCGGGTGGCTGAGAAGACCCCTTCAAGAAAATCTGGGCGATTAAATCTGTGAGAGTTCCAAGGTCAGGAGAGCAGAATAAAAGGGAGACGATTTGAAGGAAAAGGGCTTTTCGGCACGAGCTATCGGTGCAAGGTTTTGTCGGCGCGAGCCTTTCGGAGGCTAGGCTTTCCAGTTCCAGTTTTCCTTTCCTGCTCTAGCTACAAGGAGTTTCCAGTATGTCCTGCTGTTCCAAGGACAGGGATCCAGTTCTCGTCAGCTGATGATGAGAGGCTCATAATAGCAGTGCCGATCTACTCTGGAGTCCCACTGCTATATTCCTTGATAATCACCGCATGTGAAGTATCATCAATGTCATAAAAAGTGCCTGTGTGTAAATTTTATGGGAAAGTAGGTGTCAACGATCTCTAGGATCTTGTGTAATGAACTGGATGACAAAGTAACGAGTAAGACTTTTGTGTAGGACTTTCCTAGATGTGAAATTAATGGCAAAAAAAATTGCTGAATTTTTTTGGTTTTGGACGAAAAGCCGATTTGTTGAAAACAACTGTGAAGTAAGATGCAGAGTTATAAGGAATTAGATAATGTTGAATAATGAAGAGGGAATGGTATGTGAAAGTTCTGTTAAGCCTAATATCATATATATAGTCTGTGTTAAATTACTGTAAAGTATGTGCAAGTCTGCTCCCGTGTCTGAATGATCTGAAATGTTAAGTAATCTAGCGGAGAACCAGACAAGTGAATTTTATGTTTTTTCCATGTCAATTTTGATTAGTGAATTTGAGTTGAATTAATTTAGTATGTGTGGTGCAAACTTTTTTATGTACTTTGATTTAGCATGAATAAAATGTTTTGTTTGTCAAATGACTTGCCTGATCAATGCACTTCTCATAAAAAGATAGAACCTGTGTGACCTTAAGAGTAAAAGTAGCCATGACTGACAAATAGTAGATTTAAACGTTGCTTGACTTAGAGATATTTCCGTGTTGTGCTGGGCGTTTTCTTGCGAGTATTGGAAAGATATTCAATTTCTCTACGCGATTTCTGATAGCAGTCATAAATAAAAATAAATTTTCAGAGATCAAGGTGAGAAAAAGCCAGCCATTTAGACAAAGGAATTGGCTCCAGCAAGAGGCAATCCCTAAATTCTAAAAGGCCAGGACGTATATATACATCCAAGTTGTCATGGATGCAAAGTGCATATTAAAATTATAATACCATTAATATTACATTGAATTATATGATGGATACAAAGCTTTTTGAGGATGCGTATTTGATCCATAAACCACTGGTAAGGTGGTTAATTGAGAATTAATTAGGTTCAACACTTTAAGAGATAGCAAGGAAAATAGGTATAATAATGAGAGTAGAGCATATAGTGCAAAGAGGTACAACTTAGGCCCTTTAAAAACTTAGGCCCTTGTTAAAAATATACCCTTTAAAATTTAAAGGGTATATTTTTAACAAGTTTGTAGTCAGGACTTCTCCAGAAAATATGCAGGCATGAGGTTTTAAAAAATGTTCTTTAAAATTTTTTTTTTTTAGAGAGTAAGCCTATGTAAAATCTTGTATAGAAAGATTTTAGAATAAAATTTCTTCTATATCAATTTTACTTGGGAAATAAAATTAATTTAATATACTTGTATTTTGATTAATACTTAACTAAATTTTTCTGTAATAAACCTGGAAAAAAAATGTTAGAATAAATTGTAATAAGAAATTTTACAGACAAAGAATCAACTCAGACAGAATTAGTATGCAAGACCTGAGGCAATCGCAACTCGCAAACGTCAGCGAAGTACGGGTTTTCTGAACTTGACTCAGCGACTGACAGGTGGCTGAGAAGACCCCTTCAAGAAAATCCGGCGATTAAATCTGTGAGAGTTCCAAAGTCAGGAGAGCAAAATAAAAAGGGGATGAATCGAAGGAAAAGGGCTTTTCAGTGCAAGGTTTTGTCGGCGTGAGCCTTTCGAAGGCTAGGCTTTCCAGTTCCGGTTTTCCTTTCCTGCTCTAGCTACGAGGAGTTTCCAGTATGTCCTGCTGTTCCAAGGACAGGGATCCACGTCTCGCCAGCTGAAGCCCAACGACGATGGGAGGCTCGTAATAGCAGTGCTGATCAACTCTGGAGTCCCACCGCTATATTCCTTGATGATCACCGCATGTGAAGTATCATCAATGTCATAAAAAGTGCCTGTGTGTGAATTTTATGGGAAAGTAGGTGTCAACGATCTCTAGGATCTTGTGTAATGAACTGGATGACAAAGTAACGAGTAAGACTTTTGTGTAGGATTTTCCTAGATGTGAAATTAATGGCAAAGGTTGCTGAATTTTTTTTTGTTTTGGACGAAAAGCCGATTTGTTGAAAACAACTGTGAAGTAAGATGCAGAGTTATAAGGAATTAGATGATGTTGTATAATGAAGAGGGAATGGTATGTGAAAGTTCTGTTAAGCCTAATATCATATATAGTCTGCGTTAAATTGATGTAAAGTATGTGCAAGTCTGCTCCCGTGTCGGAATGATCTGTGAGCATAATTAATTGCATTAGTCATTGAGCTTAAGCGAGAAATGTTAAGTAATCTAGTAATCTAGTGGAGAACCAGACAAGTGAATTTTGTTTTTTCCATGTCAATTTTGATTAGTGAATTTGAGTTCAATTAATTTAGTATGTGTAGTGCAAACTTTTTTATGTACTTTGATTTAGCATGAATAGAATGTTGTTTGTCAAATAACTTACTCGATCAATGCACTTCTCATAAAAAGATAGAACCTGTGTGACCTTAAGAGTAAAAGTAGCCATGACTGACAAATAGTAGATTTAAATGTTGCTTGACTTAGAGATAAAGTTAGAGATATTTCCGTGTTGTGCTGGGCTTTTTTCTTGCGAGTATTGGAAAGATATTCAATTTCTCTACGTGATTTCTGATGCTGCAGTCGTAAATAAAAATAAATTTTCAGAGATCAAGGTGAGAAAAAGCCAGCTGTTTAGACAAAGGAATTGGTTCCAGCCAGAGGCAATTCCTAAATTCTAAAATACGAACGTGAAATAGCATAGTCACGACCTTGTGAGGGGAGGGGGGGGGGAATAAATTGATAGACTGAAGGGATTATAGGTAGTGGTCTATTTCAAGCAACGAGATTACAACAACAATGGCATTACGACTGTTTAAGATAAACAAATAATATTGAAGGATCATATTACAAAGAACAGTTCAACATATAGGAATTTAAATAAACTTAAATAAAAAGAGAAAAAATAAAAAATCATTTATTTTTACAGTAGGGATAGAAAAGGCTAGAATAGAAAGGGCTAAGGAGAGAAGTAACCAGGATAGAAGCAACTATGCTTACACAGAAAGCAAGTCAGGATAGAAAGGAGGAGTATGTGGCACATGACCAAGAGAACACTTTAGCATATAAAAGAAAATAAAAAGGGAGAAAGCTCTTAGAATGTTACTCTTAAGTTAGTTTCTTTAAGAATGACTTATATAGAAGAACAGGTGAAAGTGCTATTCTACTTAAATATTTCAGATCCATTTGTTGAACTATTCAGAAGAACCTAGCTGATAAAAACCCTATGGTGTAATTTAGCTAATTCTTGTTTCCTGAATTTGTGCTCAGGCATAGAGAATAATCCGTTAACTTTCTACCTTGTACATACTAGCCTCCCAGTCACTGAAGATGGCCTATTTATTCTCAGGTTGAGATATCTTATTTTAACTGTTTCAATTATCCTTGTGTCTACATGCAGACAGTTATCATCATGGCATAAGTAACTCTTAAATGACACAATGAAAAATTGGTTCTTGTTGGGGGATCTAAATAGAGTAGGAAATGATTGTCAGACATGGCATAAATGGCATAAGTAACTCTGCAACTGACACAATGAAAAATTGGTTCTTGTTGGGGGATCTAAATAGAGTAGGAAATGATTGTCAGACATACAAAAATATTTTGGGAAAATTTGGAGAAAAGAGTCAAGCTAATAATAATGGCAAATACCTGTTGGATTTCTGCTCAGGACATGGACTGGTTATTACTAATACAATGTTCCAACAGAAAAATGTGCACAAATTCACATGGAGAGAAGATGCGAGGAATAAGAAAAGTCTCAATGACTATGTTATTGTCAAAAATGATGTTTTCTCTCTGGTGCAGGACGCTAGGTGTACAGAGGATTTGAAATTGGAAGTAATCACCATTTAGTTTTGAGCAGTATAAAATTGAATTTCATATTGAAAAGAAGAACATGTAAGAAAGTTTTAAAGTGAATAAAAGTTGAGCAGCTCTCAGATATGAACTGCAGACAAAAATACACAAACATTATTGAAGAAAAAATGAGAGTTTGAGAACAGGAACCAAACCTTGAAGATTCAGTGGCAAGCCCTGAAGAAAACATTGATTGATTCAGCCAGAGTGGCATTTGGTGAGGTTATCTGCAGGGATAGAAAAATCAAAACTCCATGGTGGACACAAGAAGTTAAAGAGGCAGTGAAGGAAAAGAAGAAAGCATATCAAAAGTTTCTGACAAATAAGACAGCTTGTGCTCTTAGAGAATACTGAGACAAATGTGAGAAAGGTAAACACTGTGTAAAACTAGCTAAACAAAATCATGGGAAGACTTTGGTAAGAACATAGAAAATAAATATCAAGAAGGTGGCAAGATATTCTGGAGGTTGTTGAAGCTCAGAAATAGAGGAAAAATTGCTGTAAAAGGAGTTAGAGACGATAAAGGTGACATGAAAACTGGAGAAAAAGATAACCTTGATGTATAAAGTAATTACTTTGAAAAATTGCTAAATGAAACAAGCTTTCATGACAGCACAGTGGTAAAAAAACACTCAAGAAACATGCAATCAGGAATACATATCCACACTTGAAGTAGAAAAAGTCATCAAATGAAATGAAACGTGGAAAGGCAGCTGGAACAGATCATTTGACCAGAAATGCTCAAGTATGGAGGTGGCTGCACTGCATAGTTCAAAAGGCCTGGACAGAGGGACAAATTGTAGATGATTGGAGTAGAGCTCTCATAGTATCCATAAAAAGGGAAATAAAACTGAATGTGAGAATTACAGAGATATTTCTCTATTGAGTGTTGGTAAGATTTATGAAAGTATACTTGAGAAACGGTTGAGAAAGATTGTAGAAGAAAAGCTTAGTGAAGAACAAGCTGGATTCAGGCCAAATACAGGCTGTCAGGATCAGATTTTCTCTTTACTTAAGATCTGTATTTAAGTTTTGTAGATCTGGAAAATATATGACAAGGTGCCAAGAGAGAAGCTATTCAAAATGCTACAGTTATATGATATCAGTGGGGCATTAAATCAAGCAATACTTGTCTTTATTTGAGTTAAGTCAGCAGTTAGAATTGAAGGAAGTGCAGGAGGATGGTTTAATGTTAAATCTGGTGTGAGAAAATAATGAATAACAGAGGGGATAATGTTACATCATCTGGATCACATTATGAAGGAAAGTGGTATTAAACATGATATCAAAATTGGAGATGTTAATGTCAGCTGTTTGCTTTATGCAGATGTTGTTATACTTCTAAATAAATCCACTACAGGTCTTCAAGATTCCTTGACAAAATTGACAAGTGTTCATTTTTCTTTTTTCAAAAGAAAAAAGACCCAGAGGAAGCCCAAATATAGATGGATTGTTACGGTAAAAAGTGCCTTAGAAGACAGAAATATAAGATCTGATAATGTTGGAGTGTTGAGGTAATGGATTGATTTGGAGGAGAATTGCAGATAGGAAGTTAGTAATGGTGTAAATTTTTCATAGTACTATCATATCCTGTACACTCCTTGAGGGTACATGGCAGGAATTTGATGATGAGGTTTGTTTCAAAGGATAATTATGTTAAACATGTTCTGCTTAAAGAAAACTTTGAGAAAATGAAACTTTATTCAGTATCTTATCAAGCACATAAAGATAAAAAACATGTAATTGTAAGAAAGCACAATACAAAATAGCATCATATACTGCTCCAAACACTTTGACTAACCTAGGTCTTTAAGCTAGTCAATCCTTCATTGTTCGTTTTGAAGCATTCTGCCATATGATCAGCTTACAGCATTTTGGTGTTTGGACTTCCTTCTAAAACCTCATCTTTTTCTTTGTTCTTCAAGTTCAATTAAAGGTTCATTGTTAAATTCCTTTATATGATTTTACAATTAAAGTTTTTTTTCCCTCTAAATTTACTTCTAAGGTTTGATCATTTCCATGTTTTTCAGAAATACTTTCATGATTGGCCATCTGTCCTTCAGCAGCTCTCACTGCCCGTTTGAATGTTGTTCATACTTTTTGAAAATCTTGGAGACATTCATCCAGGGGTTGAAACAGATTTGTATTTGCAATCAATTTATGTTTTCATAATAGCCACACAGTTGTTGGGTGACCAGCAGCATTATCTATCATCAGCTATTTTAAATGGCAGGTTGTTTTTCTTGTAATATTTTCCAACTTCTTGGATAAAATGATGGAGAAAGCAATCTTGAAAAGTTTTATAAGTCACCCATACATTTGAAAGATTTCCATACAACATATTTCTGAAACCCCTGGGTTTCACTATAATAAACAATGGTTTTCTTTTGTGGTGTCCAGCAACATTTCACTAAAAAAAGAAGAATTGAGCTCTCCTGGATACCTCAAATGCTGGCATGGTGTTTTCTCTTCATATGATATGTAAGATTGATTTGGCACCCCCCCCCGAAATAATGCACTTTCATTTACATTAAATCCTATTATGGAGCCTATCTCCCTGTTTTTGATGCAGAAATAATTTTATGCCAGTCTTAGATATCTCTGTAGCTCTTGCTGATAATGCAGATACTAATACTTGATAAATTACATGTTATGTAATTTATCAAGCCCCTAAAATCTTAATTCTTAATGTTAGAGACATTAACTTTAAGAACTTAAAGTTAATGTTAAACGTTCTTCATAAAATGAGACTATTTGGATACAAAAATGCTTAATTTCTGCACAATAGCACATACAGACATCACTAGCATCCTTTTCTGATATACGGATAACTCTTTCAGTGTAGTCATTGTTTGGCATATAAGATTGAAATGACATTCAGGCAAACTAATCTTCTTTACAGATCACAAAATTGTTTTTTTGTAATCAATGGGATGTCATGATTTTTGTTAAGGAGAGTACATTGTAGCTACAATGAATGGTGGAAAGAAAAAGACTTGTTAACACTAGATATGAGTGAGCTAATAGTTCACTATAAAAAGTAAAAATAATAATGTTAAATAAACATGCAAATAATTACAAAAGCTTAAATATCAAGATATACTCATGAGATCTGAAATAAGCATAGCAAATCTAGAATTATACTCGAAATTAAGTTGTAAAAAATTCCTACCTGAGTCACAGTAAAAGTTGCTCTTGTACTACCTGTAGTAGTAGTTGGCTGTTGCCTAGATCTGATTACCTGATTATGAATCACTGGACCTAGATAGCCAAACTCAGTTTTATATTCTTCCAAGACATCTGGGGGTTGTCGGGTTGATTTCAGTATTGATGCTACCACTCTCTAACATCAAATTTACAAGTTATTAGTTAAATTTTCAATTCTTTTTAACATTTTATTTATACTAACAACAAAAGGCTCCATTCTACCCTTTAAAAAGAACGTAAATTAATTTAAACATATCATATTTTCTAATAGAACATGTCAAATGATCCCATGGTTAAAGAGTGATGCAATACTATAGAAGGGTTATAGGGGTTAGTAAAGCATAAGATAAAATCTCTCCTAACCAAATGCAACTCCTGTTTGTGATACAGCCTGCTTAGAGAATGGCTCAGAAGATAACTCATCAAGCATGCAGAGAAAATGCTGAATATATGGCTGATCTGAGAGATACAGATAGTACATCTGTCCTATCATCAGACTTCCTCTGATAATCACTGGTAGCCAAATCAGACATGTCATTTATTACTTGTGTGCCTTACACAAGCTGAAAGTGAATGGATGAAGTGGAAATGAACCTAGAACCATAATGGACACAATGCACGAATACTAGAAAATATACAACCAAAACGATAGATATTAACATAAAATTTAAAACAAATAGCAGATAAAGATGAAGAATTAGAGGAAATACTAAACCAGTACAGTATGATATAAAATAGCTGCCGAGAGAAAAAAAAAAAAAAAAAAAAATATATATATATATATATATATAGACAATATAGTGTGGAGCAGAGTAGCAAAAGCAGAAACTAGACTGATAGACATTTTTCCAATTTTAGATATTTCCTAAAGGGAAAATAAAATAACAGGCAAAAACAAGATTAAAATACATTAAAATTACTGGAAGTTATGTAAGAGTGTGATGAAGAGGGGTGTGAGGAGTAGATATTTTACATAGAGAATTATTAGTGAATGGAAGGCATTACCAGAATGTGCTGTTAATGCAAAGGAGTATTATGGATTTTAAAGAGTCAGTATGCCTGTACACCCCTTGAGGGTACATGGCAGGAATTTGATGATGATGATGATGATGATGTTGAAGAGTCAGTATGATAAATATGTTCTCAGTGAATGAACCTTCCTCGATGAGTCTGCCGACTCCATGGAGGGTGCAATAATAATATCAAAATTTGGCAAATTCAGTAAGACATGATGAGGATATTAAAGATTTATCATATTTTCATATAAAATAAAGTGAAAAGTTTTGAAACTTCAGTGTTTATTATAAGAATATAATTTTCAGCATCACAACTGCCTTGACTTGCACTACAAACAATTAAGTTTGTGCCTGAAACAAAGTTCAAGTCTAAAGATGATATAGCACCAGGGCAACTCATTGTAAAGGTGGGTAAAGCTCTGATCACTATTCTTAGTATTTTCCCATAATGTAAAGCACATCTCACTAGAAGATGTATACTGCAATGCATTATGGGTGGGGTTGTATCATCTTTAGACTTGAACTTTGTTTCAGGCGCAAACTTAATTGTTTGCATACTTGGAATTAGGAGTTAAAATAACCAAGTTTATAAAATAACTTGGTTATCCTAATATACAATATCCCCAAGGTAAAAAATTTATTACATCTATATCTCCTCCAGAGATTTTTATTAAAAATAAAAACACCTTGTTGCAACTTCTATAGGTAAAGTTGATAACGCTCCGTATTACTATAACCTTGGTATTTAGGGTCTAGCTACTCACTGAGGAGACCTCAAAAAATGTTGAAACCGGTCTGGGTAGTGACCCCACCCATAATGCATTGCAGTATACATCTTCTAGTGAATGTGCTTTACATTATGGGAAAATACTAAGAATAGTGATCAGAGCTTTACCCACCTTTACAATGAGTTGCCCTGGTGTTGTATCATCTTTAGACTTGAACTTTGTTTCAGGCACAAACTTAATTGTTTGCATACTTGGGATTAGGAGTTAAAATAACCAAGTTTATAAAATAACTTGGTTATCCTAATATATATATATATATACACATATATATATGACAGAATGATCATTAACTCGGTTAACATACATAATTTTATGAAGAATTGAATGACCAGAACCGACAATTAAGTAAAAAAGTTTTAATATAAAAAAAAAAACTAGTTTCAGCCTGTAACAGCCTTCTTCAGGTGACATTATAAAAGAAGAAAAAAACACTAAACATTGAGGGATAAAAGACTATGAACAACATAGACAGTCTCTATACATAATTAGCATGAAAATGTTGTAGTTGTATTTGAAGCTGTTCTTTCGTTTGTTGCATTGTTGGGAGAGTGCGTGCTTGCGGCATCACGTGAACGCCAGTACATGATTACAGCTGAATAACTATCTGGGAGGTAGTAGCTCAAGTTGTTATTTAGATGAACAGGATTGAAGATGATTTCTCTAGATTCCACGATTTTTCTCTCTAGTTCGTCACTGCAACGGAAGATGTTAGTAGATTTTTCCCAGCAGACTTTGTGACTTTGGTTTTCATCATTAGCATTAGCCGAGAAAAGGATATGACTTGATAATGCACTCGCTCACTGTCTCTTGTAAGTAACGTCCCTCATGTGTTCTTCCATACGCAATTCGACAGATTTGTCTGTCTGCCCAAAATAAGGAATATCACAATCACACAATATTTTATATACACCAGGGTATTTGAGTTGATGATGACAAGGTTTTGGGTGGCTAATTAAGAAACAAATCTTTGGAAGTGGAGTGAACAAGGTTCTGATATTGTATTTTCTTAGAACTTTTGCTAATTTATGTGAAACATTACTTATGTAAGGAAAAGATATATTGCCTTTGAATCTATTTGTTTCTTCTGAGTGATGTCTAGGAGGATTAAGAAGGAATTTGTCAATGATTTTCTTGGAATATCAATTAACTTCGAAAGAAGTTTTCAGAACTTTTCAGAGTTTCCATTTCAACTCGTTTATTTCTGTAAGAAGTTCATTTGGGTCATCAAGAAGAGAACGGGCTCTATGTCCCAAGGTGGAAATTATTCCAAGCTTATGAGGAGGGAAATGATGGGACTGACTGTGCAGATATCTGTTGGTATGTGTGGGCTTTCTATATATCGATATTTTGAGTTTACCAGAAGAACGGGTCAGTTTGACATCAAGAAAAGGCAAGGAATTATCGGTTTCAAGCTCAGCAGTAAACTTAATACTTTGATGTCGGTTACTGAGATGTTCGAGGAAAACCATAAGGGATTCATGTCCATGGCTCCAAACAATGAAGACATCATCCACATAACATTTCCAAACTTTAGGCGTTAAAATAAAGGAAGAGATAGTCTTGGTTTCAAAATCCTCTAAGTAAATATTTGCGAGTACAGTGGATAAAGGATTACCCATAATTTCAAGTCATTCAATTCTTCATAAAACTATGTATGTTAACCGAGTTAATGATCATTCTGTCACCTATAACCTTCACGACGAGGCTTCTATTATCAATAATAAAAGAAACTTCAACAAGACACTAAAGAGGATTGGACTAAACATCAACAGGTTGGTCTTCTTAAAACTTTGCAAATTCCACGCTGTCTTTCCTAAATTTATATGCATTAAATAAAACATAACAACTGAACGTGCGAAGAGAATCTATCATAAAGCTAAATTAGACCTACTGTCTGAAAGAATCTCTGATACTAAACGAACTCTCGATTTTCTTTTCAATAAAAAAAGAACCATAGCTGAAAAACTGGAAGAATCTCTAGATAGTGAAAGTTGGCATACCTTTAATACATACTGTGAATCTCAAGCAGCCAGAATACAATATAATAACAAAGTAAATCTTATAAGTAAATTTGAAACATTAAAGCGATTACAAAATAATAGGAACTTCTCAAAACGACACATCAATATTGACAAAGTCGTTATCAACAAATCTTCTTATATACTTTCAGATGTAGAAAAAAGCATCCTTAGTAAAGGTCTAAACTTTATTCCTTCCCCAAAATTAATACCAAAGGAGACACTACTTAGAAAAAGCTGCTTCTTTTCTTCCTCCACAAGATGCAAATCTTCTATCAACAAATATCAGCAAAATAACAGCAAATCTTCTATCAAGTCGTTATCAACAAATCTTCTTATATACTTTCAGATGTAGAAAAAAGCATCCTTAGTAAAGGTCTAAACTTTATTCCTTCCCCAAAATTAATACCAAAGGAGACACTACTTAGAAAATGCTGCTTCTTTTCTTCCTCCACAAGATGCAAATCTTCTATGTATTGAATCAATCGTTATTATCAATAACGTAAAACCACCCGCAGACAACATTACTTCAACTGAACACAAGGCTATTAAAAGTTTAAAAAACAACAGAGATATTATCATCCTCCCTGCGGACAAAGGCAATGCAACAGCCATCCTTAACTCTGAAGATTACCAGAATAAAATGCTTGAATTACTACATAATCATACCTACTCAATACTTGAGAGAGATCCAACTCATGAACTTCAAAATCGTACAAATAACTTATTAAAAACAACAACTGAATTATCCTGAAATGTTTGTTTATCTCTACGCTCTCTCCATCCGTTAATTCCTCGCATATATGGTGTTCCTAAAATCCATAAAGAAAACACCCCATTACGCCCAATTGTAGAAGATATCAATTTTCCTACGTACAATCTTTTAAAATATCTTGCCAAATACCTAAAAGGTTTTTCAGGCAAGTCACCAATCCTTTATTAAGAACACTACAGAATTTGTTACATACATCAAGGATATTACAGTTAATGAAGATGACATCATGGCTAGCTTGGACATAACTTCTTTGTTCACTAATGTCCCAACAGATGAAGTCCTAACATTACTCAAGGACGAGTTATCCAAAAAAAAATGTTAGCCTTGCTTACACATTGCATCAGGCCCGGTTACTTCAAATTTCAAGATAATATATACAAACAAAATCATGGACTGGCTATGGGTAATCCTTTATCCCCTGTACTCGCAAATATTTACTTAGAGGATTTTGAAACCAAGACTATCTCTTCCTTTATTTTAACGAGTAAAGTTTGGAAATGTTATGTGAATGATGTCTTCATTGTTTGGAGCCATGGACATGAATCCCTTATGGTTTCCCTTGAACATCTCAGTAACCGACATCAAAGTATTAAGTTTACTGCTGAGCTTGAAACCGATAATTCCTTGCCTTTTCTTGATGTCAAACTGACCCGTTCTTCTGGTAAACTCAAAATATCGATATATAGAAAGCCCACACATACCAACAGATATCTGCACAGTCAGTCCCATCATTTCACTCATCATAAGCTTGGAATAATTTCCACCTTGTGACATAGAGCCCGTTCTCTTCTTGATGACCCAAATGAACTTCTTACAGAAATAAATCATCTGAAAACTTCTTTCGAAGTTAATGGATATTCCAAGAAAATCATTGACAAATTTCTTCTTAATCCTCCTAGACATCACTCAGAAGAAACAAATAGATTCAAAGGCAATATATCTATTCCTTACATAAGTACTGTTTCACATAAATTAGCATAAGTTCTAAGAAAATACAATATCAGAACCTTGTTCACTCCACTTCCAAAGATCCGTTTCTTAATTAGCCACCCAAAACCAAAACAAAGAGAATTACATTTGAGTTGATGTCATCATCAACATCATCATCAAATATCCTGGTGTATATAAAATATTGTGTGATTGTGATATTCCTTATTTTGGGCAGACAGACAAATCTGGCGAACTGCGTATGGAAGAACACATGAGGGAAGTTACTTACAAGAGACAGCGAGTGAGTGCATTATCAAGTCATATCCTTTTCTCGGCTAATCCTAATGATGAAAACCAAAGTCACAATGCTGGGAAAAATCTACTAACATCTTCCGTTGCAGTGACCAACTAGAGAAAAAAAATTGTGGAATCTTCTATTATTATTATTATTATTACGGGTATCTCCATGGAGTCAGTAGACTCATCGCGGGAGACCCAAACTAGCAAAACAATATCTGTCATATCTCTTCTTGAATTCATTTACAGACGAAGAGCTCACAACTAAGTCAGGCAATGAATTCCACTCATTCACCACCCTCCAGGCAAAAAACCTTGTTCTGACACCTTTGTTAACCACACTCTTCTTTAATTTCCAGAGATGACCTCTTGTTCTTCCATCACTATCACACAGCTGAAACATTTCCCCTGCATCAATCCTATAAAAACCTTTTATAATTTGTATGTTTCTATCATATCCCCTCTTCTTCGCCTATCAACCAATCTCTGCAATCCACAAGCTCTCAATCTATCAATGTAGGGAGCATTTTTTATATCACTCACCAACTTGGTCACTCTTCTCTGAACCCTCTCTACAGCCTCCTCATCTCCAAGGAATCCAGGTGACCAGACCTGAGCACAGTAATCCAAATGTGGAAATATCAATGCTTTATAAAGGGGAATAATAACCTCTTTATCTCTGGATGTCAGTGTGTTCCTCAACAACCAAGTAATCCTATGTGCAATCTTGGACACCTTAGCAATGTGTCCTCTGAACTTCATCTCCCTATCTACCAATACCCCTAAGTCCCTAGCCTCATCAATCTCTTGGAGTACCTTTCCATCGATGTAGTACACAGCTGGTAATCTTTTAATCCCAAAATGCATGACTTTACACTTTTCCACATTGAACTGACATCCATTTTCTTTTGCCCATTTTACCAGCTTATTTAAATCCTCCTGCAAACTTTCAACATCAGCTTGATTTTTTATCGCACTACACAACTTTGCATCATCAGCAAACAACTGAATATCTCCCTTTAAGCCGTTTCCTATATCATTTATATACAAATTAAACAACATTGGCCCAAGCACAGAGCCCTGAGGCACACCACTGGTCACCTGCCTCATTCTGGACTCGGCTCCTCCATACACCACCTTATGGTATTTCTCCCTGAGCCATTCTCCTATCCATATCACCAATTTAATATCCATTCCCATCTGCTCCAATTTGCGTAACAGTGTTCTATGGGGTATCCTGTCAAAAGCCTTAGCAAAATCCAGAAGTACCACTGTGTAGCCAGTTCCTTTGTCCAACTCAGATGTTATTCTATTATGAATAGTTAATAGATTGCTAAGGCAGGATCTACCTTTAACAAAACCATGTTGGCCTCTATAGAGTATCATATCCTGATCCACCCATTCTTGAATTTTGTCTTTAACCAACTTTTCCAATACTTTTACCACTACTCCTGAGATGGTGATTGGTCTGTAATTCAATACTGCAGTTTTAGAGCCACCCTTATGCAAAGGAACCACTTTACCTAACTTCCACTCCCTAGGGACCATACCAGAGTTCAAACTTAAGTTAAATATCCAGGTGAGAGGGGTTGACAATTCATTTGCACATTCACGCAACACCCGAGCTGATATTTCATCTAAGCCTACCGCAGTGTTTGCATTTAAGTTTTGCAATATATTTAATACCTCTGATTCTTTAGCTTCAATTCTCACATTAGGTATTGCTGTAGGTATAGAGATATCCTCACTTGGGTGATAGACTTTTGAAAAGTGATCACTCAGTAACTCGACTATTACATCTGATTTTGTCACCTCAATACCATCAGCACCCACTAAGGTTATCCTTCCGAAGTCATTCTTCCTCTTACTTGCCACATAGCGGAAGAACTCTTTGGGATTACCCTTGATCTCTTTGGCTAAGGTCTTCTCATAATCTGATTTAGCTTTTCTTACTATGCTGGTAACCTTCCTAGCTTGAGCCTTGTACTGCTCATGGGTGTCCTGATCGCCTTTCTCCTTGTAAATTCTACATAACATTTTCTTTTTTTGCAGTTCAAGCTTGATACTACTGCTCATCCATCTAATGCCTGCCTTGTTTGACCTCCTAACCATGGGGACACAATCTGATATTGCTTTTATTGCTTTCCTCAGATACCCGCTGATTTTATCCCAAGCACTGCTAACATCTTTCCCTTGCAATATGTTCTGCCATGGGATGGCTGCAAGCTCACTCCGAAGCTTGTTATAATTGCCTAACCTGTAGTTCCGTACATACCCCTTCTTAATAGAAAAATCCACAGATTTTGCAACCTCCCAAGTCAATACCACATGATCGCTTTCACCAACTGGAGGTAACGAGGACACCTTACTTATGCATATAACCTCTGAACCAATAACCAGGTCCAACACTCTCACACCACGTGTCCCTTCAGTTACGTGCTGTTTCAAGTAATTATCTCGTAGAAGATGTATGAATTCCATTTCCTTTTTGCTACGTGATATTTCCTCCTTCCAATTGATATCACCGTAATTAAAATCCCCCATAATAATCACCAAGCCTTCACTCATTGCACTAAGTTGCTGATACATGAATTCAATATCTCCCCCCGTACTCCCTGGCCTATAGCAGCATCCAACTGTATATTTGGTTGCGTTGGTCACTATTTTGCACCAGACTGCCTCAAATGAACTCTCATTCACATGTCTATCATCATGATATACTACTTTCTTTGGCTGCAACACATCAGCTATCATCAACAGTACTCCTCCTCCTGTTCTATCTTCTCTATCCTCCCTGAAAATACTGTACCCATCACATTCAATTCCAGTGACCACATCTTCTGCTGACAGCCAAGTTTCACTAATGCCTACAACTTTTGGTGAGATTTCACTGACTAATGCCAAAAATTCTTCTCTCTTATTTCGAATGCTTCTAGCATTGGTATACAAAAATTGCAGATTCCCTCTAGATCTTGTACCGGCTTTAGAACTGATATATAAGTCACTAACTACCGTAGTCCTATGCCGATTTTTATCCCCTCTCTTCTGCAATTTATTCAGCCTATAAGGATCAATAAATACACAATCAGTGCTAAAGTTTCTCTCTCTTACACTCAACCTTTTCAATATTAGTTTCCCTGCCCAATAACTTCAACCTGTTCAGAAAACAATAACTTCTTCAATCGCTTATGTCCTTCCATGTTAAGATGCAGTCCATCTCTAGCATACAACTGCCTTTTTCCTTCAAACACACTCCAAACATCAACAAACTCCAGACCTCTTTTTCTGCACATTCTTGCAATCATATCATTCATTATCATTGCTCGTCAACTTAACTCGTAATTGTCAAAACGAGGCAGCACACACACTATTCTCCCATTGACACTTTTCCTATTCACAATATCTAATAATGTTCTTAAATCTTTTCCTACCCGATTTATACTACCTCTCAGGTCATTCGTACCCACCATAACTATCATCTTGTCTGCTTCATGCCCTCTCTTTATTGCTAAAGCCACTCTTTCTATTGTCCCATCAGCCAAGCACTCCTCATGCATACCACTCTCCATACCCTTAATCATAGAATCACCATATATTTTATCACTCTTAACTTCATTCAAGTCCACACTCATGGACTCATTCTCTACACTATTCAGCATGAAATGTGAATTGTGTAGAGTGTCTACACAGTGGTACTTCTGGATTTTGCTAAGGCTTTTGACAGGATACCCCATAGAACACTGTTACGCAAATTGGAGCAGATGGGAATGGATATTAAATTGGTGATATAGATAGGAGAATGGCTCAGGGAGAGATACCATAATCTAGAGAAATCATCTTCAATCCTGTTCATCTAAATAACAACTTGGGCTACAACCTCCCAGATAGTTATTCAGCTGTAATCATGTACTGGCGTTCACGGGATGCCGCAAGCACGCACTCTCCCAACAATGCAACAAACGAAAGAACAACTTCAAATACAACTACAATGTTTTCATGCTAATTATGTATAGAGACTGTCTATGTTGTTCATAGTCTTTTATCCCTCAATATTTAGTGTTTTTTCTTCTTTTATAATCTCACCTGAAGAAGAGGCCAAAACTAGTAGTTTTTTTATATTAAAACCTTTTTACTTAATTCTCGGTTCTAGTCATTCAATTCTTCATAAAACTATATATATATATAATAAGCAAACTAAATGCAAAATAAATTACAATCAAATTAATGGTTGTATAAATGGTGAACCATACCAAAATAAAAATGTACTAATGTTAACTGACTTCGCGCTACTGAAAATAGCAAATTCCTTTTATAGACATAAAGATGAACATAAATACACCTGGAAAGCAAATGTTCTTCATTATTCATTGCATAATAGAATATAAACAATAATAAACCTAATAACAGATGAATTTTCAAAAGTAGACACATCACCACATATTTTGTAGGAATGTGCCAGAGAGTTGACATCTGCTTTGACATATTTGTTTAAAGAATCTTACATTGGGTCAAGTTCCAAAGAAATGGAAAGAAGACAAGACTGTACTGCTTCATTACGAAGGTGACAGAACTCAAACATCAAATTATAGGTAGATCTGTGTGTCAGGTGTTACAGTTCAAGTGTTGGAAAGGCTTGTCCAAGATAATACCACTATTGACAACAGTTGTTGTGTCGTCCTATCTTGCTTACTGATCTAATTATGATGGTCAGTTGAACTTATCCTTGCTTCTTTAAATTCTGTTTTTTATTTGTCAGATGTTGATTGTTACTGATCCAAATATAAAGAAATTTATATTATCCTGCACCAGTTTATATTCAGATTAGTCTATATAATATAGAGGAATCAATCATCAACTAACATTTACAGTCTTACTTTTCTACAGGCCGAGGTTAATATTATCTTTTAACTTCCACAAGGTCCGATAAATTTTTATGAGCGGTGCAATGAAAGGAAATCAGGCAAATATCAAATTGAATTCAATAAAACAAAACATTTAATGCAGGGTTATATAACACGTACATCTAAGTATAACTTTCTGAACAAGATAATGCAATTGAACAAATTCAAAATATCTCTGAATTACAGATAGCTACTCAGTTAGGTTTTAAGATTAAAGCCAAAACTCTTAGATTTTATTATTCAAGACATAAGCATTTCTATCACAACTTGTTTCTATTCTATGAGACAACTCAAGTCATCTACATATCAAGTTAGTTCTAGTACTCAGAAAAAATACAATGCAATAGGTATCAAACATTCAACTCTCAGTTCTCTATATTCTGTCGATTTATAAAAAAATAGATCTCACAGTTCAAAGTTCCAGAATTCGCAATAAATATTCTTATAGTTGGCTTCTCTAATTCACTTCTAGTCCATTAACACTTAATTGAATTACTAAGCAGTTAACAATTCAAGGAGGAACACTTTAGTGCTTTATTCCTTCGACTATTTATAGTTAAATGCCACAGCTAAGGTTAAAAATGAATCAGGCGGAACTACTTTCTTTTGCTTCACACTGGATAAAAAGAAAGATAAGTCTTACCGGGTTATGACTTCAGCACATTGAATTTACTTAGGCACATTTTCAAAGTTCCTGTTAACTGATTATCATGAGGAAACACAATTCAAAGAAATCTTCACTATATTAACTGAAATATTAAACACAGAGCAACATAAGTCTTGACACATTGGATTTACAGCATGTACTAATTCCTTATTTTCCATTATGTTTTGACTTCAGCTCTGGAGTATTCTTTCTCTAATCATAGGAATCTATCGTATTATCTGAATCCCATAGAAGTAGTTATTAATGCCATTTTATTCCCAGTGCTTTTCTTGCCGAATTATCCGCATAATACAACTCGTCCTTCGTTACACACGACCATTCTCTTCGCTGTCCCTAAACTTCCTCCTCCTTGTTTTCTTTCGTTTACCAATTAATTGTGTTTATTCTTCCCACCCAAAAATCCGGTTCCAGCCAGTTCAGCATACATCTACAGGCTTCTCTCCATATCATAGCTGTTCAAGTTCTAAGCACACGCTAACTAAAAACAACTCCGTTTCTCCTTTGCTAGCCAATCAAATTCAATGAGAAGAATTACATAAAATCATATCAGCAGAATTCTACATATATACATTTTCTTTCAGAAATAACAAATAAGGTAATAATCTGTAGTTCACATAAAATATATTTAAATATGATAAATACAAATCCTTATAATACATATGCACAGCTTCTTATAATATTTATACAGGAACAAATAAAATAAATTGAATGACACTTTAATACTGAGTCTTTTCAGTACTAATATAAATCCCAAAATTATATAATTAAACAATAATAAACAAACTCAAAGTAACTATATGAATAATAATTTATAAGCAAGTGATTAACATCAAATAATATTTACAAGTGTTGCTTGAGTCATGGCAAATTATGTTAAATGTAAATGAAGTGTTATAATTCTCAAATATCTTCATTCACAATTTAACACAGTGATATTATATATTATCTTTGATGGACAGCAAGGATTTGCTAAAGGGAGGTCATGTTTCATTGAACAAAGGAGATGGATACACAGTAGTATAGTTATATTTTGCAAAGAATTTTGATAAATTACTACATGTAGTCAAACTAGAGTGGATGGGGTTGGATATTAGATAGTGCGCTGGATTGGAGAGTGGCTGTCTGATAGGTATCAGTAAGTTGTGTATGAGAGAGCATTATCTCATAAGAGGAAAATCACTAGTGGCATACCTCGGGGGTCTGTTTTAGGACCATTGTTGTTTAACCTGTATGCTAACGATATTGGATAAGATTTGAATGGGGATATTCAGTTGTTTGCAGATGATGTAAAGTTGGGACAAACTATAATGGTGAATGAATCTGCATAGGAGTGGGTGGATGCCAGTTCAGTGTTGTGAAATGTAAGATTTTAAAATTTGGAAAAGAAAGATGGGATGTAGAATTTACTCATGGTGGGGATATATTGTTAGAGGTGGAGGAAATAAGAAATCTTGGGATGATGGTGGATAAGGATCTAAAATTTAGATGACACACTGCCAAAATTGTGAGAATAAAATGAATTCTGGGAATGATGTGGAGGACACTGACTTATAGAAGAAAGAAGATTCTGATTCCATTGTATAATGCCTTGATTAAGCCACATATGGACTAATGTGCACAGATTTAGTTATATGGTTTTCAAAAGGATGATAAGATGTCAGAAAGGGTCCAGAGGTGATTGACTAAAGGTAGTTTCTGATCTCCAGAATGTTGAACATGAAGAAAGGTTGTGAAGATGCAATTTACAGAATCTAGTGGAGAGCAGGAAGAGTGGGAACAATATAATAGAGACATACAACTTGGTAAGGGGTTGTTATAGGATTAATGTTGAAGAGGATTTTTCATAAAATGGTGGGAGATCAGGGGAGAACAAGCTGTCATCCCTGGAAGATGTATAAGAGGGGTATGAGCAAGGAAGCAAGAAGAAGGATTTTTGCATGGATAGTTGTGAATGATTGGAATGCATTGCCTGAGAGAGTGATGTCTGCAGAGAATTTGAATGTGTTTAAACCACAGTATGATGAGCTGTGTGTAGAACAAAGGAACCTCCTAGATGGGTCTGACTCCATGGGGTATTAGGATGATGATGATGATAATAATAATAATAATACATTCAGCTTCTGAAGTTACTGGAACCAGATATCTTAAAAAAAAAATAATGTAAAACAAAGTATTACAAAAATATCACATGTTAATATTAGAAAATTATACCAAATAAAATCAGAAGAGAATTTAGTAACAATGAAGGTACATGAAAATATCAAAACAGAATAGAAAAATACAGGTAACATGTATAATATATGCACTATAACAATGGCAACTTACAGCAATGTCACAGCTATAAGAAACTGTAAAAGAAGGACTTTAGTAAGAAGGTGAAATGGTCAAAGCATATTTAACCCTTTAACTGCTGATTTTATATTCTACTGACATTGTCCCATGTGCTGAATTAATTTTGCAAAAAATTTATAAATAAAATCAATCATAATTCTTACTGATGTAAGAAGTCCAGACAGCATCATATTCTTGATATATACTTGTCCACTCACAAAAATGGCAATAATAGTGTTTTATAAAATTTGCATAATTAAGGGGTGTCAACTTGATTAAGCAAATTACACACATTAATTTATGTAGAATCACCAGGATCTTCTTCATGTGAAGTACACAATTACCGCCATCCACCACAACAAGTATTTTTTGTCTGTAAATTGCATGTGTTCTGAAGGGCCAATTTGTCTGTATGCAGGATGAAAAACCCAAGTTTTTGGGAGGGAAAAAACCCCCTGCTACCTCCATATGAGATCGGCTAACTCACCTTCGGTTGAAAAAGTCCACATAAAAAGATTCCTCCCATCATGACAAGAATCAAACTTAGGCCTTTCCAATCGAAGGGCACAATGTACCGTCGTTCTTCCAATTGCGCTACGGAGGTGCTTAATATGATTAATTGCACCAGTTCAAATTTTACTCTTTAGATATCAAACAAGGACAGAAACCCAAGTCAAATAAACTTCAATCGAGTTAACTTGATCGTAGCAAGTTCGCCATTTTTTTTTCCACGCTTGTGTTAACTCGACCGTAGCAGTTAAAGGGTGAAGGATAGCAGATTATGTACATAGAGTTAGGAGGCTAAATCATAGCATTATTATTCAGGAGCTGCAAAAGAAAATATAATTGTGGGTGTATAAGAAAGGTGATCAGCAGGTTCATGTGCAATACAAAGCAAAGGAAAAAGGAAAATGGTGACTAGCATAGTGAGGAAGACAAAATCAGATTATGACAAAATTACCTGAGCAGGCAAAAAGAAGAATCATTATGGAAGAATAAATTTAATGAATACAATGAATTTAATGACAGGGAGGGGACAGAAGCAGAAAATACATATGAAAAACTATACAATCACCTTGCAAATGTGGATCATCCAAGTCGAAAAAATGTGGTGACAGATGTGACAGGGATCAAAACAAAAAGAAAGGTGTTCAGAATATTAAAAAATACCAATGCAAATACCGATATGAGGGAATGGATAAGTCCATGTCTTATGGGAAAATGCTAAAGAAATTACTACCATTAACTAAGCAGTGAAGTATCAGCACTAGTAGCATTCCAAAAGAGAGTATCATCATCAAATTCCTGACATGAACCCTCAAAGGGTGTACAGGATATGATACTACTACATGACATATTTACATCATTACTAACTTCCTATCTATAACTTTCCTCCAAATCAGTCTGTTACTTGTCAAGACTCCAATATTATCAGATCTTATATTTCTATCGTCTAAGGCACTTTGTACCATATCAATCCACCTATATCTTGGTCTTCCTCTGGGTCGTTTTTTCCTGCCAACCTGGCAGAGAAGACTTTTTGCTAATCTTATCTCGCCCATTCTGTTTAAGTGACCATACCACCTGAGATTAGCTCTGCTAACGCATTTCTGGATGCTGACAATGTCAAGTTCTTTCCTAATATTCTCGTTTTTAATATGATATTGCCAATGATGCCATCTGTTCACGCCTATAATCTTTCTCAGGACTCTCATATCTGGTCTCTGCCCTTCGGTCAAGTGTTTTACTTCTGAACCCAGCTCTCAGATCCATAAGTTAAAACTGGTTTCAACACTGTCTTGTATACAGCTAATTTAGTGTTCTGACTAATTTCTCTCTTATTCCATATAAATTTATTCAGTTGACTTCCTACCATACCAGTTTTGTTGATTCTGTTGTCTATTTCCATATTAAATTCACCATCTTCACTAAAAATAGTGTCTAAGTAGCTGAAATGTTTTACTTCTTCCACAGGTTCTCTGTTCACAAAGCAGTTGACATTTTCAACGATTCTAACTATTTTCATTGTCTTTGTATTGCTGACCTTCATACCATATCAATTACAACAGTTATTCAATTTAGTCAGGGAATCTTGCAGACTTGTAGCAGATTTATTTAGAAGTATAACATCATCTGCATAAAGCAGAGCTGACATTAACATCTCCATTTCTGATATCATGTTTAATACCACTTTCCTTCATAATGTGATCCATATAGATAAAGAATAACAGAGGGGATAATGTACATCCTTGTCTCACACCAGATTTAACATTAAACCATCTTCCTGTATTTCCTTCAATTCTAATTGCTGACTTACAACTCAAATAAAGACTAAGTATTGCTTGATATAATGTCCCATTGACACCATATAACTGTAGCGTATTGAATAGCTTCTCTCTTGGCACCTTGTCATATGCCTTTTCCAGATTGACAAAACTTAAATACAGATCTTTGTTATATTCCCATGCTTTCTCGACTATTTATCAAAAAGTGAAGATCTGATCGTGACAGCCTCTATTTTGCCTGAATCCAGCTTGTTCTTCACCAAGCTTTTCTTCCACAATTCTTCTTAACCGTTTCTCGAGTGTACTTGCATAGATCTTGCCAGGAACACTCAGTAGGGAAATACCTCTGTCATTCTCACATTCAGTTTTATTTCCCTTTTTATATATGGGTACTATTAGAACTCCACTCCAATCATCGGGAATTCGTCCCTCTGTCAAGGCTTTCTGAACTATGCAGTGCAGCCACTGTAAGACTTTTATACCACCATACTTCAGTATTTCTGTTCGAATATCATCTACTCCTGCTGCCTTTCCACATTTCAATCCTTTGATGGCTTTTTCTACTTCAAGTATGAATATGTATTCCTGACTGTATGCCTATGCCTGTTGAGTGTTTTTTACCACTGTACTATCACTGCTTGTTTCATTTAGCAATTTTTCGAAATAATTACTCCATACTTCAAGGATATCTTTTTCTCCCATTTTCATGTCACCTTTATCATTTCTAACTCCTTTAACAGCACTCTTTCCTCCATTTCTAAGCTTCTTCAACAACCTCCAAAACATCTTGCCCCTTTCTTGATATCTATGGTCTCGTCAAAGTCCTCCTATGACTTTTGTTTAGTTCGTTTTACACAGTGTCTAGCTTTCTTACATTTGTCTCTGTATTCTCTAAGAGCACAAGCTGACTTATTTACCAGGAACTTTTGATATGCTTTCTTCTTGTCCTTCACTGCCTCTTTAACTTCCTGTGTCCACCATGGAGTTCTGATTTTTCTATCCTTGCAGACAACCTCAGCACATGCCTCTCTGGCTGAGTCAATCAGGGTTTTCTTTAAGTCTTGCCACTGAATCTCCAAGGTTTGGTTCCTGTTCTCAAACTCTTTCATTTTTTCTTCAATCATGTTTGTGTATTTTAGTCTACGGTTCACATCTGAGAGCTGCTCAACTTTTATTCGCTTTAAAACTTTCTCACATGTTATTCTTTTCAATATGAAATTCAATTTTATCCTGCTCAAGACTAAATAGTGATCACTTCCAATTTCAAATCCTCTGTACACCCTGGTGTCCTGCACCAAGGAGAAAACATCACTATCAACAATAACATAGTCAATGAGACTTTTCTTCTTCCTTGCTTCTTCTCTCCATGTGAATTTGTGCACATTTTTATGTTGAAACATGATGTTACTAATAACCAGTCCATGTCCTGAGCAGAAATCCAACAAGTATTTGCAATTATTATTAACTTTGCTCTTTTCTCCAAATTTTTCCAAAATATTTTTGTATGTCTGACAATCATTTCCTACTCTGCTATTTAGATTCCCAACAAGGATCAACTTTTCCTTTTTCATTGTGTCAGATGCTTTCTCTAAAGCTTCAAAAAATTCCTCCACTTCTACCTTAGTAGAACCTTCTGTGGGACCATAGGCACAAATAAGTCTCATTCTCCATTTCCCCATTCTGATATTTGCCCACATCACTCTACTTGAGACTGACTGCCATTCAAGAAGATTAGCCTCGTATTTTGTGTTGAATACTATGGCTACTCTTTCTTTTCCTTGATTGCCATTGCCTGAATATAACATTTTGTATTTATTGCTCAGAAAGATCTCGCCAGTTTTGGTCTTTTTTGTTTCAGTCACCCCTATCATGTTGATCAGTTACTTATCTAATTTCTCAGCTAGCTCAATTTCTTTGCCATTCAGGCTTCTTATGTTGATAGTACCGATCTTTAACTCTGGTGATGTTGAGTTGGGGTGGCTTTCAGATTTGTTCCAGTAGCTGACTTTTCGCTGTTCGCCCTGGTTACCTGGCGAAAACAACGGGGTCCTTGTTTAACCGGGCGGTGCCCCAGCCAGCATGAAATTTTGTCATGTTGTACCATCAATTTGTATATTGGTTTAAGCCAATAAGAATACAATTTGGTCGGCTAAATCCCAAATTGCCAGTCCATCCTCATTCGTTCAGTAGAGCAAGACATTTCAATTACATAAAGAAGGTTCCCAGACAGAGATAGGAAATTACAGACTCATTACATTACATGAAGGGGTGATTAAGATACTTGAAATGGTGGTTATGGGTAGAATTTAGGAATGGCTAGATAGGAATATGATACTCTACTGGGAGAGAGCATGAATTTGTCCAGGTCTTAAGTATTTACTTTCTACAATAAACTGACAGCTGAGTTTAATAAGAGGAATGGCTACACTGTGATATTGTTGGATTTTGCAAGGACATATGAAAGGCTACTTCCTGAAATCCTACTATAAATATCCTTGCTAAAATTTGCTTGACAAGTGGGTTCTTGTCAAATGGAATCATTTTTGGAGTCGTTTTAGATATGAGAGACCATAGGTTGTGTGACTGAAGTACTCACAATCGTAAAGTTCAGGTATGGTGAAATTATCAGATGATGAAACAGACATAAGTTTGAGTTGCTGTCAACATTTTCTTAATTTTCACCTTCTCAGCATAAGAGGATCTCATAACAGGTGAACTAGCTTCCTCTTTGGATCCTGATGTAATATATTCTGTTTTGTTTTTATCTTTTGCATTTATTTTTCATCTCTCCACTTCTGATATGCACAGGTGTAGGCTGGATGACTTAGACTATGCACCAAGCACAGGCACAACAAGCAGTTTGGACATCCCATATTTCTGACATTTAAAGCATCTCAGTGGATTAGGGATATACATCAGATGGTGAAGGTTTAGTTGTGTCAAAATTAAGGATATTGTTCCTGGTTAGAACCAGGAACAATATCCTTAATTTTCCCTATGTATAAGAATATGCTTCATATCTGTCACTCCTTGATCTCTTAAGCACTGAACACATCTCATTTAAAACACCAAGGAAATCCCATTCTGATATCACTCCTCTAGAAGAATTTAGTATTTTATGAGACGTTATTGTAATTGACATTCCACCCATTGATGACACTCTGAGTAGTTTTTCTGATTGCTGCTAACATGGTGTTTCAATAAGAATATCGCCAGAATGTAGTTTCTGAACTCTTTTGGAAGATCCTACCAGTCCTAAACCCTTCTGCAGAAAGAAGAGTGACATTTTCCCTATTGGCTTTTCCGTTGCATGAATGACAAGAAACACTAATACTAATTAGAAATTAAAAATTAGAAACACTAATAAATAACAAGAAACACTGGTACACTAATGGTGTCGTGTTTTGTTTCTTACTTCCTTATTGATTTTTTTTTTTTTTTTTTAATATCGATCCCATACACAAGAGGTCAAGAGACCTATAAGCACATCAGTGTCATGCTGTATGAGGACTGCAGATAAGGACTGAGATAATTTTTTTTGTTGTTGAAGAGTACAGGTTGTAGTTGCTTGAAAATACTACATGAGGAAGGCTGTTCTAGATGACAGAAGTGGGCGGAATAAAAGAAGAGGATGAATAAACAACAGAAACAGCTTTCGTGTGTTTGCAGTTGCATGATAAAGGGATGCTGGGCAGCTGCTGCTCTTGTATAAACAGGTGCAACAGAAAGTAGAGGAATGATGGCTGCCAGCTCACTGGAATAGTGATGGAAGTACCTGTAGAACAGACACAGTGACAAAACACTGCACTGTGAGATAGAAGTTGAAGTGAATCTGTAAGAGAGGGATCATCTATGGGTTAACTGCTCACCTCTGGATGGCATCAAGGATTTTAAGGGAAGTTTTAGGTACACTACCCCAAACAAGAGAGAGCAGTATTCTAAACATGAATGGATTTGGGATTTGTATATAGTTAAGTGTGGGTTGGGTGTAAAATAGGTTCTTGAATGAAAGAAAATGCCAAGCTTCTTGGATGCTGAGGAGGCCAATGATATGATGTGTTTATGCCTGGAAAGGATGGAGGTAAACATTATCCAAAGAAAGAATCTGATCTTGTCTGGTAATTTGTGTATTATTGAGGGTAAGAGTAGGTGAGATGGGGATCTCCTTTGTGTGAGAAAAGGAGAGATTGTATTTTGGTGGCATTGAATATGACAAGGTTGTACTTGCTTCATTAGAGGACTTGTATAGGATCTTGTAGCCTGGTATGTCAGAGTACTGCATGGTTTGTCAAATAAGTAGGATGAGTGGAGAGTACTATCATCTGCAAAGCTGTGGATAGGTTAGTGGTTATTGTGAGTAGATTATTTATGAACAGGAGAAAGAGAGTAGATAATAGAACAGAGCCCTAAGGCACTCCAGCATTTGTGGTGAAGCTCAAAGAGAGGGAGCTATCTACCATGACTCACAGAGAGCAACCATGGAGAAAACTGGCGAACTACTCTGTATAGAGTTGACTACAGAGTAAGTGCAGAATTATCTATGGTACAATACTTGGTTAGGCCTTGTGAGCTCCCCCCCCCCCGAAAAAAATGAAGGATTCATATTCAAGGGATTTTTTTGTTCAGGGCCAGAGCTCACCCAACCACCACAGAGCCACACATAGATGTCCACTAACCAACAAGCAATAAATATGCTTGGAAGTGGAATGTCAGAGCTACTCCAGACACTATACAAGCACCACAGCAAGCCTTGGATCCCCCTAGCCCCAGCTCGAGATCATGGGCTATTGATTCTTACAGGCAAGCCCACTAGCTGAATGATCTTGGCCAGGCCATCCAGGACTGCCTGCCTTGCCAAAGTAGGAAAGACTACTAGGAACCTCCCTTCTAATGTCCACAGGTCAAAATGCACAGCAAACACAGTGGCAGGGGTTGGATCCCAGTGATGGTGGTCTTGAAGACAGGAGAAGTAGAGAAGAAAATAAGATTAAAAAAAAAAAAAAGAGAGAGAGAGAGAAAGAATGAAAATGACCAGTACCATCACTGTGCGGTCTCCTCCACCACACAGTGAGACAACCTAGTACCCCCACGAGGAGGGACTTTGTGGACTAAAGATTTGTGGGTTACAAAGTTTATTTTATAAGTAGAAGAGGGGGATATGACAGAAACATATAAGTTACTAAATGATTTTATCAAGTAATGCTGAAAAATTTTTCAATACATAACAGACAAGAGATTACCCCTGAAAGTTGTGTAAGAGTGTGGTTAGTAAGGACATGGGGACTAGACTTTTTTGTTTGAAAAATGATAAATGAGTAATATGGGTGAGCAGAGGTGACTGAGTGCTCTGTCAGTAAGAGTTTAATAAAAGGTATAATAGGTATTGTGATAATAATTGTTAGTGTAGACCTCCCACAATAAATTTTCTGACACTATAGATATGTAATGATGTGATATGTGATCACCTGTGTTGTGGATATGCAGACTTTTGTGAGGAAAGGATACATGTGGAATTATAAGGCTGGTGATTATGACAAGTTTAGGAGACAGCTTGGAACTATAACATGGAACGAGGAGTCGTGCAGTAAGGAAATAAATACTGCATGCGAGCTGACAAAGAAATACATAACAGCATCTATGTGTGAATATATTCCGAAGACAAAAGGCTGAATAAGGTAAGCGTAAAATGGATGAACATGGAGCTTAAGCATGAAATCTGGAAAAAGAAGGTAATCTGGAGGAAGTACAAGATGAATAACGGTAATAATCAGTTACATGAACAGTATACAGAACAAGCCAGGAGAGTGACTCAGTAAGGAAAACAAAATTGGAGTATGAGAAGAAATTGACAAATCAGGCAAAAAAATATCCTAGAGTTTTTTATTTGGCAAGTAGAAGGAAGAATGATCATGATAAGATGTGTTAATGGATGAAGTGGTAGAATGATAGCTGCTGCAGAAGACATTGTTGAGGTATTCAGTGATCAATTCATAAGGATGTTTCATCCTGATCAAGGTGGAATCATGAAGAACTTAACTGTAGAAGACATAGGAGAGGATGGCTTAATTGTGAGTAAGCAGGAGGTATTTGAGGAAATAAATAAACTTGATCACAATAAGGCAATAGGATTTGATGACATATCACCACGCATCTTCAGGGAATGGCCCAGGGAATCGGCAATAGCATTAGCATGCTTGTTTAGTAACTCTTGTAACAGCACAGGTTTCAAGGGAGTGAAAGGAGGGTAAAATTATTCCACTGCATAAGGCTGTAGCTACAAATTATAGGCCAGCCTCTCCAGTACCATCAGCATAACTCCAGATATACACAGAGGTAAGATACAGAAATGGGTTTGTTAAAGGGAGATCATGTTTCACTAACTTACTTATGTACTATAACAAGGTGACAAACACCTTGGAGAGGGGAGATGCTGGAAGTTTATTTTCCACTTGGTTAGACTATAATAAATTTAGTTTAATCCTTTACCCAAGTGTAGGCAAACAAAGTTTGCGCCTGAAGTATCTTCAGGACTGAGGAAACTTGTAGTAAAGGTGGACCAAGCTCTCATCACTCCTTGTCTCAGTATCTCCCATAATGCAAAGCACATTTCCTTGCAGACATGTATAATGCTATGCATTACGGGAAGGGCCACTACCCAGACCGGTTTCGACCTTTATTGAGGTCTCGTCAGTGGGAGTCAGACCCAGAAATGGTGATACTAAGGCAGAAGCAATGGAGAGGTCATATATTTATTTATTTATTTATTGTATGACATGTACACATGGTTAAAAGACAATAAGATATAATACACATGAGTATAGATAAGATACACATATATGATTAAAAAAAAAAAGTCTACATTCAGGCAAATACAAATATGAAATTTATGACGAGCATCAGACAGAAGATTAGTCATATTTTTAACATTTAGGTTTTTGATCCAGTTGATCGCCTCTGGGAATAGGTCAAAGATGTCCTTAAAGTCACCTGGATATGCTGTCAGCTCGCATTCCTGTACTATATGGTAAACGGTTTGGGTCTTGGCTCCACATGGACAGTGGGGATTTGGTATCTTACCCCACTTTGAAAATAAGTCTCCACATACACCATGGCCTGTACGAATCCTGTTGATATTTACTTATAAGTATAAGTAACTCGTAGTAAATAAGACCTCTCCAGAGGGGAGATGCAAATACAGTGGTATACTTGGATTTTGCAAAAGCTTTTGATAGGCTGCCACACAACAAGCTGTTAAATAAATTGAAACAGATAGGATTAGATAACAGACTTCTAAGTTGGATCAGTGACTGGCTGTCAAATAGGTATCAGAAAGTTGTGTATGTGGGTGCAGTATCTCAAAAGAGAAAGGTCACTAATGATGTACCTCAGGGGTCAGTTTTGGGACCATTGTTGTTCAATTTGTATGTTAATGATATTGGGATGGACTTAACTAATGATATGCAGCCGTTTGTAGATGATGCAAAACTGGGGAGAGCAATGTTATGGCAATGTAATGTTATCAAACAGATGTTATGGCCTTACAAGAAGACTTGAACAGATTACATGAATGGGCAAGTCAATGGAACTGTCAGTTCAATGTTGCAAAGTGTAAGGTTTTGAAATTTGGTAAGCAATGATGGGATGCAAAGTATACACTTGATAAGGAAAGTTTAAAGGAGGTAGAGGAGATGAGATCTGGGAATGGTGGTAGACAAGTGCCTGAAATTCAATGACCACATTGCAGAAGTTGTGAAGATATCACATTGGATAATGGTAATGATGCAGAGGACCCTGACATGCAGAAATAAAATGCTTATGATGACATTGATGAGACCTTGATCAGGCCTCATATGGATTATTGTGCACAGATTTGGTCACTGAGTTTTCATGGTGACGAGGATATGTTGGAAAGGGTCCAGAAAAGATTCATAAAGATTGTCAGTTGTCTTTGGAATGTGGAGTACGAGAACAGATTGAGAATGTAAGTTGCAGTCTCGTGAATAGCAGGAAATGGGGGTGGGGGGAGGATATGATTGAGACATATAAGCTAGCCAGGGGTTGTTATCGGGTTGATATGGAAGAGAATTTTCATAGAATGAGAGGGGGGGGGTAGAACAAGAGGCCATCGCAGGAAACTGTATAAGGAGGGCATGAGCAGAGGAGTAGGTTCTTTGCATGGAGAGTGGTTCGTAAGTGGAATGCATTGAATCAGTTTAAAACATAGTTGGATGAGCATTGTGCAATAGCGTATACCTCCCATAATGAGTCTCTTACTCCACAGAAGTCAAATGTTAATAATAATAATATTAAGTTACAGATGGATTGCTGACATTTGAAGGCATTCTTGATCCCACTGCATTGTTGAGCACGTTCAGGTGGGTATAATCTCACACGTACCAAAACTGGACAGCTAAGGATTAACAATTAGGGAGGTTATAGCTTAGGTTTGTATTAAGGCAGATGTAATGAGAACAACTTCTGTCAATTTAACAATTTTCCATCATAGCATCTACAAATGTTCTCTGATTTATTCCAGATCACTGGGTGAATGTCAGATTCTTGATCATCGGTGTTAAAATTACTTGGAATGCTTGATTGCATCCAGAGGAAAGCTGTTCACTTAATAGATGACCACGCTCTCAGTGGCTACCTTCAATTGCTTCCCTCATCCACTGAATTGGCCATAACTCTTCATTTTTCTCTAATCATTCAAAAATACAGTCAACCATTAGTCAACACTCATATGAGATTTGTAAAACTAAACTGGCTTGAAACGTTTGCTGTTAGGTAGTGTATTGTGTGCGTGTGTGTGTGTAGAGTGGATTTATTGCTCTTGAAGGATAAGTAACTTTTTTGTATTTTATTTGATAATATTAGGTTAACTTATTGTAGTTTTTCATTCAAGCGCATGTGAGATTGACTGAAGTATTTAGAGAGGTTACAACACTTTGCATGTAAGTGTTGTATTTTTTTTTTTTTTGTTTAAATACAATACCGTCGGCATGGCACCAATGTGATAAACTATGGCAGTAAAAACTACATTGTCAGACTATTTGAATTTGTGGGATTTTATTCAGTGCAGTGTGTGAATTGTATTTGTCAAGAAAATTAAAGAATATGTTGAAGGAAATTGAAACTGGAGAGAGGGAGTATGTATTAAGTGTTTCAAAATTGAGTGAGTGTTAGGTGACGAGAATGCAGCAATTGTTAGTAAAATTGACAGTACTGACAGTAAGATGGAAAATGTTATTAATGTCAAACATTCAGCTGTGTAAATAGAGGAGAGCATAATGGACATTAATAAAGAAATAGCATGCTTGAAAGTTATCCTTCACAGGACAACATGCGAAATTGAAAAATTGCTGAAGAAGCAAGAGATTAGAGATTAGCAGGGCTAAAAAGAGAAAGAGGCAGGTAGTCCGAAGGAATAATAAAGACTGACTGAACAAACAAGAAAAACAAAACGTTAAGGAGAAAATTATATAAGGAGATTCAACGATCAGGGGAGTACTTAATGAAAGTGAAACAAAATCATGTTTCCTGAGTGCAAAAATTCATATTAGCCATGTCATCTGGATGGAAAAATGTAAGTTGAAGAAAATGATTTGAGACATAGAAGAATTCTATGAGGGAGGATGTAAAGGAGTTGTTAGAAGAACTAAAACTGAAGAGCAAGAAAGTGAAAATTGTAAGTCTCCTACCATGCTACGACAACGATGAACTGCGGAGGAGGGAATTGGTAGCCAATGAGTCTATACATAGATTGTGCAGAAGGAATGATGTAGGACTTGTGGATCTGTGGTCTATGTTTAATGGAAAGAAGGATGTGTGCAATACTGATGGAATGCATCTAAATGGTTCTGATGTTAGGAGTCCAGAGAGAGAGCATTGTTCACTGAGTATGCAGGAAATGTTTCAGCACTTGGCTAGAGGGACCAGAACAAGGGGTTATCCCTGGAAGTTGAATAAAGTCATGGTTAGTGGGGATGTGAGGACTAGATTTTTGCAGAGGTGTGAATAAGTGGAATGGGTTGCCAGATTCAGTTGTCAGTGCTTTGTCTGTTAATGGGTTCAAGAAGTATGATGGATTGTGTGGATAGATTAGGTCTTCTGCAATGAGCCTTCGGACTCCATGGAGGTGCCTGTATAATAATAATAGTATCGTTTTCCTTCATTCCATGTGCCTCCACCCTTTGGAACATCCCTCCCTATACTGTTTTACCAATGAATGCAACTCACACTCTTTAAGAAACACTTTAATAGATTACTTTTCTTTAAGATCTATATACAATTTTTATATGGGTATTCAAGGTGTGGTTAAGTTTCCAGGAGAAAATCTTGCTACCTCTATATAAGACTAACTAAACCTAGCAATTTTGCTACAGAGGTGCTCAATAGTAATGAAAATTAGACAACTCCCAATAACTATCTCGATACTAGGAAGGGATATTACTAAAGACAGCTGAAGAACTCCAAATACCAAAAACAAACATTAAGGAGGAATTTAGGCCCAAGGCATTCTACTGTGAAATAGAGGCTAAAATAAATCGACGGTTGCTGCTACAGACCTGGGGATCAACAGGAAGATGTGGATCCTATGTATTGGTAGATTACACTGAGCAATTATTCATGGGGAACTTCAACTATATAGATTAGGAGAAAAAGGTATTACAAGATGGAAATGGAATTTATACAGCTACCAAAGGATAATTACCTGAAATGGCATGTGATGGAGGGAACCAGATGTTTGAGAGTGGTGAATCTAGTAACAGGTTCAGAAGACCTATCCATAACTACAGTAAAAACTCTAATGCAGTCACTAAAGCAAAGCCGAGCAAAATGTTCAGTTCCAAAAAAAGTTCAAGGTTGCCTCATCACCTAATTTCAGATAGTGACTAGATCACAAGATAGTATGTCAGGACATAGAAACTAGTCCATCCTCAAAAAATTCCTACATTGTCAGAAATGTATCCATGGAAAATTGTGAAATGATCTTGCCAAGCCAGAGGACATTGTGCAATGTTCCACACTACACTACACTGCAGAAATGTTGCAAGTTGGCTGACATTCAAATATGCTCAATACTTTACAATTATTCAACAATCACTGAGATAAACATTTCACCAAAGGAACTGTTATCTACAATAAAAAGTGAATCAACCTGAATGAAGCAGAGATTCCACTACCAATAAAGATGGGATTAAGAACAAGGCTATGTTTGCATTAGGTGAAATTTAAGGGTATAATCCACCACAAAATGATTCCAGAAGGAAGTGCTTCAGGATCTTCTTGACAAACTAGAGTGAGTGGATGCTATTCTGTACAAGCATTATCAGTGGGTGCATCTTTAAAGTGGGACACACAGAGAGTAGTTCACATGCAAGAGGGGGGAAGGAACAAGAAGCTGGAGATGAAGTTTCTCCTTTCTTAATTTTCCAACTTAAGTCTTATACCTGTTGCAGCATTGTTCATTGCAATCCACCTTTCCATTGTTTTTATGGACTTCAAATTAGTTTTGTAGTAATTTATTTTTTTAAAAACTTTTTGCATTCTTTTTTTGATTTGATCAAATTTTGTTTTTCTCACAATTGTCCTTACCTTCTCTCCCTTACTTCATACAATACTAGACCAGGCATCATCTAATTATAACTTGTTCTGATTGCTCTTCACCAATATTCAGGAAGTTAAGAATACTGAGAGTTTTTCAACTCCACTATGAACTGGAACAGGTACTGTAGAAGAAGTGAACTGTTGGGGGGGGGGGGGAGAAAGAGTGATGACCATAAAGTCTAATGGCTTATGTTTTGTAGAAGAAAGATTTTGTAGTTGTAAATTTTATGAAGTGTTAAAAAAAGTCAACATCTAAATACTTCTATTCACTCTTGTAAATAGAGTAATTTATCATTTATCTGACCACAGTGGGAAAGCAATTTGCTGTTTGATAACTGAAATACAATTACATGAAGCTCTACCATAAGTTGACTGACATGAATAAGTCGGTTAGTTGTAGGATTGTTATTTTGAAGGTCAAATAAATGATAGATTACTGTACTTCAGATAATATTCGATTAAAGAAAGGCAACTAGACACTTACTCCAATTTGCTGTTTAATATGTTCTGCTGAACTCTTGTCTACACTGCTCATGACTGGACCCTCAAGGCACTGACGTACTCGTTCGCCTATTCCCTTCACTCTTGGAAATAAAAATGCCTTCACTACTTCTGGCCCTAGTTCTGATAATGCAGAAATAGCACCATAGTGAGATGCTAAAGGTATTTTTTCATTCTGAAGAGCTCGACTAAACATTCGTGTCATTCTTGTCTGAATACTGTTCGTGCTAGTGTTAAAGTTTCTAAAAAATAAAACATAAGACCTGTAATTAATTTATACATATTTAAACATATAACAAACTGTCTAAACAAGTGCTAGTTAGATAATGAAATGACTCGATGATAATGATTTTTGATAGAATCACAGTCCAGAACAACTCTAGATCTAAGGCTATGAGAGTATGTCAGTTAACTGCTTATGTTCTTAGCCAATTTGCCTGTTTTATGTGGTTGAGAAACCCAAGTTTCCAAAAGAAAATCTTGTCCTCCATAAAAGATTGACAAACCAATCTTCCACTGAAAAGCTGTTATAAATGTTCCCACTTTCTAAGATAAGATCTGAGCCCAGGTCCTTCCAACAAAAAAACAAAGGTCACGTCGCCTTAGCAACTCTACTACAGAGGTGTTCAATAATAATTAAAATTAGACAACTTACAAGAATTGTCTCAATATGGGAGGGGTAATACTGAAGACACCTGAATAACTTCAACCACCAAAAATAGACTTTAAGGAGGATTTTAGTACCAATGAAGATGGTTCGTTTCAGGCCATCTGCTACAAGATGGGGCTAAAATAAACTGATGGTAGCTACTATAGACCTGAGGATCCAGAGTAAGATGTACATGCCATGAATTGGCAGATCAGCATAATGAATGAAGGTTTAGCAATTATTCACTCCAAGATTCAAAAGTTTGCAAGTCTCAATCATACACCTCTCTTTCAATGTCTTCATAATCAGTATTCCACAACCCTGATATCATTTTTACCATTCTTCTTTGCACTCTCTTCACTGTAGCAGAATCACAACGGAAACCAGATCTGCGCACAATAGTCCAAGTGAGGTCTAATTCAAGGCCTTGTAAACAGGAAAAAAATGACATCCTTATTTTTACATGTGAAAGTTTGTTACAGTATTGCAATTATCTTTTGAGTTGTATTTGTGATCTTTGCTACATGTCCCCTGAACTTCACCTTCCTATCTACTTAACACTCCAAGATCCCTAGCCTGTTCAGTTTCTTCTAGCATAATCCCAGCAATATAATATGACATTGGATATCTAATTATGCCAAAGTGCATGGCTTTACATTTTGACAGTGAACTGACATTCATTTTCCCATGCCCACAATTCCAGCCTATTCAAATCATTCTGCAAGTACTGCATATCAGCAGCATTCCAGATTACCCTACCTATCCTTGCAACATCAGAAAATAGCTGTATGTCGCCTGTTAAATCCTTCCCAATGTCATTAATGTACAGATTGAATAACAGCAGACCAAGGACTGATCCTTAAATCTTGCAGACTCACATCCCCTGTATACTGCTTTTTTGATATCTGTCAGTGAGCCATCCTCTTATCTAGAAAAGGGAAAGGGCATATTGCAAGATGGAAATGGAATTTATATAGTTACTAAGTGGTGATTGCCTGAAACAGCATATGATGGAGGGGAGCAGGGGTTTGATGGTGTCAGTAGTAATAGGATCAGAAGACCTATTCAGAACTACAATAGCAACTCTATCTCTGAGGGGCAAGCGATCATGCAGTTTTGTTCTGGAAGGTTGCTCAACATGTGAAATTCTTAGCCAAGAAAGGGTTTATATTTAATTACATAGCTGGTGATTATGACAAAATTAGTGGCTTCTTGGAGCAGTACCATGGCATAAGAAGCTACAAGGAATGAATGTTCATAGTGTATGGAAAGTGGTCAGAGATTGTTTGAGAAAAGGAATATCAGACTGCATACCCAGGGTCAGGAGGATAAACCAGAGTTAAGTAGACGAGCAGCAATATAATACAAGAGCAGCAAAAACTGTGGAGGATATATAAAGAAAATGGTGATCAGCATACACATGAGCAACACAAAATGCAGGAAAGAAGAGTGACTAGTATGGTAAATAGGGCTAAATCAGATTATGAAAGAAAATTAAAAAGCATTCAAAGGAAAGGAGTTTTTGTGATATGTAGCAAGTAAGCAGAAGAATGGGTGGATTACTTTAATCTGCTGATGGCAAGAAAGTGACAGAAGTAGAAGAAATGGTTGCATTTCTAAGTGATAACTATGCAAGGGTGAAAGAGGCTGAGAAACAGAATTGAGGTAGATCAACTGGAAGAGCTCAGCATATTGAAAAATACTGATGTGAATACAGCAGTAGGATTGAATGCATGTCAGTCTATGTGCTGCAAGAATATGTAAGAGGACTGGAAAGAAAGACAGTTCCATTACATAAAGGTGGCTCCAAGGCAGAAGTAGCAAATTATAGACTAATTAATATCTCAGGAGTGGTGGTTAAAGGTGAAATTTGCTCAACATTTTATAATATAATGACAGAATTAGAAAAAGGAAACAGCTATACCATGGTACTGCTTGACTTTGCTAGGTATTTGACAGAATACCACACAGGAAGCTAGTGCATAAGTTGGAGCAAATAGGAATGGATGAGACTAGTGGCATGGTGATGGAAGGGGGGGGGGCTGACTGACAGATATCAGACTAGTAGATGGGTGAGTGGAATCTAGGATATAAGGGTGACTACAGGAATGCCTCAAGGGACTGTACTAGGACTACTACTGTTCAATTTGTGTATTAATGATGTAGAGAATGATTTAAAAGAGAATATTCAGTTATCTGCTAATGAAAACTGGTAAGGCAATAGTTGATAAAGGTGATGAAGATATCCTGCAGGATGATTTAAATAAATTGGCAGTCGAGAACTAAACAAGTACTAAAAAACAAACCCAACAAGTTTCGTTAGTCGTCAGACTAACATCTTTAGGGGTAAAGATAACTAACAGTTTAAAGCACAAACTATAAGAAATTACGAAAAAACAAGTTCATTTAATGGTATTATGAACATCAAAAAAGTTCATTTGTAACACCAATAAATGAACTTGTTTTTTTAGTAATTTTTTATAGCTTGTGCTTTAAACTGTTAGTTATCTTTACCCCTGAAGATGTTAGTCTGACGACAAATGAAACTTGTCGGGTTTGTTTTTTAGTACTTGCTTAGTTTTAAAAAACAGTCTTTTTTAATAAAAATGTGGTCACAAAACCGGAATGATTCGATTGAACTTCTTAACCTCAGAAACCTCTGCATGATTAACGTGTTTCTTTATTCAGGGATGCCTAAGAAAACTGATACACATCAATATGGAGTTGGAATCTTCATGAGCAAAAGATTTAGTCAAAAAATGATTGGGTGAGAATCAATTTCAAAATGAATAACAGTAAATCTTAAAATTAAATTTGGAAGGCCAAAAGTTGCTCAGTGCTATGCCCCAACTGAGAATGCATCCTTTGAAGAAAAAGAAATGTTTTAGTCTACTTGATAATATCTTGATGATGACAGATGGCAACAAGAGATTACTTCTCATGGGTGATTTCAATGGTAAAAGTTGGAATAAAAGTTGAGCAGCTCTCAGATGTGAACTGTAGACTAAAATACAGAAATATTATTGAAAAGAAAATGAAAGAGTTTGAGAACAGGAATCAAACCTTGGAGATTCAGTGGCAAACTCTGAAGGAAACATTGATTGATTCTGCCAGAGAGGCATGTGGTGAGGTTGTGTGCAAGGATAAAAAAATTAGAACTCCCTGGTGGACACAGGAAGTCAAAGAGGCAGTGAAGGAAAAGAAGAAAGCATATCAAAAGTTCCTGGCAAATAAGTCAGCTTTTACTCTTACAGAATACAGAGACAAATGTAAGAAAGCTAAACAGTGTGTAAAACTAGCTAAACAAAAGTCATGGGAGGACTTTGGCAAGAATATAGAAAATAAATATCAAGAAGGTGGCAAAATATTCTGGAGGTTGTTGAAGAAGCTTAGGAATGGAGGAAAGAGTGCTGTAAAAGGAATTAGAGATGATAAAGGTGAAATGAAAACAGGAGAAAAAGATATCCTTGAAGTATGGAGTAATTACTTTGAAAAACTGCTAAATGAAACAAGCAGTGATGACAGCACAGTGGTAAAAAACACTGACCAGGCATGCAGTCAGGAATACATATCCATACTTGAAGTAGAAAAAGCCATCAAAGGCTTGAAATGTGGAAAGGCAGCAGGAGTAGATGATATTCGACCAGAAATGCTGAAGTATGGTGGTATAAGAGTCTTACAGTGGCTGCACTGCATAATTCAGAAAGCCTGGACAGAGGGACGAATTCCCGATGATTGGAGTAGAGCTCTCATAGTACCCATATATAAAAAGGGAAATAAAACTGAATGTGAGAATTACAGAGGTATTTCCCTACTGAGTGTTCCTGGCAAGATCTATGCAAGTATACTTGAGAAACGGTTGAGAAAAATTGTGGAAGAAAAGCTTGGTGAAGAACAAGCTGGATTCAGGCCAAATAGAGGCTGTCAGGATCAGATCTTCACTTTACGACAAATAGTCGAGAAAGCATGGGAATATAACAAAGATCTGTATTTAAGTTTTGTCGATTTGGAAAAGGCATATGACAAGGTGCCAAGAGAGAAGCTATTCAAAACGCTGCAGTTATGTGGTGTCAATGGGGTATTATACCAAGCAATACTTAGTCTTTATTTGAGTTGAAAGTCAGCAGTTAGAATTGAAGGAAGTACAGGAAGATGGTTTAATGTTAAATCTGGTGTGAGACAAGGATGTACATTATCCCCTCTGTTATTCATTATCTATATGGATCACATTATGAAGGAATGTGGTATTAAACATGATATCAGAAATGGAGATGTTAATGTCAGCTCTTTGCTTTATGCGGATGATGTTATACTTCTAAATAAATCCGCTACAAGTCTGCAAGATTCTCTGACTAAATTGAATAGCTGTTGTAATAGATATGGTATGAAGGTCAGCAATAAAAAGACAAAGACAATGAAAATAGGCAGAATCATTGAAAATGTCAACTGTGTTGTGAATGGAGAACCTGTGGAACAAGTAAAACATTTCAGCTACTTAGGCACAATTTTTACTGAAGATGGTAAACTAAATATAGAAATAGACAACAGAATCAGCAAAGCTGGTATCGTGGGAAGTCAATTGAATAAATTCATATGGAATAAGAAAGAAATTAGTCGGAACACTAAATTAGCTATATACAAGACTGTGTTCAAACCAATTTTAACATATGGATCTGAGAGCTGGGTCAGAAGTAAAACACTTGACCAAAGACTAGAGACCGCAGATATGAGATTCCTGAGAAAGATTAGAGGCGTGAACAGATGGCTTCAATGGCAATATCATATTAAAAATGAGGATATTAGGAAAGAACTTGACATTGTCAGCATCCAGTAATGCGTTAGCAGAGCTAATCTCAGATGGTATGGTCACTTAAATAGAATGGGAGAGGAAAGATTAGCAAAACAAGTGTTCTCTGCCAGGTTGGCAGGAAAACGACCCAGAGGAAGACCAAGATATAGGTGGATTGATACGGTACAAAGTGCCTTAGACGATAGAAATATAAGATCTGATAATGTTGGAGTCTTGACAAGTAACAGACTGATTTGGAGGAAAATTGTAGATAGGAAGTTAGTAATAATGTAATTTTTTTCATGTAGTACTGTCATATGCTGTACACCCCTTGAGGGTACATGACAGGAATTTGATGATGATGATGATGATGAAGTTGGTATAAATAATGAAGGGCTGGAGAATGTAATGAATAAGCATGATTTGGGAAAGAGAAATGTTTGGTGGAAATGTGTGGCAAATATAACCTAGTAATAGGTGGCACAATCTTCCAGTATAAGAAGATACATAAAGTAACCTGGGTGTCGCCAGATGGCAAAACACAAAATCAAATACAGTCAAACCTCGAAGTTACGCAGTAGGTGGGACCAACAAAAAGCGTGCAAGTCGAATTTGCGTAACTTGGGGTATAATTTTGCATGTAATTTACATATACAAACATACAAAATATTAGTCAATTGTGACCAAAGGTTTACAAAAACACCTATAGTTTTTAAGAAATATAATCACAATTGTAGTTTTTCTTACATAAAAAAAAAGAAAGTTATTTCGATGTCGATGGTTTCATAAAATCTAATAGATTCATCTGATGGCATAGTCTTTTTCTTGTCACACAAAATTTCTTCATAGCAAGCTAACGATTTTTTTATTCCTTGCCTTGTGGCTACAATTCGTTCCTCGTTAGAATCTATGTCCTCCAAAATCTGTAAACCTTCCTTTTATGATTGTTCTTCCTGTGGATTCCTGTAGATCGAACTCTTTGCTAGCTCACAAATTTTCATTCCGCCTTCAAAATCCTTAATAATGTTCAGTTTTGTTTCCAAAGTCAATGTTTATCTTTTCTTGCTAGCTGTAGAAGAATCGGACTTGCTTCTTTTGGACGACATTATCATTTTTTATGTGATAAAATTTTTATCAAGAACATAACATTAAACAACCGCAAAGTTTGTAGACTATAAAAATTGTGTATGAATGGAGACCGCTTGAAACACGTCAGTGTTTGTTCAAAGCATGTGCGACACTGGCGAATGCGGCTGACGCCGGAAAGATACGGCTAGTGGTGAGGCATGAAGCGGGATGGGAATATGTACATAAGAAACCACATAACTCCGGATTCACGTAAGTCGGGGTATGACTGTACATCATATTACCATCTGTCAAAGGTGCAGGAAAATGTGATTAGATGTCTGAAATAAAATAAGTGCTGATATTGGCTCAGATCATCACCTAATAATGGGATATATACAGTTATATATTCAAAAAAATCACCCAGGGGAAAGCATTTAATAGGCAGAAATTTGATATTGCTAAATTACAAAATGCTGAAGTCTATAATGAGTTTAAAAATAAAGTAAAGAGAAAATATGGATAGTAATTTTGATGGAGGAGAGAATATGAGGAATGATGATGACAGATGCTAAATGGAAAAAAGTAAAAAAAAAAAAAAAAAAAAAAGTCCTTAATGATACAATAGAACATGTTTTAGGATATGCTAAAAGGAAGAATGGTTATCAATAAACTTGGAGACTAGTGGACGAAAGGATAAAAAAGCTGAAATTATGTATAAGAAAATACTCTTCAAAAGGAAAATAAACTTAAAGATAAATATAAGATTTTAAATAAAAAAATTAAGAGAAGTGCTAGAAAAGATAAACGGCAATAGTTTGAAGACTTGGCATCAAAGGTACAACAACCTGCAGACAAGTATAATAGCAGAGTTACACAGTATCATGTGTAGTTACACAGTATAAAACCATGCAAAGGAGTGTCCTGGTGAAGAATCTCAATGGAAAAATTCTAGTGTCAACAGAAAAACAACTGGAAAGGTGGAGACAACACATTTCAGTCCACCTTGAACAATACCAGTGAAGGATGAATTAAAAGTTGTTACCAGACCACCATCTAAATTGGAGATAAAAATGACTATTAAAGAAATTAAAAATGGGAAAGCAGCAGGACATGATGGTATCACAGCAGAGGTTCTAAAATCTGGCACCACAACAATCATAGATATGTTCTACCCACTATTCCAAGATATCTGGGAAAAAAGACATTCCTTATGGATTGGAATACAGGAATAATGTAAAAATACCAAAGAAATAAGATTTATGAAATTGTAATAATTGGAGGGTATAAACCTGCTATGTGTCATTAGCAAAATGTTCTGCAAAATTATTCTTTCAAGACATGAGAAGAGAGCAGTCTGGTTTTAGGCCAAATATATCATATATGGACCATATTAACACTTAAGAATAATAACTTAATTAACTCTCCTTTATATTTGCTGTTTGTGGGTTACGAAAAAAGCCTTCAATTCCGTTGCTAGATATTGCATGGGGAATGCACTTCGAAACAAAGGAATGTCACAGAGATAATAAACCTCATACAGGAAGGATTATAATAAATTCCAATGCCAGGTGCTGCATGATGGATATTTGTCACAGCCATTTCAATATATCTGGAGTGCGACAAGGATGTCTGCTATCTCCCTTATTGTTTATAAGGATCTAAGAACATGCTGTCTGTTCTAGAACAGACAGCAATGAAATATGTCGAAAGAATATAATGGAAAATAAATGAAAATTTGAGTGCAGATGATGTATGTCTGATTGCTCATAGACATGCAGATATCCAAAATAAAGTAACCACATTACAAGAAGAATCACAGAAAGTTGGTTTGAAAATAAATCCAAACAAAACGAAAGAAATGAGAATCAATGTGAACAACAAGGCATCGAGTACAATTGAAAATGGAAAAATCAAAACTATTTCACAGTTTACATATCTCAGGAGTGTTTTATCTGCAGATGGAAGAGCAACTAGAGATGTTGATATAAGGATTCAAAAGACAAGAAGTGTATATGCTAAAATTAGTAGAGTATGGAAAATGAAAAATATTCCCAGCTACATAATTACTGATTATGTATCTGTGGGAATTAAATCAGTTCTTTTATAGGAATGAGAAATGTGACTGGTTTCAAAGGAAATACAAAAAAAAAGCTACAGACATTCATAAACCGATGTTTGAGAGCATACTTCGATTTGGTGGCCACAAATTATTACTAATGAAGACCTCTAGAAAGGAACAAATCAGCAAAGAGTCAACCTTGAAATCTGAAAACAAAAATTTAGATAGATTGGACACACACGTCGAAAAGATCATGAAGAAATTTGTTATGCAGCCCTAGAATAGAATCTACAAGGAAAGAGAAAGCCTGGCCGTTGACTTTAATGGAATATGAAAAGAACAGTTTTGCTGAACTAAGACCAATAGCAAAGATAAGAAACCATTGGTAAGCATTTACTGACTCCTGATGTGTCTAATGGAATCTGGGAAAGAAAAAGAAGATAAACAACAATCACAAATTTTGTTTCTAAAGTCCAAAGAGTTCTTAATATGTGAGGCAGATATCCTTGCAAAAGCAGAAGACAGTTTAAGTGGGAAAACCAATTAAACAGGTGTGATCTTATTAAAGGAATGCCAAGTTTGTGGATCTTCGTAAAACTATATAATCTGGGAAGATGAGCATAGTTCTTGAGTTGCTTCTTTAAATCTTCATCAAAACTTCATCAATCAAATTATAAAGTTTATTACACCATTCACACGAGCAGTCTGTCATGGCTGAACATGCCATCTCTAGTAAGTACAGACAGAGTCTTGTGGAAGAAAACTGAACTCCTATATAAAAGGAGATTCCTTATGGAACATCTACACAAAGATCTCATGGCCTTTTGTTATCCCCCCCCCCCCTTTATGGGAGATACTGTTGTATCATTCCTATCATAATTGTTAATTTTCTTATGCACACACACAATTTTTTTTTTTTTAACCAGGAATTTTATTGTCTTACTTGAACTGTCATGGTGCTTGTTGAAATTCTTGTACTTTTATTTTTATTTATTTTATTTTTTTTTGTGTGTATCTTCCAATTTGTTAAATGTACCAAAGATGCCTTTGATAGTAAGTTGAAAATTTTACAGCTATTAAATATTTATCCACGTACAGCATCCATCTTTCGTATTGAGATTTTCTTCTGTCTGGGGTTGTTCTGGTTGCTATATGGGACTTTCACATTCTTGGAATAATTAATTTATCATTTTTGTTTAGATTTAGATGATGTTTCAGCATTTTACAAGCAAGCTTCTTTGAATTTTCTTTAAACTAGGTTTTGGTATGGTATAGGCACTTACTGCCTTTCCAGTCAATTCTGTGGCATGTTTGGTGTGTGTGTGGTCTGATAGGCCTGTTTTACCATAGTGGAGGTATTTAATGTGGTGTTTGTGTTCATCTTTTCTGATTGGGATGGAGCATCCTGTTTCCCCTATGTAAAGTAGGTTACAGGTACACTGTTTTGTAAACCTCTGGGTGGGCAAGGTATGAAAGAGGATCTTTGGAGGAGCTTAGTAAATGTCTTAGCTCTTTCTACATAATCAGCAATATCAAAATGTCAGAAATGATAATAAATATAAGAGTATACAGAGGATCTGAAATAGAATCAGATCGTTATCTCTTAATTGGAAAAATAAAATGGGAACAAAGATGAAAAACAACAAAAAATTATAAGGAAAATAGAAATTTTGAACCCTCAAAGTTAGACTTCTAGATGACAATAGTATTAAAAGATTTGTACCAAAAAAGAATAAAGAACTGGGTGATAAATATAAAAGAAAATCAGAACATAGAAGAAGAATGATCAAACTTAAAAATCATAATGACAAAACCTGCAAAAGAAAGTTCAGGAACAAAGAAAAAGTGGCCTTAGTGACTGGGATAACGAAATTAAATGCATTATTGAGGAAAAGAAAAAAAAACATAAAAACTGGCTCAACTTGAAGATAATAGAATCAAAAATCGAATTCAGCAGAAAAAAAAAAGCAATAGCAAAATCAACATGCAGGAGAATAAACAGAAATAAATGGAACGATTTTGTAACAAAATTACAGAAAGACTGTACATTCAAAAGACCTAACACACATAAAATCCTTAAAGATCTAAGTAATGAGACTGGAGAAAAAGCAGATATTAATACCATTAAAACAGGAACATGGCAAAATTATTACCAAGATCTGTGGTATGATGAAAACATCACTCGAGAAGAATTAACAGAAGCATTAACCCAAAGCAAAACAGGAAAGGCTCCAGGAGAAGACAATATAAACTTGGCAATTTTCAAATATGCAGGACTTAAATTCTCATTCAGGTTACTTAACTTTTATAATATGATTTGGAAAGAAGGAAATGCCTGCAAGATTGGACAAAAGCAATAGTTATCCCCATCTAGAAAAAAGGACACAAATCTCATTGTGACAATTATCATGGCATCAGCTTACTTAGTACCTGTTATAAAGTATATGCAAAAATCTTTGCATATAAACTTAAATGTATAGTAGACCCAAAATTAATAGAAGAACAAAATGGATTCAGAAAAGGCAGGCTTTGCATAGACTCTGCATTTACTTTAAAATTACTAATCGAAAAACACAGAGAAATGAACATAGAAACACACATAGCCTTTATAGATTACACCAAAGCATTTGATAAAATTATCAGAGAAAAACTATGGGAAATCCTGTAAGAATATGAAATACCAAACCAACTCTTTAGAGCCTTTGTTGTTAAAAGTTTTTCCACTTGGTTATATTATAAATTAAAGATACAAAGAAATTATATACTTGGTTTAATCCTTTATCCAAGTGTAAGCAAACAAAGTTTGCACCTGAAGCATTTTCAGGACTGGGGAAACTCATGGTAAAGGTGGTATGACTTCATATCACTTGCCTTAGCACACCTCCTTGTGGACATGTATAATGCTATGCATTATGGGAAGGGTCAGTTTTGACCTTTATTGAAGTCTCATCAGTGGAAGCCAGATCCAGAGGTGATACCAAGGTTGAAGTAATGCAGAAGTCATATTTTCATATAAGAGTTGCCAAAAGGTGTCACACCTTATTATTAAAATACTCTGGATAAGATAGTTAGTTGTTGAAATTTTTTCCACTTGGTTATACTATAAATTAATGATACCAAGAAATTATATACTTTGTTTAATCCTTTATCCAAGTGTAAGCAAACAAAGTTTGCACCTGAAGTATTTTCATTATGCATTACCGCATTCTGAATTACTTCACATTTGGTATCACCTCTGGGTCTGGCTCCCACTGATGAGACCTCAATAAAGGTCGAAACCAGTCTGGGTAGTGACCCTTCCCATAATGCATAGCATTATACATGTCCGCAAGGAGATGTGCTTTGCATTATGGGATACTAAGGGAAGTGATGTGAAGTCATACCACCTTTACCACGAGTTACCCCAGTCGTGAAAATACTTCAGGGGGAAACTTTGTTTGCTTACACTTGGTTAGGGGATTAAACCAAGTATATAATTTCTTGGTATCTTTAATCTCTAGAGCCATATTTAATATATATCAAGATGATAAAATATCTGTGAAGTACAATAATTTAACATCAAGCTGGAAACCAATAAATAGAAAAGTATGTCAGAGTTGCCCTTTCTCACTGGTTTTCTTTAATATATACACAGATAAAATAATAAAAGAATGGAAGATAACTAATGAAGGAGAATTATTATTATTATTATTATTATTACCACGGGCTACTTCAGGAGTCCTTAGACTCATCGAGGGAGGCCCTAAACATCATGTTCACGCAGCTGTTCAACATTCTCACAGTATCTATCATACCTTGCCTTGAACTCGCTCACTGTCATAGCACCCACAACAGACTCTGGCAGCTTATTCCACTCATTTACCACTCTAAAAGTAAAGAACCCAGCTCTAACATCCCTGCTAACCATGCTCTTGCCCAGCTTCCATGGGTGTCCCCTAGTTCTCCCACCACCAGTCCTGATCTCAAAAATATCATCTGAATTAATCCTATAGAATCCTTTTAGCAATTTGAATGTCTCAATCATGTCTCCCCTTTTCCGCCTATCAACTAGTTTCTGCAACCCACAAATCTTCAACCTGTTCTCATATGGTTCATTCCATAGACCTGCTATCATCTTAGTCACTCGCCTCTGGATCCTCTCAACCTCCTCCCCATCAAGAAGGAACCGAGGTGACCAAATCTGGGCACAGTAGTCGAGATGAGGTCTTATCAGGGCTCGGTACAGAGGTACAATAACTTGTTTTTCTCTGCTCGTCAAGGTATTTTTCAACAACCAAGTGAGTTGATGAGCTGATTTAGCTACTTTCGCAATGTGCCCCCTAAACTTCATCTCCCTATCCACCAACACTCCCAAGTCCCTGGCCTCATCAATCTCTTGGAGTACAGTTTCACCAATGTGGTATACTGCTGCTAATCTTTTCACTCCGAAATGCATAACCTTACATTTTGTCACATTAAATTGACATCCATTCTCCTTAGTCCAGAACTCCAATCTATCTAAGTCATCTTGCAAGACTTTGACATCTTCTGCATTCACTATCGCCCTACCCAACTTTGCATCATCAGCGAACAAATGAACTGTCCCACTTAGACCCTTCCCTATATCGTTAATGAACAGATTAAACAGCAGTGGTCCAAGAACAGAACCCTGTGGCACACCACTAGTCACCGGCCGTTTTTTGGACTCTACTCCTGAATAAACTACTCTTTGATATCTCTCCATCAACCACCCAGCTATCCATCTCACCAACCCTATATCCATTCCCATATGTTGTAGTTTACGGATTAGAATTCCATGTGGTATCCTGGCAAACGCCTTTGCCAGGTCCAGCAGTATCACTGTAAACCCATTTCCCTTATCCAGTTCAGCCGTCACCTTGTTATAAAACTTGAGCAAGTTACTGAGGCATGATCTACCCTTCACAAAGCCATGCTGTCCTCTGTACAGTATCTCATTTTCATCAATCCATTCCTGTATTTTTCCCTTGACTACTTTCTCCAAGACCTTGACAACGACTCCTGATATGCTGATCGGTCGGTAATTTGCAACCATAGTCTTGGATCCTCCTTTATGCAGTGAAACTATTTTCCCCTCTTTCCACGCCTTCGGGACTAAGCCAGACCTGAGACTCAGATTAAACAACATGGTCAAGGGCACTGATAATTCATTAGCTGCTTCATGCAAGACCCGTGCCGGTATACCATCCAATCCCACAGATGTATTCACATTAAGGTTCTGTAATAGACTATTCACCTCCACTTCATTCATCACAATTCCCATATAAACTAATTGTTCCTTCATTTTTTCAACGTCACCACCTGGATGATATACTTTTGCAAAGTGCGCGCTCAGTAACTACACTATATCGACTGGTTCAGTGAACTCTTTACCATCGTCATTCCTTAAAATCATTTTGCCATGTACAGTTTTTTTCTTGCTTGCAGCATATTGAAAGAACTGTTTGGGATTCTCTTTTGCTTGCATAGCTAGTTTCCTTTCATAATCTGCTTTTGCTGTTTTTACCACACTCGTTACCCTTCTGGCCTGCACTTTATACCGTTCGTGTGCCTGCAGGTCACCCCTTTCTTTAAATTCCCTCCATAGTTGTTTCTTTTTTTGCAGCTCAAGCTTAATGGTGTTATTCATCCATTTAACCCCTCCTTGTTTCACTATTCGGACCTTAGGTATACAATCAGCCATAACCTCCTGTAAATGCTCTTTGATCACTTCCCATGCTCTATCGACGTCCAGCCCTTGCAGTTGTATGCCATGGCACTGATCCAAGCAATCTCCTAAGCTTGTCATACTTGCCAGCAGGGTAATTCCACATATACCCTGTCTTAATCACAAATTTCACACCTTTAGCCACCTCCCAGGTCAAGACCTTATGATCACTCTCACCAATAGGTGGCAACATGGTCATATTCATTACAGTCAAATTCTCAGATACTATTACCAGGTCAAGCACTCTCACACCCCTAGTATTTTCAATTACATGCTGTTTCAGATAGTTATCCCTTAATAATTGAATAAAATCCATTTCCTTCCTTACATGTGTCCTCTCCTCCTTCCAATCAATGTTACCATATTTGAAATCCCCCATAATAATTACCCTCCTTCCACTCATTTCATCAATTTGTTTATGCATACCTTCTCCACCATCTATTCCATCACCTGGACTATAGCAGCACCCAACTGTATATTTTATTCTGCCAGTATCAATCTCACACCAAATAGCCTCAAATGAGCTCCTTTCACTATCCTGCAATACTTCAATTCTCCTTGGATGCAGTTCATCAGCTATCATCAATAACACCCCTCCCCCAATTTTATTCTCTCTGTCCCTCCTAAACATACTATAACCTACACATTCTATCCCACTAACTATATCATCTTCCGTCAGCCATGTTTCACTAATGCCAATAACCTGTGGCCAGGAAGAGCCAATCAAGGCCAAAAATTCTTCCTTCTTGTTCCTAATACTCCTGGCATTAGTATACATGAATTGCAGTGTTCCCTTTGTCCCACCCCTATCTTGATGCGTTATTCTAAATATCCCATTCCCATTTTTTGTCCTTATTGCTGGCTCAGGTACATTATATACATTTTTACACTCAACTGTCTCACTGATGTCTGGATATCCACTTCCCCCCCTCCTTGGTAGTTCTAGTTTCCCTGGTACTGCACATCCATTTTCACTTCATTCAGCAACACTTTTTCCAGTCTCCGCACACCAAGTCCATTCAAATGCAGGCCATCCATCTTGTATAAGTCCTTTCACCCATCAAACTCATTCCACACGTCCACAAATTCCACACCACACCGTCCACATAACCTGCGCATAATATCATTTGCGATTATGGCCCTCCTTCTAAACTCCTCTCTGTCATACCGCGGTAACAGACTCACCATTCTAACTCTGTCACTCTTTTCTTTCGCTACCTATAACAATACTTTCAAGTCCTCTCTCATAAAAAATTTATCACCTTTCAATTCATTCGTACCAGCCACAATTGTTATTTCTTTCACCCTCTGTTTTTGCACTCTAATGCTCTCACTTACATCCTTAAATTTCGCACCCGGTAAGTACGATTTAGTTACACTCCCATCTATTACTCCTCTTAATAATGAGTCACCATACAACACTCTCTCCTTCATTTCGGAAACTCGCCCACGCTGTTTATTTACGTTAGCCGAATCACTCTGGAAAGAGTTTTGCAGGTGCTCTAATTGCCGCTGCGCATCTTGTATCACTGCGCGCAGCCTAGCAATCTCACTTCCTACAAATAATTCCTCATTTTTTTTATCATTCAAACCATTTTCTCTTTCTGTATAATTGCTCTCGCTCTTTCTTAGATCACCGCTCACATTGCCATCTTGTACACCGCAATTCCCTATCGATCCACTATTTTCACTCGCATTCTGGCTTTCTTCAACCATAACTGTCTCACAACCTGACACATACTTCGACTCCTCACTTTGCATACACTTTCTACACATTCTCCCACCACTATCACTTTCAATCCATACTCCAGCCTCATTCGGGAATGCATACATTCCACACACATCACATTGGACAAATTCTCTCACATTATAGTTTTTGAACAATGGCGTCGTATTTTTGGACGCCATTATCTTACGTCGCATTGGCGCCATATTCAAATATATGAAAAGTATCGTTAAAGACTAAATTAATTCAAGATAAACTGTAATAACAGTTTAGCTACTCTACTTTTTTGCTAATGACCAAATAATCCTTGGAAACAATGAACTACAAAAATCATTATGCAGTCTAAATAATCTGATAAAAACATATGGTGTGGAAATAACAGACAAAACACAAGTGTCATGGCTTTCATAGGGGCAAACAAAGGTGGCCTTCAAGTGTAAGCAAACTTTGCTTATACGTGTAGCATATTTGTATTTAGCATATTGAGCATATTTACTTGCTCTATTATTTTGTTGTTTTTTACTATCTTTCTTCTTATTGGATTAGCACCTATGAAGGCCATGACTTTTGTTTTGTCTGTTGATATTTCCACACCATATGTTTTTATCAGTATCTTCAGGATGGAGGCAACTCATGGTAAAGGTGGACAAAGATCTCATCACTCCTAGTCTTAGTATCTCCCATAATGCAAAGCACATCTCCTTGCGAACATGTATAATGCTATGCATTAAGGGAAGGACCACTACCCAGACTGGTTTCAACCTTTATTGAATGTTCAAGTACAGGTCAAACTCCAAAAACTCAGCGTTGTTCCCATCAGTAACAGACTCATCCTGCCACTGAGAAGAACTCTCAGCATTGGCTCTACCAGGGGTAACAGCAACAGCCGTGCCTCACTTAACTTCATGGGCTACAGCATTGCCATTCATCACCCAACAAGCTTACAACCGGTTTCGACCTTTATTGAATGTTCAAGTACAGGTCAAACTCCAAAAACTCACCGTTGTTCCCCTCACTCACAGGCTCACCCTGCCACTGAGAAGAACTCTCAAAACTGGTTGGCTCTACACCATGGCAGGCTCACCCTCACCATCAAGAAGAGCCGCTCATTTGCTCATATCTCATCTGAGGGATAACAGCAACAGCCTTGCCTCAGTTAACTTCATGGGATATAGCATTGCCATTCATTACTCTCCCACCAAGGACCTGGGTGACAGCAACAGCCGAGCCTCAGTTAAAACTTCATGGGCTGCAGAATTGCCATTCATCACCCAAGCTTCCAACCAGTTTCGACCTTTATCGAGGTCTCGTCAGTGGGAGATAGACCCAGAGGTGGTGATACCAAGTTGGAAGCAATGGGGAAGTCATATTTACCTATACGAGTTGCCAAAAGGTGTCTCACCTTATTGTTAAATTACTCTGGATTTAGAAAAAGATGTTGGAAGTTTTTTTTTTCACTTGGTTAGACTATAATAATTTTAGTTTAATCTTTTATCAAAGTGTAAGCAAACAAAGTTTGCACCTGAAGTATCTTCAGGACTGAGGCAACTTGTAGTAAAGGTGGACCAAGCTCTCATCACTCCTTGTCTTAGTATCTCCCATAATGCAAAGCACATCTCCTTCCGGACATTATAATGCTATGCACTGAGGAAAAGGCCACTACCCAGACCTGTTTCGACCTTTATTGAGGTCTCGTCAATTGGAGCCAGACCCAGAGATGGTGATACCAAGGTGGAAGCAATGGAGAAGTCATATTTACCTATACGAATTACCAAAAGGTGTCTCACCTTACTATTAAATCACTCTGGATTTAGTGTATTAATTCATGCCTTAATGCATAGCATTATACATGTCTGCAAGGAGATGTGCTTTGCATTATGGGAGATACTAAGACAAGGAGTGATGAGAGCTTGGTCCACCATTACAACGAGTTGCCTCAATCCTGAAGATACTTCAGGCGCAAACTTTGTTTGCTTACACTTGGATAAAGGATTCAACTAAAATTATTATACTCTAACCAAGTGAAAAAAAATTTCCAACATCTTTCTCTAAATCCAGAATAATTTAATAATAAGGTGAGACACCTTTTGGCAACTCATATAGGTAAATATGACTTCTCCACTGCTTCCACCTTGGTATCACCAATGGTAAGCTATAAGGGGCTCGCGCGAGCCCCTTGTTCACTTTTTTAAAACATATTAAGCGACAAACTCATACGGTAACCTAACAAAAATTAGTCTATTCGGCAGCGTATAGATTATTTGGAATTATTGTTTCAACTCCTCTATAACGAATGTGCCCAAATTTGAAAATAAAATAAGCGCATGCATTATCTTTACCCTTCTCCCTTCTGGTAGCCAATCAATTAATAAAAGTTTTTGTGTGAAATATGGCTTTTTTTTTTTTTTTTACTTGATGATGCGAGCCCTTTGTTAAAATTTCCATAGCTCACCACTGGGTATCACACCACCTCTGGGTCTGGCTCCCACTGATGAGACCTCAAAAAAGTCGAAACTGGTTGGAAGCTTGGGTGATGAATGGCAATGCCCATGAAGTTTTAACTGGGGCATGGCCGTTGCTGTTACTCAGATGACATATGAGCAGCTCTGCTCAGTTGTGGGGTGAGCCTGCCATGGGAGTTCTTCTCAGTGGCAGGGTGAGCCTGTTACTGAGGGGAACAACGCTGAGTTTTTTTAGTTTGACCTGTACTTGAACATTCAATAAAGGTCGAAACTGGTCTGGATAGTGGCCCTTCCCTTAATGCATAGTATTATACATATCCGCAAAATGTTCTTTGCATTATGGGAGATATTAAGACAAGGCGTGATGGGAGCTTGGTCCACCTTTACCACAAGTTGCCTCAATCCTGAAGATACTTCAAGCGCAAACTTTGATTGCTTACGCTTGGATAAAGGATTAAACTTAAATTATAGTCTAACCAAGTGAAAAAAACTTCCAATATCTTAATTCCTGTTTCTATTAGTTCTTTCAATTTATTTATTGCATCTTCAATGTAAAGATTAACAGTATGAGTGAAAGAGAGCAGCCCTCTCTTACACCTTTACGTATTCTTGCTATTGCAGTTTGTTTTATTGCTGGCTGTTTCTATTAGGGCTTCTTCGTGCTTGTAAAGATTAAATATAAGTCGTCTATCTCTCCACTTTTGTTTTTAAGGAGCTGAAATATTTGGTTCCAGTCAATACTATCGAAGGCTTTCTCCAAGTCAAGAAAGACTATCAGAGTATTTTGATTCTTCTCAAATCTTCTTTCGATAACTGTTCTTAGAGCTAAGATTGCTTCTCTTGTCCCCTGCTGTTTCCTGAATCCAAACTGGTCAATGCCAATGTACTCTTCAGCTCTCTTTGTTAGTCTTTCTTACTAGCCTTCTTATAAACAGATAACAAATTCCACTCATAAGAGATAACCTCGCCCTCAACCACCTTGTTGAATATCACTGACAGGGTCTGTAATACTTTACTGCCACACTTGAATATCACTACTATCATTCTGCTAGAACCAGCTGCCTTTATGTTCTTTACATAGCTTGCTTCACCTCCTCTACTGTCACTTCAAATGTCTTTTCTTCTGACAATAACCTATATTCTTTTCCCCACATTTCTTCTTTAGCCCATTATATCTTAATAATGTACTCCTCTCTCTACTCTGAGAGGAAGTAAAAACATATACATTTCTTTAAATGATATAGGCTCAGATACATATCCTGCTTGGTTAAATCTATTTTTTACTCAAGATGTTATCTACATAAATCCTGTAACAGCTCTATTCTGTCAGGCATTTAAACAGCTCTATCATCATCAACATCATCACGTGAAGCATTAGGCCTTCTAGATGTAATAGGACACACAATCCTACTTATCACCATATAACTATATGTACCACATTCAGGTCTACCACCATGAAACACATTCTGCACTATTGCCTCTCTCTCATCTAGAATGCTATCACCGGATCAATTATTGATTTCAGACCTCTATTTAAAGTTCGAAATCAATAATGTAATCAAAGTTAATTTTTGTATATATTTACCCCTTGATACTTTCCATTTTCTCACACCGGAATCAACCTGCATCCATTAGCATTAATATAATAGTCCCAATGACATTCCTCCACATAATGATTATCAGTCTGCCCAACTGAACTATTTAAGTCTCCAACCCAAGTACTTCAAGAATTATTTTTATAAACCTTCCATTTACTTCTTCACAACTTTTATGAGGACAGACATTCTGACTTTAATCCAACTTTTATTCATTCCATTCTATGCATGTAGATATTTACCAATATTCCAAATCATTATCTTCCTTCTTTGTTTCAGTCAGGACTGTAGCACTTTTTTTCTATTTTCTGAATCACCATATTACACTTAGTATTTAGACCTCATAGATTCCATGTCTCATAAAACATTGTCCATTTCTTGTAATGCCATTACCTAGGAGCCCCATCAGTGTTTCCTTTTTTTTTCTGAGATTCAAAGCAATATTATCCAGGCATGTCAAAGAACCCCAAGCTGTTAGACCAGGATTTGATGTTAGAGTTATCTTCTCTTAGGTAAGTTACTGACTAAGGCTAAAAAGTCCTACTTATCCCATCCAGAAATTAAGCTGGGAAAGAAAAAACTCTAATACTGTCACAGTCAGATGAAAACAAGGGTTGGTCAAGAGCAGAACAAATAAGAGAAAGGAGGCTAACTCTAAACAAGTATAAGAAGGGGCTGACTAGAAGACCATGGAAGAGTCGCTTCCCTTGTGTCCAAGTTGATAGTCCTCTGTGGCCACAGATACTTATTCAATATATTTGAACAAACCACCATATCTTGTGGGATCTCCTATTGCCACCAAGGGGAATGCAACCTCTAGGAGTTACAGAGTCCCACAAGAGTACATCAAAGTACAGTACTATTAACAGAAAATGCTGATTATGTTTCAAATGTTCACTTACTTGCATATCTGAGCCATAAGTCGAGAGGCAAAATCTCTGAGTGCCCAATGATTGTCAACATCTGGCCTTGTGCAGAGCTGTCTACTAACAATGCAGGATGCCACTGATGGAATGAGATCATGAAGCTAAAAGATAAACACACAATACAGAAATGTGTTCCAAGCAAGTATATGCTTTTCTATACAATATACAAGTTAACAGTGAAATGGTTAATCATGTTTCTCAAACCTTCAATGAATGGGAAAATACAGAATAGTTTTTAATACTTTAAGCAAAACACTTGATGTATATATATTTTTAAAAAACCACGATTTTACTTCAATTTTACATACTTTTCTTATATATCAGGTGGCCCACAGGTTGCAGACAACCCAACTTACGTCATTCCATACTTACGAATGGGCTCCCAATAAGGATAATAATTAAATAATTAAATTAATAATTCTGGAACTAGTTCCTTTCGCGCATGTAAACAAGCCTGCACTTCACCGTTATTAAAGCAGCTCTTCCCGTTATTTAGAAGTCAAATTTAAGGGTCTGGGTCACACTTGCCATGTTTGAAGATTGGTTCTTGAACTGTTTTATTCCTGCTGTGGATCGTTTTTGTTCATAAAAGAAATTTACCTTTAAAATTCTGCTTGTACCGGACAATGCTTCTGAACATCCAACATCTTTAGATGACCTTCACCCTAATGTAAAGGTCATATTTTTACCACTCAACACTACTTTGTTACTACAGCCAATGGATCAGGGAGTCATTTCTTCATTTAAAGCTTATTACTTATGACATACATTCCTGCAAGCATTCAGGGCTACAGAAGATGTGATGACCTTGAGAGAGTTCTGAAAGAATTATAACATCCACGATGCCATCAAAAACATTGCTGATTCTTGGGAGGCAGTCAAGCAATCAACAATTAAAGGAGTGTGGAACAAATTGTGCCCTCAATTCTGTGAGGAGTTCTGTGGCTTCACAGAAGACATCGCCATAGCCAGAAAAGCTGTGGTGGATAGTGGCAATGCACTGCAATTGGACATCAATGAAAATGATGTCATTGACTTACTAGAGTCCAATTCACAAGAATTAACCAATGAGATAGAGAAGCGGCTGATAGAAACACAAGAACACGACGAATCAGAAGATCCAGAAAGATTACGACAAAAGAATTAGCTTAAGCCTTTCGTCTCATTGAAGAAGGATTTGCTAAGCTTGAGGAGCAAGATCCTAACAAGGTTTGCCGTGCAGTCAGCGAGAACATCAGCTGCTACAAGGCGATTTATGATGAAAAAAAAGAAAAAGGCTGTGCAAACAATCCTAGATACCTTTTTCAAGAAACCAACTTCAGTAGTAAGCTCCCCTCCTCCAGTAACAGAATCAAATTCTGATTCTCCAGCACCATCTCCATCATCATCATCGTCTGATTAATGTTAGCCTACCTTCTTGCCTCAGAAATGTCCCTTTCCAGTAAGCAAGACACTGATGCAACTGTCAATATTCTTTTTTGAAATTTCTCCTATCTAAACTTTTTGTATGAGTTTGTTTTATGTTCTGTTTGTTTGAATTTAAAGAAAGAGCACAATAGTTTCTGTAACTTATTATTATAGTACAGGGGTATTATTATTACAGTATTACGCTGTTCATCAGGGATCCGAGTTACACACAAATCCAACTTAAAGATGTTCTCAGGAACATATCTCGTTCATAACTCAGGCACTGCCTGTATTTTTAAAATATATACACACCTGCACATATGCATGTACTGTAAATATAACTGATTAAGAGTGGAAACTACATAACTGAAAAACATCCACAGAGACTGAGACAATGTGACTAACTTCCAACCCTCTTCTGCTTATGGTGTCCTGTTAGTTAGCAGATCATGCTGAATGAAATATGAGAGAGCAATAAAGGACTTTATACTATATGATCAAAAAATATCTGGAGACATACTCATCCGTAACCATTAGTTTTGAGGAAATTGCAATGTGTTACAATAACTTGGTTCCAAGATCAAGGGTTCTGGTTCCCCCCCCCCACCCTCCTTCGACATGCAGTGTAAGTGATACACTTCAAGGGCATGCCAAACATATTCTGCAGGGATCCAGTACCACCTCCACCTTTGAGGATACAGCAATTAAGCAGTTCTGTAGGCTGGCTGCCAACGTGTCTTTTAAGAGGCTTTCTGATCAAATGGTGCATAACTCGCATCTACACTGCCAGGTCATGCCTGGAGGGAGGCTGTATAATGATATGCAGAGGAGCACTGTCGAGGCCACACTGTGATTGGAAACTGGATACTCTCTGTTTGGGCTACATGTTCAAGAATCTCTATTTTCTCCCACTGCATGTTTCCATTCCCTTTTTCTCTTCAGTTTTGTAACTTTAAACATGAAACTAAGTCTAAACAGATATAGAGTCTCTGTGGTTCAACAAAAAAATAAATAAATAAACCTCCATCTAAAATCTCCCCCTCCAAAAAAAATGTAAATTAAAAATCACACACACACACAAAAAAAAAAATCTTCACATTCACTTTACAAACATCCATTGGCATCAACAATAAATGAGGTGAATCATATCTTCAGTCATCCAAATCTGATGTTCTGTTTCTAACTGAATCCCAAATTTTCACTAAATCAACCACAACTCATCTTAACTGTCCAAAATTACATCCTTTATGACTCCTTTCACCATAAGAGAGATACTTGTGCTTTTATGTGTTCTGATATTTCTTGCCAAAAGATGCTGAACCCAGAATCTCACCTTTTTGACCTTCTGTGACTTAAAATTTCTTTACCACATTTTGTTTCATTCATCTGCTGCCTCTACCATTCTCCTAATACTGAAAATCATTCTTACCTCTTTGACTTCCTATCTTTATAGCTTGATTTCATACAGTCAAAATTTCCAAATAGTGAAGTCATCCTTCTTGGTGATTTCAATGTCCATAATTCTAACTGGCTCCAACTGGCTCCCTTTTTCCAATTTCACTGACCAAGATGAAACTGAGATAGAGAAGAGGGGCAGAGATTTTTGCTGTAAGCAATGACTTAAAATAGACCATTCATGTCTCTATCTGAATTCCTGGCAATACTCTTCACTTTTTCAACACTCTAGGTCTTTTCTTAACTAGTTCTCCTTCCAGGTACTCTGTTCAAGTGACTGCTCCTCTTGGCAATTCAGACACACAATCTTATCCAAGTTTCATCTCTGGTGGAATGTCCTTCCTTCAGCTACTCGCAACCTTGCATGCTCTAGTATTACAATAATGCCAAGTGGGAGGACTTTCATGACTTCAATTCCTCTTTTTCATAGTCAGACTGCTGTTTTCATTCTTCTGATCCAAATACCTGGTGCGATCTTATTACAGAAATAATCCATATTGGAATAGAAATTTTCATTCCTCACTTGTAAAACTACCATTAAATGGGCAAAGTCTAAATTCAACAAAGATAAATGTGGAAACCTCACTGCTTGTGCCACTGGTAGTCATGCCTTCTGGTCCCTAGCCAAAGCCTTTGGGTACATGTTTTGTCCATATGTGCTTCCTCATCTATCTCACACTAATAGTAGCATTATAACATCACCTGATGTCTTGTCTTCATTCTTCTCTTCCAACTCCTATAGACGACCATGGCAAATTACCTCCTTCCTTTCTAGAACATTGCATCTCATGCCTCTCAGAAGAATCTTGAATACTACAAAAACAGCAGGTCCTGATGGAATTCCACTCATTATGCTCAAGAGATGCACTCCTTAATTAACACCTGTTCTCTATCATCTATTCACTAAAAACTGTACTCAGCTGGCATCTGCTGAGTTCCCAAAAAAGGAGATAAATGTTTGCCATCAAAATTACTGACCTATTGCCCTTACACCAGTTTTGTCTCAATTAATGGAGAAGGTTATCAACTGTATGCTTCTTCAACATCTTAAGACAGCTATCTAATTAGTGACCACCAGTACGGATTTTGCCACTCCAGATCCACAGGAGATCTCTTGGCCTACATCACTCAAATTTGGACCCATTCCATGAAAGGTTTGGAGAAACCTGTTCTGTTGCTCTTGACATCTCCAAGTGATAGGGTTTGGTATCAAGAGTTTCTCAATAAGTCGATTGTGTAGGTGGATTGCCAGTTTTTTTCTCAGATCAATCCCTATGTGTAATGGTAGATCTCTCCTCATACTTTCCTGTCAATGCCAGTGTCCCTCTCAGGACTCTGTAATTTCATCCATCCTCTTTGTGATTTATATAAATGACCTATTCTTATTGACTACAAACCTTATTCATAGTTTTACTGATGGTAGCACACACTGTTTGTCCTATTCATATAACAGGCCTTGCAGTGCCTCAATCATCTCATGCTTTAAGATCTATGACAAGTGCCCTGAACACTGATCTTCACAGTATCCATGACTGGGGTGAAAGCAACCTAGTCAACTTCAATGCTTCCAAGATGAAATTTTGTTTATTTTCCCATACTAAAAAGACATCTCAGATCTTCTCCACTTACTTTTGATAATGCTGAGCTCAACAGTCATGACCAAATCTCTCTTCTTATGCAATCATATCACTTTTATAGAATCACCAGCTTCCAAGAAACTTAGCATCCTTTTCCTGTCAAGATGGTACTTCACTGCCAAACAGTTACTTACTCCGTACAAACCCAAATCTGACCAACATTGGAATACTGCTCTCATTTATGGGATGGTGCACCTAAGATTTCCCTAAAAATTATTGCTGCTGTTCAGAAAAGGGCAGCCCAGTTGATAAACGATACTTCTCCAAAATCTCTTCAGCTACTACCCAATAGAAGATCAATTTCTGCATTGTGTGGCCAATTTCTGCTATATCTACAAGAACTCTTACTACAGCTGCTCAGCATCCTTTTACAGTCGAATTGCATACTCACCAAACCTGCTACTCCCAGTCATCTTTCATTCCTTCCACCTAGATTCTGTGGAACAGTTTCCCCCATGAAGCATTCCCAAAGGACTACAAATCTTCAATTCAAGAAGAATAGCAAAATATTACTGCATTCCTAACCCCACCTTCACACAGCATCTATTTGCTATAGGTTCTTCTGCCTTTTGTGTGTGGAATAAATATTTAAAAAACTTTAATTAATACTTCCAATATTTCAGCAAAGTCAAATTGCCATCACTAGGGAACAACAGAACAATGATATGTGCATGCAAACACTAACACTGGGTAAATGAGGCTGAAAAAAAAAAAAGGAAATCAAAGTTGAGCCTAGAGTCCTAAACTATTGGGAGTTCTCTATTGGGCTAAATTGGGTGGTCTTGACCATTTCGGCTAAAGATCTGAGGGTAAGTGCTTCCAAAATTTGGGTCAGCTTCATTCACCCAAACTTGTTGAGGTTGGAAAGTTTCTTAGGGCTGAGGAAGATTCCAGGAATAGCCTCTCATATTTGTATTTACTGTGGTGTTGTAGAGAGGCCTTCTTCCAGCATATCCTGTGGTGGGTGTCCAAAGCATGGTTGGCAAGTTCGGAGTGGTCGTAATGGCAGAACAGGATGTAGTCTATGTATTCAGATATTCTTATATTAGCTATCCTGCCTGTCTGGCCATGGTAGAACAGTTTGCAGCTGAAAGGAACCTGATGAACACACCTGGCAAGTCTAGAGCATGCAGCTGGTCTTTGGTAGAGTAGATAAGGGACTAATTTTTTGTGGTTTGTAAGTGGTTATAAGGTTGTATTTCTTTAGGATTTTTGTTATTTCAGATGTGCTGCAGATATATGAAAATAGTGACAGATTTTGTGTAGTCTCTGTTCTGGATGGGGAGAGGGTTGCAGTTATGAGGTTTTAATATTTTTTTTTTTATTTGGATTTTTGCAGTATAGCCTTTGGCTAAGAAAATGCTGAGAATTTCATCAAGTTCAGTAGTTAGGACACTTACAACTGATTAAATTTTCCTTGTTATATAGAGTATTTATAATCCCATATTGTTGGGAGGAGGGGGGGGGGAAGAAAAACTGTTGGTGAATATATCTACCAGTATGTGTGGGTTTTCTGGAAATGGAGAATGCCAGGGATTCATCAGGCTGGCATATAATCAGTGTCTGGGAAGGGAAGACTTATTGTTTTTCTTTTCTAAGATGAACTGGATCCTGGAATGTTGACTGTATAGATGAGGCTAAGAAAATGTTGAGAGTATCCAGTCCGTGTGGCCAAATAAGAACACATCATCTACGTAGCATAGTCAAACAGTATTTACGTGTGAAATACAGTTGTTGGCCAAGGTAGAGAAAGCAGGGAACTCATTGCTGTACCCTCAATGTTTGTAGAATTTCTCTTGCCAAATGATTTCATTGTTCAGGGAACTGAAACATGGTTGAGATATTGGGAAAAATATAGCTTGGATAAGGTCTAAGGTGTCTTTAAGTGGGACATCGTGTGAATTCTAAACAGAGAGGAGACATCAAACTGACCATTATGTCAGTGTGTTGGAGTGTGAGGTTTTCTATACTGCCTTTAAAGTGGGTTGAGTTTTTCATGTGTGAAGGATTGTTGCCAGTATAATGTGAGAGCACTTTGGCTAATTTGTATGTGGGTGAATCGATGTCATCCACAATGGGGCATAGTGGCACATTTTGTTTATGGATTTTTGGCAGCCCATGGGGGTGAATCTAGAGTTACATACTTTTAGTTTGTTGATAAATTCCACATGCCAAGAGATCTTTTAAAGAGCTGTAAAGTGTTCTGATCTGTGAATTGGTGGGATCATGGTCTAAAGAAAGGTAGATAGAGCAATTTACAGAGTAACTGATACAGGAAAATGCTTTCACCAAACTTGATATAAAGATGGAAGCACAGAATTATCTGCAATGTTATTTTTGAATGCAGCATCAAGATTCTCTATCACAAGAACTAGGAGAACCCAGCCCAAATCATAAAAAACAGCTCCATATTATGATGCCTCCTCCATAAAACTTTACAGTTGGCACAACACATTCAGACAAGTAGTGTTCTCCTGCCATCTGCCAAACCCAGACTTGCCTGACAAATTGCATGATGATAAAGCATGATTCATCACTTCAGAGAATGTGTTTTCACTCTCCAGAGTCTAATGGCAGTGAGCTTTACACCACTCCACCTCACACTTGCTGATGTTAGGTTTGTGTAAGCAGTTGCACAACCATGGAAACTCATGTTCTTCAGCTCCCAACAAACAACTGTAGTACTGGCATTACTTGTAGAGGCATTTCAAAACTTGGTAGTGAGTTTTAAACCAAGGAAAGGCAATTTATTTTGAACCAAACATCAATAATATTACTTATAAATGACTGAGGCAGATGCAAAGGTGGCATCTAATGGTAGTGCCATGTCAAAAAGTCATTGAGCTCTTCATGGGCTACATAAGGCAGCAGGAGTAGATGATATTCGACCAGAAATGCTGAAATATGGTGGTATAAAAGTCTTACAGTGGCTGCACTGCATAGTTCAGAAAGCCTGAACAGAGGGGCGAATTCCTAATGATTGGAGTAGAGCTCTAATAGTACCCATATATAAAAAGGGAAATAAAATTGAATGTGAGAATTACAGAGGTATTATGAGTGTTCCTGGCAAGATCTATGCAAGCATACTTGAGAAACGGTTGAGAGGAATTGTGGAAGAAAAGCTTGGTGAAGAACACATCTGTTATGATCAGATCTTCACTTTACGACAAATAGTTGAGAAAACATGGGAATATAACAAAGATCTGTATTTAAGTTTTCTCAATCTGGAAAAGGCATATGACAAGGTGCCAAGAGAGAAGCTATTCAATACGCTACAGTTATATGGTGTCAATGGGTCATTATATCAAGCAATACTTAGTCTGTATTTGAGTTGTAATTCAGCAGTTAGAATTGAAGGAAGTACAGGAAGGTGGTTTAATGTTAAATCTGGTGTGAGATAAGGATGTACATTATCCCCTCTGTTATTCATTATCTGTATGGATCACATTATGAAGGAAAGTGGTATTAAACATGATATCAGAATTGGAGATGTTAATGTCAGCTCTTTGCTTTATGCAGATGATGTCATCATCATCATCAAATTCCTGCCTTGTACCCTCAAGGGGTGTACAGGATATGATAGTACTACATGAAAAAAATTACATCATTATTAATTTCCTATCTACAATTTTCCTCCAAATCAGTCTGTTACTTGTCAAGACTCCAACATTATCAGATCTTATATTTCTATCGTATAAGGCACTTTGTACCGTATCAATCCACCTATATCTTGGTCTTCCTCTGGGTCTTTTCACTGCAAACCTGGCAGAGAACACTTGTTTTGCTAATCTTTCCTCGCCCATTCTGTTTAAGTGACCATACCACCTGAGATTAGCTCTGCTAACACATTCCTGGATGCTGACAATGTCAAGTTCTTTCCTAATATCCTCGTTTTTAATATGATATTGCCATTGATGCCATCTGTTCACGCCTATAATCTTTCTCAGGACTCTCATATCTGTGGTCTCTAGTCTTTGGTCAAGTGTTTTACTTCTGACCCAGCTCTCAGATCCATAAGTTAAAACTGGTTTGAACACTGTCTTGTATACAGCTAATTTAGTGTTCTGACTAATTTTTCTCTTATTCCATATGAATTTATTCAATTGACTTCCCACCATACCAGCTTTGATGATTCTGTTGCCTATTTCTATATTTAATTTACCATCTTCAGTAAAAATCGTGCCTAAATAGCTGAAATGTTTTACTTGTTCCACAGGTTCTCCATTCACAACACAGTTGACATTTTCAATGATTGTGCCTATTTTCATTGTCTTTGTCTTTTTATTGCTGACCTTCATACCATATCTATTACAACAGCTATTCAATTTAGTCAGAGAATCTTGCAGACTTGTAGCAGATTTATTTAGAAGTATAACATCGTCTGCATAAAGCAAAGAGCTGACATTAACATTTCCAATTTTGATATCATGTTTAATACCACTTTCCTTCATAATGTGATCCATATAGATAATGAATAACAGAGGGGATAATGTACATCCTTGTCTCACAGCAGATTTATTACTATTATTACGGGCAACTCCAGGGAGTCATTAGACTCATCGAGGGAGGCCCCAAATCATATTCATCACAACTATCTGACATTCATACAGTATCTATCATACCTCGCCTTAAACTCATTCACTGTCACAGCATCCACTACAGACTCAGGGAGCGCATTCCACTCATTCACTACTCTAAAAGTAAAGAACCCAGCTCTAACACCTTTACTAACCACACTTTTGCCCAGTTTCCATGGATGTCCCCTAGTCCTCCCACAACCAGCCCTGTTCTCAAAAATATCTTCTGAATTAATTTTATAGAAACCCTTCAGTAATTTGAATGTCTCAATCATATCTCCCCTCCTCCGCCTATCAACCAATTTTTGCAACCCACAAATCCTCAACCTGTTCTCATACGGTTCATTCCACAGACCTGCTATCATCTTGGTCACTCGCCTCTGGATCCTCTCCACCTCCTCCCCATCAAGAAGAAACCTAGGTGACCAAATCTGAGCACAGTAGTCTAGATGGGGTCTTATCAAGGCTCGATAGAGAGGAACAATAACCTGCTTGTCTCTGCTTGTCAACGTATTCTTCAGCAACCAAGTGATTTGATGAGCTATTTTGGTCACTTTTGCAATGTGTCCCCTAAATTTCAATTCCTTATCCACCAACACTCCTAAATCTCGTGCCTCATCAATTTCCTGGAGCAGGGTTCCACCAATGCAGTAAACTGCCGCCAATCTTTTCATCCCAAAATGCATAACCTTACATTTTGCCACATTAAACTGACATCCATTCTCCTTAGCCCAGACCTCCAATCTATCCAAATCATCCTGCAAAATTTTGACGTCATCTGCATTCACTATTGCCCTACCCAACTTCGCATCATCCGCAAACAAATGTACTGTTCCTCTCAGATCATTTCCTATATCATTTATGAACAAATTAAACAGCAGTGGTCCAAGAACAGATCCTTGTGGCACATCACTAGTCACAGGCCGTCTTGTGGACTCTACTCCCGAGTAAACCACTCTCTGATATCTCTCCGTCAACCACCCTCCTATCCATCTCACCAACCCTATGTCCATTCCCATATGCTGCAATTTACTGATTAGAATTCCATGTGGAATCCTGTCAAAGGCCTTGGCAAGGTCCAGTAGAATCACTGTAAACTCATTACCCTTATCCAGTTCAGCCGTCACTGTGTTATAATACGTGAGCAAGTTACTGAGGCATGACCTACCCTTCACAAAACCATGCTGTCCCCGATACAGTATCCCATTTTCTTCTATCCAATCTTGTATTTTCCTCTTGACTATTTTCTCTAAGACCTTGACAATGATTCCTGATATGCTAATCGGTCGGTAATTTACAACAGTAGTCTTGGAACCACCTTCATGCAGTGGAACTATTTTCCCCTCTTTCCACCCGCTCGGGACTAACATTAACAGATTTAACATTAAACCATCTTCCTTTACTTCCTGGAATTCTAACTGCTGACTTACAACTCAAATAAAGACAAGGTATTGCTTGATATAATGCCCCATTGACACCAATATAACTGCGGCATATTGAATAGCTTCTCTCTTGGCACCTTGTCATATGCCTTTTCCAAATCGACAAAACTTAAATACAGATCTTTGTTATAATCCCATGCTTTCTAGACTATTTATCGTAAAGTGAAGATCTGATCCTGACAGCCTCTATTTGGCCTGAATCCAGCTTGTTCTTCACCAAGCTTTTCTTCCACAATTCTTCTCAACCGTTTCTCAAGTATACTTGCATAGATCTTGCCAGGAACACTCAGTAGGGAAATACCTCTGTAATTCTCACATTCAGTTTTATTTCCCTTTTTATATATGGGTACTATGAGAGCTCTACTCCAATCATCGGGAATTCGTCCCTCTGTCCAGGCTTTCTGAACTATGCAGTGCAGCCACTGTAAGACTCTTATACTACCATACTTCAGCATTTCTGGTCGAATATCATCTACTCCTGCTGCCTTTCCACATTTCAAGCCTTTGATGGCTTTTTCTACTTCAAGTATGGATATGTATTCCTGACTGCATGCCTGGTCAGTGTTTTATTTACCACTGTGCTGTCATCACTGCTTGTTTCATTTAGCAGTTTTTCAAAGTAATTACTCCATACTTCAAGGATATCTTTTTCTCCTTTTTTCATGTCACCTTTATCATCTCTAATTCCTTTTACAGCACTCTTTCCTTCATTCTTAAGCTTCTTCAACAACCTCCAGAATATTTTGCCACCTTCTTGATATTTATTTTCTATATTCTTGCCAAAGTCCTCCCATGACTTTTGTTTAGCTAGTTTTACATAGTGTTTAGCATTCTTGCATTTGTCTCTATATTCTCTAAGAGCACAAGCTGACTTCTTTGAGAGGAACTTTTGATATGCTTTCTTCTTTTCCTTCACTGCCTCTTTAATTTCCTGTGTCCACCAGGGAGTTCTGATTTTTTTATCCTTACAGACAACCTCACCACATGCCTCTCTGGCAGAATCAATCAATGTTTTCTTCAGAGTTTGCCACTGAATCTCCAAAGTTTGATTCCTGTTCTCAAACTCTTTCATTTTTTCTTCAATAATCTTTGTGTATTTTAGTCTACAGTTCACATTTGAGAGCTGCTCAACTTTTACTCGCTTTAACTTTCTTACATGTTATTCTTTTCAATATGAAATTCAATTTTATCCTGCTCAAGACTAAATAGTGATCACTTCCAATTTCAAATCCTTTGTACACTCTGGTGTCCTGCACCAGGGAGAAAGCATCACTATCAACAATAACATAGTCAATGAGACTTTTCTTATTCCTAGCCTCTTATCTCCATGTGAATTTGTGCACATTTTTATGTTGGAACACCATGTTCCAACATAAAAATGTGCAACATAATAACCGATCCATGTCCTGAGCAGAAATCCAACAGATATTTGCCATTATTATTAGCTTTGCTCTTTTCTCCAAATTTTCCCAAAATATTTTTGTATGTCTCACAATCATTTCCTACTCTGCTATTTAGATCCCCAACAAGGATCAACTTTTCATTTTTCATTGTGTCAGTTGCTTTTTCTAAAGCCTCAAAAACTCCTCGACTTCTACCTTAGTAGAACCTTCTGTGGAACTATAGGCACAAATAAGTCTCATTGTCCAGTTCCCCATTCTCATATTTGCCCACATTACTCTACTTGAGACTGACTGCCATTGAAGAAGATTAGCCTCATATTTTGTGTTGAATACTATGGCTACTCCTGCTTTTCCTTGATTGTCATTGCCTGAATATAACATTTTGTATTTATTGCTCAGAAAGATCTCACCAGTTTTGGTCTTTTTTGTTTCAGTCACTCCTATTATGTCGATCTGGTACTTATCTAATTCCTCAGCTAGCTCCATTTCTTTGCCATTCAGGCTTCTTACGTTGATAGTGCCAATCTTTAACTCTGGTGATGTTGAGTTGGGGTTTGCTTTCAGATTTGTTCGAGTAGCTGACTTTTCGCTGTTCGCCCTGGTTCCCTGGCAAATGCAAATGATGTTATACTTCTAAATAAATCCACTACAAGTCTGCAAGAGTCCCTGACTAAATTGAATAACTGTTGTAATAGATATGGTATGAAGGCCAGCAATAAAAAGACAAAGACAATGAAAATAGGTAGAATTGTTGATAACATCAATTGTGTTGTGAATAGGGAAACCTGTGGAACAAGTGAAACATTTCAGCTACTCAGGCATAATTTTTACTGAAGATTGTAAATTAAATATGGAAATAGACAACAGAATCAACAAAGCTGGTGTGGCTGGTGTGACTGAATTTATTCAATTCAGTCAATTGAATAAATTCATGTGGAATAAGAGAAAAATTAGTCGGAACACTAAATTAGCTGTATACAAGACAGTGTTCAAACCCGTTTTAACTTATGGATCTGAGAGCTGGGTCAGAAGTAAAACACTTGACCAAAGACTAGAGACCGCAGATATGAGAGTCCTGAGAAAGATTAGAGGCGTGAACAGATGGCATCAATGGCAATATCATATTAAAAACAAGGATATTAGAAAAGAACTTGACATTGTCGCATCCAGGAATATTAGCAGAGCTAATCTCAGGTGGTATGGTCACTTAAACAGAATGGGCGAGTAAAGATTAGCAAATCTTTCCTCGCCTGTTCTCTGCCGGGAAAACGACCCAGAGGAAGACCAAGATATAGGTGGACTGATACGGTACAATGTGCCTTAGACGATAGAAATATAAGTTCTGATAATGATAATATTGGAGTTTTGACAAGTAACAGACTGATTTGGAGAAAAATTGTAGATTGGAAGTTAGTAATGATGTAAATTTTTCATGTAGTACTATCATATCCTGTACACCCCTTGAGGGTACATGTCAAGAATTTCATGATGATGACTATTGCAAAGGGGTGTCTGGATATTTTTATCTCTTCGCTTTATGTACTACAAAAAAAAAGTGATGAATGCAAATGATGAGGAAGATACATGTGCAGTAGTATACTTAGATTTTGCAAAGATCTTTGATAAATTGCTACAAGTTGGAAATTAAATGAAACAGATGGAGTCAGATAAGATTAGTTAGTTGGGAAGCTGACTGATGGAATGTAGTATCCAAAGTCATTAAAAATGTGCTACAAGGGTTTGTTCTTTAAATTGTATATTAGTGATACTTGGACAAGTTTAATTGGAGATATATAGCTGTTTGCAGATGATGCAAACTTGGGGAGAACTATAAAGAGTGAAGCAGAGGTGGCCCTAAAAGATCTGAATACTGTATGAATGGAAAAAGTGAGTGCAGCTTCCAGTTCAGTGTAGCAAAGTGAAAGTTTTGTGGCAGTTTTGAAATATTGTAGGCATGGATGGAATGCAAAGTTAAAATTGGTCAGGAAATTCTGAAAGTAGAGGAGACAAGATATCTGGGAGTAGTGGCAGACAGAGACCTGAAGTAAGGAGGTTATAATTCCATGTATAACTTAATCAGCTTCATTGTGTGCAGATTTGGTCACCTGGTTTACATTGAGATAACAATAATTTGGAAAGGATCCAGAAAAGATTGACTAAGGCAGTTTCTAGTCTGTGGAATATTGGGATAGATTAAGGTAGTGCCATTGGTAGAGCCTTCTGAATAGGATGAAGGTGGGGATATATGATTGAGACAAGTTGGTAAGGGATTGTTATCAGGTTAATATGGAAGATATTTTTACAGACTAGTGGGAAACAGTAAAACAAGACATTATCTTCTAAACTGTATAAGGAGGGTATCTGTATGGTTGCAAGCAGAGCAGAGCAGGTTCTTTGCATGGAGAGTGGTTGGTGAGTACAATGTGCTGCCTGAGATGATAGTGACTGTGGAAACATGAAAGGAGTTTTAGGCATGGTTTGATGAACTTTGTGTGTGACAGTGAGGACCTCTTGCAATGAGTCTTTTGGCTCCATATAGTCTGCTGCTAACAAAAATAAGGGTTAGAACAAATGCAACTTAATACAGGAGGATCTGAATACTGTCTCAGTAGACAAATAAATGGAAACATCAGTTCAATGTAGAGTAGTACATGATTTTGATATTTAGAAGGTAGAGATCATCATCATCATCAAATTCCTGATATATATACCCTCAAGGGGTGTACAGGATATGATAGTACTACATGAAAAATTACATCATTACTAACTTCCTATCTACAATTTTCCTCCAAATCAGTCTGTTACCTGTCAAGACTCTATTAATATAAGATTATCAGATCTTATATTTTCATCTTCTAAGACACTTTTTACTGTATCAATCCACCTATATCTTGGTCTTCCTCTGGGTCTTTTTGTTGCCAGCCTGGCAGAGCACACTTGTTTTGCTAATCTTTCCTCTCCCATTCTGTTTAAGTGACCATATCACCTGAGATTAGTTATACTAATGCATTCCTGGAAGCTGACAATATCAAGTTCTTTCCTAAAATCCTCATTTTTACATATGATATTGCCATTCATGCCATCTGTTCATGCTCCTAATTTTTCTCAGAACTCTCATATCTGCAGTCTCTAGTCTTTGGTCAAGTGTTTTACTTCTGATCCAGATCCATAAGTTAAAATTGGCTTGAATACTGTCTTGTATATAGCATATTTAGTGCTTTGGCTAATTTCTCTCTTATTCCATATAAATTTATTCAGTTGACTTCCTATTGTTGATTCTGTTATTTTAATTTTTATTTATTAATAATAAAATAAAAAATGATGGTACAACATGACGGAAGGTAGAGATGGCAACAGGAAATGAATTAAAAAACAGTAGTGCACATGCATAAATTGGAATCCCTCTACATATACAGTTGTGTGTTAATGGATTAAAATTAATGGGCTGAAATTCAAACTAAAAATTAAAATACAGTAAAACCCCGAAGTTACGCGACAGGTGAGGCCAATAAAAAATGCATAAGTCGAATTCGCGTAACTCGGGGTATAATTTTGCATGAATTTATATATACAAACATACAATTGGGACCAAAGGTTTACAAAAACACCTATATTTTTTGAGAAATATAATCATAATTGTAGTTTTTCGTACATAGCATATTTAGTGTTTTGCCCATCTCATCTTGCTTTCGTATACTGCAGTTACCACAACTTTTATGCCTGATCTCTTTCTTAGTTCCGTGTTTCTGACATGTTTCATTTTGCTGATGTTACAAAACCTGCGTTCTATTGCACGCCGAGTTATTCTGAGAGTTTCTTCTTTTCTTGTCATGTTCCATAGAGATGTCAAGATTTAGATCAGTAAGTGTTTCTTTTAGTCTGTTGAATGATAGCCATGCAGCTTTCTTTCTTTTTGCTAGTTCTTCAGGTAAATCATTATTCATTTTTATTGTTTGTCCTAAGTAATTGTAGGAGTCAACTTGTTCTATAGGGATGTTATCAATACATGTCACTTCTAAGGCTATCTTACTGCTGTTTGTGTATATGTTTTCACCCATTTCTTCTAGGTCTTTTCGGTTGTGGGATATCAGTACTAGATCATCGGCAAACATAAGGATTTATAGTTTTTCACCATCTATGCCTATTCCTCCGTTTAGGTCTTTTTTTTCAGAATGTATTCTAAAATGGTGGTAAAGAGATTTGAAGAGACACATCGCCTTGACGGACACCTCTCTTTATATCTATATTTATAGGTTGATCAAATATTGTTATTTATGTGGTCTGATTTTTGTTAATTTCTTTTATCATGTGGATGTAAGTAGGATTGTTGGTTTGTGATAGATTAGGATTTTAGGAACTCCAATCTCATCACAGTCTAACATGCGTTTCCAAACAAAAAAGGAATATAAATATATGTGATTTCCTCTGAGTATTAAATTAATGCTATGTAAATATATCAAAGATTTTATTACTATGAGGAAACAAATAAGTATGCATTTTGTACCACTCACAAATTAGTAAAAATTAATGAAGGAAGTGTAAACCTTTAGCAGAGTTTTATAAAGTAATATGTATTAAGAGATATAGAATGTTAGCACAAATTCAAGATGGTGGGGAAGTGATGTCCAAAGGTCATGGAGCAGTAATGCGAGGGAACGGCTCACTCCAAGCAATACTGTGCCGTCAGCACACGTGCGATATAGCGGAGAAAGCTGGACGCCATGACGTAAGCCCACGTGAGTGCATTGGCTGGACATTGCAAAATACGAGAAACGCCGAGAAAAAAAGGTGGAAATATAAGGGTCTAGCATCTCTGAGAAAAGGGCTTTTTGTTCCTGGTTCTCCAGTGTGTTCGTCTCGCAGTGCTGTGAGCAGGTGAAGGGTGGCAGTGCCTCCATTCTGGAGAGTTTCGATAGAGGCTGCAGCGGAACTAGACGGTCATATCTCTGTGGAAGAAATAAGCCCAGCAGTCCATAGAAAGCTAGATTGGAGCACATGGACATTTCGTTTAAGGAGAGGCAGATTCCGGTAGACATTTGACGCGATTCAGAACCAAGGGCAGATAAGTAGACTTTACTTGTATTTTGCCAGATTGTGAATGAAAGATTTGTGCCACATTGCAAAACAGAAGAAAGAACATTATTGATATTAATTAGGACTGTGCTACTATGATTCTGAGAGGGTTACCTTAAATCTTATTGTCTCTTAGTGTGATAGAGTTACATAATATGTTAAAGGAGGTTATGAATATGGTTAGAGTAAAGAATTGCTATTTAATGAAGGGATTGTAAAAGATATAAATGTTATCTTGTGTGGTTTGATTGAACTACTGAGTAATAGAGAGTTATTGTGATAATCATGCATGATTAAGGTATTGAAGAGTATAAATAAGAATCTTACTTCAGAGATTTACAGTTTAATCAGTTTAACTATACTTATACTATTGTATGTTTTAACTCTATCCTGACTGTCAGGAACTCCCTTAAGGTGGGAATTAAACTTATTGTAATGTATGTACATATTTATGATAATAAACCTTGCTTTTATCTAACTAAGACTGTCTGTGATTTTTGGGATCCGATGCACCGCTTATAAACGTAACACGAACCTAGGCGGGAGACTAGAAAAAGGTAGATTTTGGACACATCTGCGAAGTTGCAAGGTATCACTTAAGTGCTGTCTTGAGATCACCTCTTGATTGATAATATTGTTTAATCTAATAGTGCTAATTGGCGCAGCGAAATTTTCTTGGTGTTTTATGAGAGGTTGATATCAGACACTCTGATACTTTGGTGTTGCCTCGATCTCAAGGCAATTCCATTGTCCCCCAGAGGTACCACGCGATACCCGTATGAGAGTTTAACGAGGATCTGACCCAAAGACTAAACGATAGTTATATGAGTAGAAAGTCGACACAACAGGATCCACGTTTATTTCCAGTAAGACACTGATGACTGCATTGTGTTCTATGGTATAAAATGGCAATTATCAATAAAAAAAATTGAGTTTACTATCATCAGCAAAAACTGTGGATTAGATTATTGTCCAATGAAATAAAGTCATTTATGTATAGGAGAAAACAGCAGGCAACAAAACAGAACCTTGAGGCACTCATATAGAGAAAACAAGCATGTTAAGTAAACAAATTATAACATGAAATCAAGTAAATTATACTACACAAATGGAAACTATCAGACCATCCTTATTGTGACTGTTCCCCCATAGCTCTGATGATCACTCATGTTGTGAACAACTGCACAAGTGCCAAGATAGCACAGTACTCCAGGAAATAGATGAAGCTAGAGATTTAGGGATGGTGGTAGACATAGAACAAGGTGATGAATGAGGCCCTGGATTGATTTTGTGGGTTAGACATTAACTTATAGTTGCATTGTATTCATTTTGCCATAAGAATAAAAAAAATAAAAGTAAATTATCAATTTTTTCTTCTTTTTTTATTTAATTCAATATTGGAACTTTTCAATTCTGTTTTTGATAATTTTTATAAATAAATTTATTATTATGCTTAACTTTTATGTTTCAAGTTTATAATGCAAGATGCCAGAGCAGGATGTACTAAAGAACTGATTACTTAAAATAGTGAAAATAACTTACATATTTTTCTAGATACAGTGTTTGATTGTCCAACAGTGCTTTCACCATTCGCATCAAGTAGATTAGCAGAGCAAGATTATTTTGTGGAACATTCACCTTTACCTGAAAATCAAAAAAGATGGTAATAATAGCTTAAAATTCATGCACAAAAATAATTACAGAATATTTATTTCAGTTCACTCTACTTACAGATAAAGAAGTGTTACTTAATTTAACCGTGAACTAAACAACAATATACTTACACCTTCCGAAATGAAAGTGCATAATGGAGGAAGCATCTGATGTAATCCTGGATCTGAAGACAGACTTTGCAGTGCTTCCTGTAAACAAGAATGAAATGATGAAATGAAACAAAATGTCTAATAAGCGACTTTCAAACCCATACAAAAAAATCTGTTAAAATATTTTAAAATGCATTTATTTTATTGTTATTTATTTATTTTTTGGAAAAAGAACTAACACAATGCATACTAGTATTTTGTTCATTGAAATATCACCATGCAGTCATACAAATAATAATGTTATAAACAGTGCATCAATTATATGACCTATTTATCACTGCATGCACATCAATTTCCTGACATGTACTATTAAGGTGTCCATTATACTAATATTGTACTACATAATGAAGTCCATATTGTAACTAGCTGCCTATCAATAATTTTCTTCCACATTAATCTGTTATTTTTCAGATCTACAATGTTACTAGATCTCGCATTTCAGTGTTTTAATACACTACTAAGTGCCAAACATCTGTTTTGCTAATATTTCTCTTGAATTGTGTTTAAGTGGTAATAATTTGAGATAATTACCTCAGACAGTATGTAAGAGAGGGCATGCGAGGATGGAGGGTCTTGGATTTAATCATCTCATCAGAGGATGTCATTATAAATGAGGTGTCAAATCTCCTTCTAGTTGGTGAGAATGACCATGAAGTGATTACCTGGCTGGTTACAAGCCATGTGAGGACTTCTGTGAGGAAGGGATATATGTGGAACTACAAAGGCTGGTGATTATGAGAGGCTCAGGAGACAGCTTGCAGCTGAAGCATCGAATGAGGAGTTGGGTGGAAAGGAGATCAATGCTGCTTGGGTGCTATTTAAGAATTATCTATAGAAGCAATATCTGCATGTATTCCAACAGTCAAAAGATTAAATAAGGTTGGTGTGAAATGGATGAATGACAAGATTAAGCATGTATTAAGACTCATGGGGAAGCAATATCCCAGAAGACGAAAATCACTAGTAGTGTTTGCACATGATGCAAAGTTAGGAAGAATAATGAGGAGTAGAGCAGATGTTGTGGCCTTACAAGAAGACTTGAATAGACTGAGTGAATGGGGATGAGAGTGGGAATTCCAGTACAATGTTGCAAAATGCAACATTTTGAAATTTAAAATATAGATGACACATTGCCAAAATTGTGAGGAGGGTAGCATGAATTCTGGCAATGATGTGGAGAACACTGACTTGTAAAAATAGAGATTCTAGTTCCATTGTATAAGGCCTTGAGGTCACATATGGACTACTGTGCACAGATTTGGTCTCCTGGTTTTCAAAAGGATGAGGAGATATTACAAAGGATCCAGAAGTTGATAAGATGCAATTTGCAGAGTCTAGTGGATAGGAGGAAGAGGGGACAATATGATAGAGATGTACAAGTTAAGAAAGGGTTATAATAGGATTAATGCTGAAGAAGTTTTTCATAAAATAGTGGAAGATGGGAGGAGAACAAGTGGTCATCCCTGGAAGCTGTATAAGAAGGGTGTGTACAAAGAAGTAAGAAGCAGGTTTTCTTTGCATGGAAAATTATGAATGATTGGAATGCATTGCCTGACAGTGTTGTGTCTGCAGAGAATTTGAATGTATTGAAGCCATAGTATGATGAGCTGTCTGTAGGAACAAAGGACCCCCCCCCATGATGAATCGTTGATGCCATGGAAATCTCAGGATGATGAAGATGATAATAATAACAACTTAGATTAGCTCTGCTAATGCATTCTGGAATGTTAAAGATAAAGTTCCTTTTTAATATAATAATTATTATTATCTGATACCTCCAGACAGTCAAGTACTCACTGATTGAGACCACACACACACACACACCAGCTGTCATACCTTCTGGGTATGACAGCTGGTGTGTATGTCATACCTATGCTGTTGGATGTTGAAATGAATATCGACATGTAATGACATAGAATTTATTTTGCCTTTCTACATGGCCCCTGGACAACTCTGTGAAGATTTTGTTTCCTGGGTTACAAATGGAAAATGAAGATGTGGAATGGTTGCAAAGAAAAGTTACAAAGATGATATTGGGATTATGGAATGTAGATTATGAGGACTACAGACACTGGTAAACAGAAGAAAGACGGGTGATATGATAGGAATCTATAAACTTTTGAGAGGACATTATATCAAATGATATAATTTTTCATTATGGAAGGTGAGGGGAGGAGAAGGGGTGTCTGTGGAAGTTAACTTTGTGTGCAGTTAATGAGCAAGAGCTAGATTTTTCTCTCAAAGAACCGTGAGTGAATGAAACAGTTTGCCTATTGAAATAGTGAGTGCATCTAATGTGAATGAATTTAAGAGAATGTATGACAGTTGGTGCGAATAATGTATAGCCTCCTTTGATGAGTCCTCAACTTCTGGAGGTCTAATAATTATTATTACGGGTATCTCCATGGAGTCAGTAGACTCATCGCAGTAGACCCATACTAGCCAAACAATATGTCATATCTCTTCTTGAATTCATTTACAGACGAAGAACTCACAACTAAGTCAAGCAATGAATTCCACTCATTCACCACCCTCCAGGCAAAAAACCTTGTTCTCACACCCTTGTTAACCACACTCTTCTTTAATTTCCAAGGATGACCTCTTGTTCTTCCATCACTATCACACAGCTGAAACATTTCCCCTGCATTAATCCTATAAAAACCTTTTAATTTAAATGTTTCTATCATATCCCCTCTTCTCCGCCTATCAACCAACCTCTGCAATCCACAAGCTCTCAATCTATCAATGTACAGAGCATTTTTTACATCACTCACCAACTTAGTCACACTTCTCTGAACACTCTCCACAGCCTCCTCAACTCCAAGGAATCCAGGTGACCAGACCAAAAATGTGGAATTATCAATGCTTTATAAAGGGGAATAATAACCTCTTTATCTCTAGATGTCAGTGTGTTCCTCGGCAACCAAGTAATCCTATGTACAATCTTGGACACCTTAGCAATGTATCGCCTGAACTTCATCTCCATATCTACCAACACCCCTAAGTCCCCAGTCTCATTAATATCTTGAAGGACCGTTCCATCAATGTAGTACACAGCCGGTAATCTTTTAATCCCAAAATGCATAACCTTACACTTTTCCACGCTGAACTGACATCCATTACCCTTTGCCCATTTTGCCAGCTTATTTAAATCATCCTGCAAACTCTCAACATCAGCTTGATTTTTTATTGCGCTACCCAACTTTGCATCATCGGCATACAACTGAATATCTCCCCTCAAGCCATTTCTTATATCATTTATGTACAAATTAAACAACAATGGCCCAAACACCACTTACAGGCCAATCACCACTTCCGAGATGGTGATTGGTCTGTAATTAACTACCACGGTTTTAGAGCCACCTTTATGCAAAGGAACCTTGCCTAACTTCCACTCCCGAGACCATATCAGAGTTCAAACTTAAGTTAAATATCCAAGTAAGAGGAGTTGACAATTCCTTTGCACATTCATGCAACCCCCGAGCTGATATTCCATCTAAACCTACAGCAGTGTTTGCATTTAAATTTTGCAATATATAATAATAGTAATTGCTCAAACATGTCCCTCCCTTTAGTAAACTCATGTTATTCTTTGCAAAGCATAGTTGGTCTGTTAACCCATTGTTATATGCAAGTTCTTGTTAGCTTCACTAAAATCTTCGCCACCATTCAGAGATGTTGGCAGATCACTAGTTAGCCACATCGGTTTTGCCCTTCTACATTGGAACTATCATATTTCATTCCTGTGGGATCTCTCCTGAGCTAACTTGCCTTGTATAAACATGTTAAGGCACTAGCCAGCTCGGCTGAGCATTCTTTTAGCATATATACTGATATCTCATTTGTTCCTTTTGCCAAATTCTTTTCCAGGTTATGCACCTGCCCTAGAGCCTCCTTGTCACGAACCTCTATCTCTTTACCTAGTGTATCAGTAGTCCTATCTACTATGTTGCATACACCAGAGTGACAGATCTCAGTGAAGTGAGCATGAATCATTGGAACAGTCTTATCTGCTTCTGACACAATGGTACAGTCTGCATTCAACAAAATTATTCATCCACATTAATTAATTCACTTGCAGCACCTAGGCAAGAAAGTTGAAAACTTCGAACAACAGCTTAATACTATGATAGATACTTTTCTCCTCTAAAATCAGAAAGTTGGAAACTAAGCTCGAGATGCTCGACGACCCGCGCCTGATCGCAAATGCACCCGTACCAGCTAACGAACTTCGTGAACTAATCGCATCTATGGTACACTAGTCGCTCGAGGCCAAAAATAGGAGACTCAACGCCGTTATCCTGAACTTTCTGACAGAAAACGATGAATCCTTAAAAGAAGACGTCAGAAAACTAGCAGGAGAATGCAATTTCGATTCCAAAAAATCGTTAAATGCCATAGTTTTGGACCCATAAACAAAAGAAAGGATGGAACGAACTTTCCATGTCTCGTGAAAATGACCTGCGACACACCAACAAACATATCCAACAACGCCAATAAACAAGCTAAAGGACATTTTTCCCCAGTCGCGCATACATGCTTGACCTGATTTAACCTTTGTTCAAAGAAGCCAACTAGAAGAAAAACACCAAAATGGAGACAACAGTTGGATGATAGACTACAAACAAACCAAACTAGTGCAAAAACCAAGTGACTCCACTAGTAGCCACTAAGGAGACCAGCATGCAGGCACTACATAGGAAATGTAAAAGACCCTTGCAGTCAAATCCATGCCGCAGAGAATCTTGCATATCCACTTCACCAATATTTGTGGCCTCATTTCCAACTTTAATAGCGTTCACTACCATCTGCAGTCTGCCAAACCCCACCTACTCTTTTTAACAGAAACTCAAATCTCACCTTCCCCCAGCACTAACCATCTCAACCTCCCCTAACTATACACTATTTAACTCCTTTCGACCCAAGAGTGGGGTCTCTGCATATATCCACTCTGACATACCCTGCCAGAGAGCACCTAACCTAGAATCGCCCAACTTTGGCCTTCTTTGGCTAAAGCTATCTCTCCCCCACTCAGTCAAATTCATCTGCTGTCTCTATTGCTCTCCTAATACCACCAATCATTCTGAGCTCTTTCATTTCCTCTCCCTATAAGCTGAATTTCTCCATTCCCATTCTCCTAACAGTGAAATTATCCTCCTAGGAGATTTTAATGTCCACAACACCAACTGGGTTTCCTCTTCCAGTTGTACAGATCCTGCATGTAGAGATGCTGAAACATTTGCCATCACTAATGACCTTACACAAATTGTCTAAAAGCTGACCAGAATACCAGATAACCTGAACCACTCCCCAAATATCCTAGATCTCTTCCTTACTAATGACCCCTCCAAATATGTAGTGAGCCCCCTGGGTAATTCTGACAACAACCTAGTGCTCATCTCCTCCCCCATGCAACAATGCTTACACAGTCACTCCCACACAAGAGTAGTTTGGCATTATAACAGTGCCAAATGGTACAGTCTCTGATATTATTATGCTATGTTCTCATGGTTGGATTATTATTTCCAGTCTTCCAGTCCAAACATATGCACCGAACGTATAACCAAAATAATCTTCATTGGCATGAAAGAATACATTCCCCACACTACTCTGAACTGCTGTCCCCTAACTAAACCCTGGTTCTCCAAAAGATGTGCCAAGGTGGTACAAATGAAAAATTAGGCATATCATAACTGGCTCAAATCAAGAACCCCATCCTCCTTCAATGCCTATACTGAAGCCCGAAACAGATGCAAGAAAATTATCAATGCTTCTAAAACAGAATTTGAACGTGCAAAAAGTAGGAATTTTGGAGCCTGTGTCTCCTTTGTCTTTCCTAAAAATACTATATCCTTTACACTCAAATCTGACTCTGAAAGCCAGGTTTCACTAATATCAATGATCTTATGCCAAAACATTTTAAATCAAGTAGACAAAACTCAACCTTTTTGTTCTTGATTCTTCTGGCATTTGTGAACAGACATAACATATTACCTCCTGGTTTTTTTCATAGACTTACATCTACAGTCTGCTTGACCTGATTGCCAACTTTCTCTATGCCATCCCCAAACACACTCAAAAAAGTCTGAACTTAAAGCAGGTCCACCCAATCATCAGATTCATAACCATACTTAATGACAATATCCTTACTACATTTGCTTACCTTAGCTGAACTTATACATGCATTCTTATCATTTCATTCCGCCCATGATGATCTAGTTTCACGGACTATCTGCATTATGTCTCACCAAAATAATCTCTCCAGGCTTCTGATGCTAAATCGATTCAAGCACAGGCCATCCCTTCACATGCAAGTCTTTTCTGTCACATATCTATAACTCCACATATCTATAAACTCATACCCATTTATACTACATGGACTGCACTTCAAATCATTGCTATCATAGCCCACCTTCTTAACTCAGTACTATTGTATTGTGGTAGTATTATGTTACTAATACTACCTGTTTGCTTCCTTAATTTTTATAATTATTTTTCACACATCTCCATGGAGCTAAAGTCAAAATAGACAGAACTTTAAAGAAGTATAGTCTATTTACTGCTTTCAAACCTCATACGAAGCCGGATGCCTTTATCTCCTCTACTAAGAGATCTACTCTCTGTTCTCTCTGTTCCAGGTGTTTACAATGCAAGATTCCTTGTTCCTTGGGAGATCCATCAACATCTGCCTTGGAGAACACAAGAAATGCGTCCACTGCCACATGGTCAGTCAGGTCTAGCTGACCATGGCTTGGAAACCTTGTAAAAAATCAAATGGAAAAAAGTACTATGCTTCACTATTACCCAATAGTGAAGCATAGTACTAACTTGAAAATTTCCTAATTTTCAAGTTAGTACTATACAAAGTAGCAAATAGAAACTTGAAAGGCTTTTTTTTAGAACTAATGCATTTTTTTTTAAAAAACAACCTAATCTAAATAAACATGGTTGAATTAAACTTCTCAAGATTTCATCATCATCATGAACCATGGGCACACTGCTCGTCTGTGTCCGATGCCTCCTTCACTATGTTCTTCCACCGTTCTTTGTCCAGTGCACAGTGTCACAGTTTCCGTAACCCCATTCCACACCAGTCCTTTATGTGGCCTATCCATTTTCTGCATGGTCTACCTTTTCTGTTTACACCATCCATAATACCAAACATGAATGTCTTTATTTTACAATCCTCGCTCATTCGGCAGATGTGTCCAAATAATTGCAGCTACCATTGTATAATCTTCTGCATTAAATTCTCCTTTGGTTGTATCTTCTGATAGAGCTCTTCATTTGCGATTTTCTGTACCCATCCTATTCTTAGAATCTTCCTGTAACAAGTTCTTTCAAATGCCAAAATTATTTTTCTTAATTCCTTATTTATTACTTATGTTTCTGATCCATACAGTACACTGCTAAAGATGCATATTTCTAGTACTCTGAATTTTGTTTGCAGGCTGATCGCTTTACTTTTCCAGATGTTATCCATGGCCTTCAGATTTGTTCTGCCATTTAAAATTCTGATCTTTATTTTTTTTTTATAGTCTAAGTCATATGCCATTTTTATTATTATCATTATTTCCCAAGACCTCATGGAGTCAAAGACTCATCTGGGAGGTCCTTTTATGACACACACATCTCATCATACCGTGTCTTAAACACACTCAAACTCCTTGCAGTCACCACACTCTCAGGCAAGGCATTCCAATCATTCACAACTCTGCATGAAAAAAACCTGCCTCTCACTCCCCTACTCACACCCTCTTTATACAGTTTCCAGGGATGACCTCTGGTTTTCCCCTGATCTCCAACTATTCTCTGAAGAACTCCACCATTGATCTTATAACAACCCCTTACCAACTTGTAGGTCTATATCATATCTCCCCTCTTCCTTCTCTCCACCAGACTGCAAATTACATCTTCTCAATCTTTCCTCATACTTAACATTCCAGAGGTCAGAAACTACCTAAGTCAGTCGCCTTTGGACCCTTTCCAACATCTCCTCACTCATCCTTCTGAAAACCCGGTGACCAAATCTGGGCACAATAGTCCATGTGTGGCCTAATCAAAGCCTTATACAATGGAACAAGAATCTCCCTACTTCTACACGTCAGTGTCCTCCGCATCATTCAGAAGTCTTTGTGTTGTCTTCACAATTTTGGCAATGTGTCCCCTAAATTTTAGATCCTTATCCACTATCACCCCAAGATCTCTTATTTCCTCTACTTCCAACAATATATTCTCACCAAGCATAAATTCTGCATCCCATCTTTGTTTTCCAAATTTTAAAACCTTACATTTTGCAACATTGAACTCACATCCCCATTTGCTTGCCCAATCACTCAATTTATTCAAGTCTTCTTGCAAGGCCACAACATCTTCACTACTCTTTATGGTTCGTCCAACTTCTTCGCCAATATCATTAATATACAAGTTAAATAGTAATGGCCCTAAAACAGACCCCCGAGGCACTCCACTAGTGACTTTCCTTTTCCTGGATATCGCACCCCCATACACAACTTGTTGATACCTATCAGATAGCCAGTCTCCAATCCAATGCACTAATCTAATATCCAACCCCATCTGCTCTAGTTTGACTGTCAACTTATCATGAGGTACTCTATCAAAAGCCTTTGTGAAATCCAAGTATATTACTGTGTATCTTTCTCCTCTGTCCAAGGAAGCAGTCACTTTATTGTAATAAGTAAGTAGATTACTAAAACATAACCTCCCTTTAGCAAATCCATGCTGTCCATCAAAGATTATACTATTGTTGTCAACCCAACTCTGGATCCTAGTTCTCACAAGCTTCTCCAACAACTTAACCACAACACCTGACACAGAGATTTTACTTCCCAAATATGTGAATTGGTCTACATTTTCTATATCAGTTCCATCCACTTGTATCTTTTGTTTCATGTGTTAAATCTGGAATGAACACTTAAATTGTCCTTCAGTGTTTCATTCGGGCTTTAACTGAGATGCAACATCTTCCTGAAAAAAAAAATTGACTTGTAAATAGATAATAGTTGAATCTTTGTACATATAGTATTAATAGTCTTTTCATGTAAAATTTTATGTATAAGATTGTAAACGGTCCTTAAACAACGACAAGAAAATAAGGTATTGTAAAGGCGACTTTGTAACAAGAAGGTCAAAGTTTAGCGTAAACAATCGTAGTCCGATTAATAACATGACCGTGGGCAAATTGCGATACGAACTGAAGGCATGTGTAAACTAACCTTGCGAAGATGCAATGAGAAGGTGCGATGTGCAAAATTGGGTGGCGTCTGCAAAATCGATGACGTTACAGGGAGAACAGACGTGGAGTCCATAAAAGTTTTAGCGACGCTGGTTCAAGGCTTTTTCACTTCGTTTTGGTGGTTATTTCTTCAACTTGTTCAGGTTTGGGGTGTTGGCTGTCCCCTGCAGTTTTCCGTGGGGAGTTGCTTTGATGTGACGGGAACGAGTAAGTGTCGTTCGGCGGCGGCGATGAGGATAAGTAGCAGGCTTGTCCAAGTAGAGTATTCCAATGCGACGAGAAGAACAGTGAACATCAAGGGTTCAAGTAGCTCAAAGCGCACATTTCTGTCTGATGGGTTCCTGAGCATAAGGTTAGAAAGAAGCACATGTCCGAAGAATTATCAACTGGCCAAGACAAGGAACAAGGAATCGAAAGACAAGAAAACGATCGGAAGAGAGTCTAAAGGAACAGAATGAGAAGTATTGTCTATTTGAATTCGTAAGGCCGGCAAAGTTGAGTTTATGTCTTATTGTATAATATCTTGAAGCCAGAGTGAGCAATTGTGTATAAAATTTGTAAATCGGACTCGTTAAGGCAGAAGTCAGGACTTTGATGCATATTTCTCTAACAAGGATCTTTAGTATTAGAAGTGCAAAGTTTCAAGCTTTATTTTTAATTTTTAGGTCGATGTATTGTATTGAAGTTAATTAAGGAGGAAGTGAGACTAAATCTACTTATTTGTATTAAGTAATTGGGATACGAGCAGGTTGAAATTTTGTTATATATCATCTGATGAGAAATACCCATTGTGAATCTTATCTTGTGTGTTAGTTCAGCTTATTTAATTTTGAGGACTTTTCAACTAGTTTAAGTTTTGTTTAACATGTATCGTATTTAGTATGAATAAATTTCTTTGTCTTTTAATCCAAAATATATGTCTGATCATTTAAGTCAATGCACCACCTGCTTTAATTATAGAACCTGTATATGTAAGAAGCACGGGAGTTAAGATAGGAAAGTTACGACTGCAGTTAAGAGTAAATTTAGTAAGAGCTCGAGTAATTCTGATAGTTTTTGGAAATCGTGATAATCTGTGAGTCATATCTCTAACAAGAAATTATTTCTTGTATAGGAACTAAGATGGTGCAGCTAAACAAATAAATTCTCTTAGTTCCGAAAAGGATTTGATATCAGATTTTCAATCGGGGAGAAATTGGCTCTAGCTTCAGGCATTCTCTTTGTTCGAGTTTTGCACATGATTCTAATTCTAGAATAGGCTACGGAAAATTATAGAAAAGGAGGAGCGCAGCGGATAAGAACTTAATTTAATTTAATTTTAATTTAGTTTTAAAGAAGGACAAGAATTTTTAAATAGCAAGTAAGAGATTTAGATTAAAGAAGTAATAAGTTTACAAAGAAATTAATAGAAAAAACACCAACGTTACACATGTTCTTCTCACCAAATACCATTGTCTTTGTTTTTTTCCAAGTTCATAACAAGTCCAAATCTCTTCTTCCTCATTTAACAGGTTCACTGTTTTTTGTAGTTCTCTTTCGTCTTCTTCAATAATAACAATGTCATCTGCAAATCTCAGATTGTTAATTCTCATCCCCTGTACTTATATTCCTTTTACATCTTCCTTCATTTTGTCCATTGCTCTTTCTAAATATGCAATGAAAATGCTTGGTGATATTGGGTCCCCGTCTAGTACCTCTGCTTGTTCTAAACCATTTCACCAAATCCTCACGTATTCTAACTACTGTCATTGCATTCTTATAAACATCTTTTAATATGGATATTAGTTTTCTGTCAATTCCATATTATTCTAGCACTGCTAATGTCACTTTCTGGTCAATTCTGTCAAATGCCTTCTGAAAATCAACAAAACAGTATATATGCTTTTGTTTTTTTTTTCCTGGATTTCTCTGCTATTAACTGCATTATCAAAATCTGTTGAATTGTACTTCTATCTTTCCTAAATCCTGCTTGCTCATCTGCAAGAAATGCTTCTGATTGTGTTCTCAATCTTTCTGTCAATGTCATCGTCATCACCTTAACCAAAGTGACTTGTCAAAGCAATTGTTCTATAATTTTTATAGTCTAGCTTATTTCCTTTCTTGTATAATGTTACTAATAATCGATTTCCTCTGGTATTTTCTCTTCCTTCCATACCATATTACATAGTTGTTGCATTTCTGTAACCATACTTTTCCCACCATATTTAAGCATTTCTCCAGTGATGTTGTCATTACCAGGACTCTTGTTGTGTTTCAGCTATCCTATTGCTTTTTCTATCTCTCCTCTTAAAATGTCCATGTCATACTCGTTATCTGGTGGTGATATCTGCTGCTTCAATTCTTCAATCATTTTCCCAACTCCATCTAAATCTAGTTTTTCTTCATATAGCTCACTACAGTATCTTGTCCCTGCTGTACAATTTTATCTTTATTCATCAATACTTAGCCTTTTTCATTTTTAATTGCGATCTATTTTTGTAACCACCTTCTATTAATGGCTCTAATCATTTTGTATACCTCCCTAGTGCTATTCTATATTACTGCATTGAGCTTCTAACCATTTCATCTTATTCATTCCGACTGCTTTTTTCACCTCATTACACTTTCTTCTATATTGCTCCTCTATTTGTTCCCTCAACATGCTCTTCTCCTGTACTAACTTCAATGTTTCCTGTCTAATCCACTTCTTGATCTTCTCTTCTTCTGGTACTGTTTCTTCAACTGCATCTTCTATCACCTTCATTACTCCTTTCACTCTTAGATTTGAATTTTTTTCTTATTCCACACTTTTTAGCTCCTCTAGCACTGTTCTGTACCTTCTTCCTATTTATATGGGATTTATATTTTCTTTTTAATTTCAACTTGATGTTTGCAATTACTAAGCTATGATCCAAATCTATATCTGCTCCTTGAAAGATTTGGGAAACATTAATTCTCAGGCATCTCATCCAACAGTGCCCATTGAGGACACTCCTCATAGTACTTTTGGCTTGTAGTGTTTCTTCCATTTATTATTTTATATAAATTTTTTTTTTTGAGGGGGGGGGGAATTGCAGTTTTAATGTTTCCTTGAAGATATGCCGGTCTAATTGGCTGAGTTGTTAATGTATCCGTTCTCAGCCAAAAGGCTGCGGGTTCTAATCCCACTGTGGGCATGGATGTTTGTGATTGTCTATGAAAATACTAGTGGTGGTAGTGGGCGGTAGATGCCATTGGTATAGATGATGATGGTAGTTGCGGTTCATTGTAGCTGGTGGGTTGAGTGGTGGAGATAGAATTGAGAGTAGGTACCCCCCTTAGGTGACTCTTTGGACTCCCTGGAGGTGTCACGCAATAATAATAATAATAATATGAATAATAAAAATGATAATATCTCTGCGACATGGATGAAATATAGGAATTATTAAACTTTGGTTAAATTATTTCTCTGTGCTGTATTATGAATAAATTTCGTGTGATGATACTGCATTCCCCCTTTTTACGGGAGTTCACAGTACCATCTAGTCCCCCCAAATTTTATCCGGGCTCCAGAACCGACATAGGCTGACAAATCAGACCTATGGCTGGGTCAGTATTCCTGACTGTAATCCGTGTGTCCTCAGACCGGTTTGCCTGCTTGTGGGATGAAAAACACCAGATAAACTGGTGGAAAAACCCTGTTGTCCACGTCCAAGACCGGCTAACTTGGCTATGGCTGAGGAAGATCCTTAAGCGCCTCACGTCGTTGATGGGAACCTAGGACACTCCTTCCCCAGGCATATGGTTGCGAAGCGCAAAGCCACTAGGCTAACCGCATGGACTTCTGTGCTGTATTCATTCCATTAAACCTAACTATGAGAATCAAAGACTCATCATGGAAGATCCACTCAAATAATTGTTTATGCAATACTTATACCTCTCTGTGAACTCATTCACTAGTGAAGCTCACAACTACTAATGGAAACTCATTCCACCCATTCACCACCCTCCAAGGAAAAAATTTAGTCCTAACAAACTTACCAACCACATTCTTACAAAATTTCCAGGAGTGATCCCCTTGTTCTCTAACTCCCTACCTTGTAATGAAAGAGATTTCAGTGCTAATCATATTAAGGCCCTTTAATATGATTTTAATCATCATCGTATGCAAAAATACAGCATCATCCACATGTTACGAAATAGAGGCCAAAACATAGTCACAGACGAAGATGTACGTACAGAACTTTCTCAAATATCAAAATCACTATCTCGAAATGGTTATCCTCCAAACATAATCAACAAATTGCTTTATAAAAATAACCTCCAACAACAAAGGATAGCTACTCAGTACGTTTCATCCATTATCATCCCCTATGTTGGTTCAGTCTCTACTAAAATAGCTAGAATTTTGAAGCCTTACAACATCAGAGTTGTGTTTAAACCGACTACAACCATTAGACAATTTTTAAGATCCCCTAAAGACAGCGTTCCATTCTTCAAATATGCAGGTGTTTATAGAATACCATGCACTTGTGGACTTTCCTACATAGGCCAAATTTCAAGAAGCCTGGAAATTAGAGAGAAGGAACACATTGGAGATGTAAATCACAACAGAATGGATACCTCTTTTTAAAAACGCTGCTTTTTAAAAAGCAGCTTAATCCTCTCCGCTCCCTCTAGATATTCTCGCACCAACTTTAGCACTATGGAAAGAAAAGTACTACTCAAATTAAAGAACAACAAAGAAATCATTATATTGAGAGAGCAGATAAGGGCAACAACACTGTCATCTTAAATACTAAGAAATATGAAGAAAAGATCAATCTATTATCAGATACATCTGTCTATGATGTTGTTAACACAGATCCTACTCACAAAAACCAGCTTAATCCTCTTCGCTCCCTATATTTCTTAGCGAAATTAAAAAACACTTGTATCTCCGAAGATAATATTATGGCTAGCCTGGATGTCACATCTCTATTCACAAATATTCCAGTTTCAGAAGTCATCGACATCTTAGAAAACTTGTTCCCACCAAACATCACCAAGTTGTTCAAACATTGTTTAACTTCGAATTATTTTACATGGCAAAAAACCTCTACAAACAACATACTGGATTAGCCATGGGTAGCCCTCTGTCTGCTTCTTGTGCCGACCTATTATTAGAAAATTTGGAAACTCAAATTTTATCCCAAATTACCCCTAAACCAATTACATGGTTTAGGTATGTTGACGACATCTTCATCATTGGGAATCACAAAAAAGAAGAATTAATGGATTATCTAAACAAAATTAATTACTTCCACAACACTATCAAGTTCACATTAGCACTAGAAAAAGATAATAAACTTCCATTCCTAGATGTCCTTATTAAGAAACAAACTTACAATAGCATGAACCTGTCGGTATTTAGAAAACCTACCAACACTGGACACTGCCTCCATTTTGACTTGTCTCGCCACACATCCCAGAAACTCAGCATTATCCATATGCTTAAAAAAGGAGCTATACAGTGTACCACAGAAATGGAAGTTTATTATCTTTTTCTAGTTCTAACGTGTACCACATTAGAACTAGAAAAAGGTAATAAACTTCCATTCCTAGATGTCCTTATTAAGAAACAAACTTACAATAGCATCAACCTGTCAGTATTTAGAAAACCTACCAACACTGGACGCTGCCTCCATTTTGACTCGTCTCACCACACATCCCAGAAACTCAGCATTATCCATATGCTTAAAAAAGGAGCTATACAGTGTACCACAGACCCTGGCGACTCACAAGAAGAATTAATCAAAATATCCAGAGATCTATCCCTAAATGGCTACCCTACAAGACTCATCAACAAGATTCTCTTCAATGACATACCACAAAGACGAGATAAAACCCAATACATCAGCTCTATAACAATTCCATTTGTTAGTACCATATCCAAAAAATTAGCTCTTCTTCTAAAACCATATAATATCAGAGTAACCTTCAAACCTATGGAGACCATTCAGAAGTTTATAAGATCCCCGAAAGATAGCCATCCTTTCTACAAATACTCTGGAGTTTACAGCATACCCTGTTCGTGTGGCATCAATTACAGTGGACAGACATCTAGAAGTTTTGAAACAAGAAAGAAAGAACACATAGGCTATGTAAAGAATAACAGACAAGATATATCAGGACTTTCTTTCCACTTTGCCTCTAGCAACCATAATATTGAATGGAATATGAGTCATGTGCCCTACATAGAAGAGAACTATCATTCCAGATAAAGAAGCTGCTACAGTCGCCCGTTCAACAGGTAACTTAAATAAGAATCAAGGCCAAATCCTACCAGATATATGGAAAACTCTTATTAGATCATTTAACCAAAAAGAAATGAACTTTCATGAAAATTACAAGAAATATCTCAATAAATAAAACGTTGTACATGCGACATGAGTATTGTATCACACACAGTGATAACTTTATATAATTTTTAGAATTGTCGGTTAGTTTCCTAGTTTTTGTTACTTTCCATTGCTTACCAGTGTATCCCTGAAAATGCTGACAGATATTAGTCAGTGAAACATGTCGGATATTAAACAATTATTTACTTAACTAACATACGGAATTAAGTCTTTAATTTATTAGCCTACTAGTTTCGCCACGTTAACTGGTGGCTTCTTCTTCTGGGCCAGCTAAATCTATACATAACAGCTTATTTTTTCATCTTTCAGTCATGTATTAATTCGTAACTTAAGCTCATTTCTGTTTTTAAGCTGTTTATGTGCAGATTTACCAGTTAATGTGGCAAAACTAGTAGGCTAATAGTTTGTATCAAAATCTCCGACCTATTAAACAAAATTTTTCTGTCATCTTATTCTTGCCTTCCATTTTATTTTACTTCATGCACATAAACTTTTGTACAGACTCATATTCAATTTTACTTTCCGTATGACTGATAAGTGCTCATTTTATGAGCACTCTATTCCAATTATCCAAAATTTGAACTACTGATCAGGTCCTCTGAATTCTGAAAAATACTCAAATATGGAGCATAAAAAATTTTATGGTGGCAATGCTACATAACCACCATGCATCATGAAACTTTTATACTTCCATTTTATACCAAAGGCATACTGCAATCAAATCCAAATTAAAAATAGGCTATATAATCTTCCACTTCCATAATAAAATTATAGATTCTATAAATTGTATTAATAATATAAAATTCTAAAAAAATCTATTAAATTATAGATTCTAAAATTATATTATATTAGAAGGAGTAAGAGATGATAAAGGTGACATGAAAATGAGAGAAAAAGATATCCTTGAAGTATGGAGTAATTACTTCGAAAAATTGCTAAAAGAAACAAGCAGTGATGATAGCACAGTGGTAAAAAACACTGACCATGCATGCAGTCAAGAATACATATCCATACTTGAAGTAGAAAAAGCCATCAAAGGTTTGAAATGTGGAAAGGCAGCAGGAGTAGATGATATTTGACCAGAAATGCTGAAATATGGTGGTATAAAAGTCTTACAGTGGCTGAACTGCATAGTTCAGAAAGCCTGGACAGAGGGCCGAATTCCCAATGATTGGAATAGACCTCTCATAGAACCCATATATAAAAAGGGAAATAAAACTGAATGTGAGAATTACAGAGGTATTTCCCTACTGAGTGTTCCTGGTAAGATTTATGCAAGTAGACTTGAGAAACGGTTGAGAAGAATAGTGGAAGAAAAGCTTGGTGAAGAACTAGCTGAGGAATTAGATAAGTACCAGATTGACATAATAGGGGTGACTGAAACAAAAACGACAAAAACTGGTGAGATCTTTCTGAGCAATAAATACAAAATGTTATATTCAGGCAATGACAATCAAGGAAAAGAAGTTGTAGCCATAGTATTCAACACAAAAGATGAGGCTAATCTTGGTCCCACAGAAGGTTCTACTAAGGTAGAAGTGGAGGAATTTTTTGAGGCCTTAGAAAAAGCAACTGACACAATGAAAAAGGAAAAGTTGGTCCTTGTTGGGGATCTAAATAGCAGAGTAGGAAATGATTGTCAGACATACAAAAATGTTTTGGGAAAATTTGGAGAAAAGAGCAAAGCTAATAATAATGACAATTATCTGTTGGATTTCTGCTCAGGACATGGACTGGTTATTACTAAAACCATGTTCCAACATAAAAATGTGCACAAATTCAAATGGAGAGAAGAGGCAAGGAATAAGAAAAGTCTCATTGACTATGCTATTGTTGATAGTGATGTTTTCTCCCTGGTGCATGACATCAGAGTGTACAGAGGATTTGAAATTGGAAGTGATCACTATTTAGTCTTGAGCAAGATAAAATTGAATTTCATATTGAAAAGAATAACATGTAAGAAAGTTAAAGCGAGTAAAAGTTGAGCAGCTCTCAAATGTGAACTGTAGACTAAAATACACAAAGATTATTGAAGAAAAAATGAAAGAGTTTGAGAACAGGAATCAAACTTTGGAGATTCAGTGGCAAACTCTGAAGAAAACATTGATTGATTCTGCCAGAGAGGCATGTGGTGAAGTTGTCTGCAAGGATAAAAAAATCAGAACTCCCTGGTGGACACAGGAAGTTAAAGAGGCAGTGAAGGAAAACAAGAAAGCATATCAAAAGTTCCTGTCAAACAAGTCAGCTTGTGCTCTTAGAGAATACAGAGACAAATGCAAGAATGCTTAACACTGTGTAAAACTAGCTAAACAAAAGTCATGGGAGGACTTTGGCAAGAATATAGAAAATAAATATCAAGAAGGTGGCAAAATATTCTGGAGGTTGTTGAAGAAACTTAGGAATGGAGTGCTGTAAAAGGAGTTAGAGATGATAAAGGTGACATGAAAACGGGAGAAAAAGATATCCTTGAAGTATGGAGTAATTACTTTGAAAAACTCCTTAATGAAACAAGCAGTGATGACAGCACAGTGGTAAAAAACACTGACCATGCATGCAGTCAGTAATACATATCCACACTTGAAGTAGAAAAAGCCATCAAAGGCTTGATATGAAATGCAGCAGGAATAGATGATATTCGACCAGAAATGCTGAAGTATGGTAGTATAAGAGTCTTACAGTGGCTGCACTGCATAGCTCAGAAAGCCTGGGCTGAGAGAAGAATTCCCGATGATTGGAGTAGAGCTCTCATAGTACCCATATATAAAAAGGGAAATAAAACTGAATGTGAGAATTACAGAGGTATTTCCCTACTCAGTGTTCCTGGAAAGATCTATGCAAGTATTGAGAAATGGTTGAGAAGAATTGTGGAAGAAAAACTTGAAGAACAAGCTGGAACCAGCCAAATAGAGGCTGTCACGATCAGATCTTCACTTTACGACAAATAGTCAAGAAAGCATGGGAATATAATAAAGATCTGTATTTAAGTTTTCTCGACTTGGAAAAGGCATATGACAAGGTGCCAAGAGAGAAGCTATTCAATATGCTACAGTTATATGGTGTCAATGGGGCATTATATCAAGCAATACTTAGTCTTTATTTGAGTTTTAAGTCAGCAATTAGAATTGAAGGAAGTACAGGAAGATGGTTTAATGTTAAATCTGGTATGAGACAAGGATGTACATTATCTCCTCTGTTATTCATTATCTATATTGATCACATTATGAAGGAAAGTGGTATTAAACATGATATCAAAATTGGAGATGTTAATGTCAGCTCTTTGCTTTTTGCGGATGATGTTATACTTCTAAATAAATCTGCTACAAGTCTGCAAGATTCTCTGACTAAATTGAATAGTGTTGTAATTGATATGGTATGATGGTCAGCAATAAAAAGGTAAAGACAATGAAAATAGGCAGAATCATTGAAAATGTCAACTGTATTGTGAATGGAGAACCTGTGGAACAAGTGAAACATTTCGGCTACTTAGGCATGATTTTTAGTGAAGATGGTAAATTAAATATGGAAATAGACAACAGAATCAACAAAGCTGGTATGGTAGTATCGGAACACTAAATTAGCTGTATACAAGACAGTGTTCAAACCAGTTTTAACTTATGGATCTGAGATCTGGGTCAGAAATAAAACACTTGACCAAAGACTAGAGATTGCAGATATGAGAGTCCTGAGTAAGATTAGAGGCATGAACAGATGGCATCAATGGCAATATCATATTAAAAATGAGGATATTAGGAAAGAACCTGACATTGTCAGTATCCAGGAATGCATTAGCAGAGCTAATCTCAGGTGGTATGGTCACTTAAATAGAATGGGCGAGGAAAGATTAGCAAAACAAGTGTTGTCTGATAGGTTGGCAGGAAAACGACCCAGAGGAAGACCAAGATATAGGTGGATTGATACTGTACAAAGATGATAGAAATATAAGATCTGATAATGTTGGAGTCTTGACGAGTAACAGACTGTTTTGGAGGAAAATTGTAGATAGGAAGTTAGTAATGATGTAAATTTTTCATATAGTACTATCATATCCTGTACACCCCTTGTGGGTACATGGCAGGAATTTGATGATGATGATGATGATAATGTTGGAGTCTTAACAAGTAACACTGATTTGGAGGAAAATTGTAGATAGGAAGTTAGTAATGATGTAATTTTTTCATGTAGTACTGTCATATCCTGTACACCCCTTGAGGGTACATGGCAGGAATTTGATGATGATGATGATGATGATGATCTCAAGTATGCATGCAATCTCACCTGGAACATTCAAAAGAGAACTTCCTGTGTAGTTCACATATTCAATTTTATTTTCCATTTTACCGATAAGCACTCATTTTCCATTTTATGAGCACTCTATTCCAAACATCCAAAATTTGACCTGATCAAGCCTTCTGAATTCTGAGAAATGCTCAAATCTGGAGGCATAAAAGTTATAACCACAATGCACCATGAAACTTTTATATCTCCATTTTATACCTCTCATTTCAAGTTTAATAATCATTAAATGAACTGAACTAAGATTGCACTACTATTTCTGTTTTTCTATCTTTGAAAACAATTTTCTCACATATATTTCCCAGTTAAATAATGTTTTCTTCCGATTTTGCAATTTTTTTTGTTGTTGTTTTGCTTGTTTGGTTCTTACTTTCTTTCAGTTTCTTATTCATTAATATTTCAGTTCACTGGATGAAACAATGTCCATAGATCAGGAAACAATCAAAAGGCTTAAAACATACCATGCAAGGCCTCCTAAAATATATGGTTCACCTAAATTACATAAAAGCAACTGTCTTCTTAGATCTATTGTGGATTCTATAAGCAGCCCCACGTATAAAATATCAAAATTTTTGTCTAACCTTCTTCGTCTCCTCATAAGCCACTCAGCTTCATCGCTAAAAAATTCCCCAGAATTTCACACAAAATAAGATATTAAACTGTCAGATATAGACATGTTAATAAGCTTCGACATTGTCTTCCTCTTCACTGATATCCCTCACAAAGAGACAACAGATTGTTAACCCAAAAATTTCCATCAGATATTGTGGAATTATTCAAATTCACATGGAAAGATAAAATATATAAACAAGAGAAGGAACAGCAATAGGCTCACCCTTATCACCTAACTTAGCCAACTTTTTTCTTGAACACTTAGAAGAAAGAATTTTCACTCTTGACCCAAAACCAACAATATGGCTACGATATGTTGATGATGTCTTTGCAGTCTGAAGTCACATGCAACAAGAACTTTACTCATTTCTAATTAATACCAACAATCTACATCCTCGCATAAAATTCACGCTACAAAAGGAATCATTATAAGATATTTCCTTCCTCGATGTACACATCCAATGTAATCAAGATGGTTCCATTTCCACTTCTGTTTATCGAAAACCAACTTTTTCAGGTCGTTATATCCACAATACATCAGCTCACCATCCATCTCAAAAATACGGCATCATAAAATCTTTAGTATCCAGAACACAAACAAGAATTGGAAATTATTAAAGATACAACCTTACTAAATGGATTTAATCCAATAACAACTCAAAAAATTATTAGCCACCCTCCAAAACATCAACCTAGACAAGTGAGATGCCTTTGTCATATTGTATAGAAGCCCACAGGACTCCTATACAATATGACAAAGGCATCTCTGAAAACATTTATCAAAACTTTTGAAGAAATACAAACTTGCTGCTACCTATAAACCAAATTCCCAATTTGTTACCTTTTCCAAAAGACAAACTCTCACCACTGATGCTACCTGGCGTATACGAAGTGCGATGTTCTTGTAACCTGTCTTACTATGGACAAACAAGAAGATTTGTAAATAAATGCATCTCTGAACATCAAGACCACATCTGTCTTATCAAACTTCAAAAATCTGGTCTCGCACAACATAGAGTTGAAAATGCCAACCACAGGATCCAATGTCAACACACCAAGCTACTACATCAATCCATATATAAACATGAGTGTTTGTATAAAGAAAGTGCTGAAGCATTATGTTACAGATCCAATCTTAACCGTAACGACTGTCTCTATCCCGAAATTCTGGGAAATTGTTATCCTCAAACTGTATAAAATAAATGTTAGTTATATTTTTATTTAATTTAATTATGGCCCAATAGTATTTAGTCCATAAACATCTGCACTAATGTGTTTTTTTGAATGTAATTCCTATTGTTGTTTAATAACTGTACCGATGATATCTAATGATACTTATGATGAAATATTTACATATTGTTAAAAAGTTAATTACTGTGGCATAAGTGTGAATTTATAGGTATCAAAATGATCCATAATGTATATGAACTTGTTTTGCTTAAAATAATTTCTAGAATATATTGAATTTTGCTGAGTACACTATGGAACACCCTGTATAAAAAGAAAAGTGATCAGAGTGATCAGCAGTACAAACCATAGGCATGAAGGGTGACCAATCTAGCAAGGAAGACAAAATAAGATTACTGTCATCCCTTTTTTGCAGATAAACACCATGAAGGCTACTGTCAATTGAAATTATGGTCAACGCAACTGAGGCCATAAGGCCAGTGTATTCATGTGTTAAAGCTTAAGTGCCGGGAAAAACTCATGATAAAAGTTTAATGGAGTGAAAAAGCACTAGGAAACGATTAAAAAAAGTATTCAATGCTTCAATATTTTGTCTGTTACAGAGGCATCATAAAGGAGTACAAAATGAGAATTGTAACACACATACACACACACACACAAAAAAAAAAAAAGGCAGTACAAAACTAACTGAAACACATGGAAGAAAAACTAGAGTCCTAATTAGGTGTGGTGCTCTCTATGGACACCAGTTGGCAGCCTAGGTAAACTGGGATTCTCGAAGTATTAGTGTTTTCCAAATTTTTTGATGTTTTATACAACCATAATTATTTAAATTAGTCTGATTTTTAAGAGCGGCGGCAGATTTTAAAAACAAAAGTCTTTCTCTTCTAAATTTACTGTGATGGAGCATGATGGTCTTTTTTCCAATCGATTCTGTGAGCTGTAGTATCCAAAGCATGGTCTGTAAGGCAGATTGACAATAGTCATGACTGCAGATGTATTTTTTATGTTCTTCCATTTGGATTGTAGCTGATCGTCCTGTCTGTCCACAGCAGGTCCAACATTGAATGCAGTAGGTATCTGTAACTTAGCTCCTGAGACAGCTAATAACATTAGGCTTGACGTCGGCAGTTCACTTTTAGATCTTCTCCTCCCAAAAGGAATCTATCTCCCTGTCAGCTCAATGCCCTTAATAAACTATGTAAAAACAACAGCACAGTCATTACTAGGTCAGACAAATGCTACCACTGTCCTTGACACCAGTGAATTCAATAAGAAAATGGATATCATTCTTAGAGACCACTCCACCTAGAGACCTTTAGGTTATGATCCTACAAAATCACAAATTAAGAAACTGAAAAGTCTACTCGTGATATCACAAAAAAACTCAAACCCTTCAGTTGCTGTACCCCCAGGATATATGGCTTGCCAAGATTCATAAACCCAATTCACCCCTACAACTCATAGTAGATACCACTGCTTCTCCCTACTATAAATTATCCAAACAGTTACCAAATTCTCTTTCCCCCTCAGTGGTCATATTACATCATATATAAAAAATTTTTCCCATTTTAAAAGCTCCATTGAAAATATAACTGTTAATGATACTGATATCCTAGTAAGTTTTGGCAGCACCTCATTGTTCACTAACATTCCCTTAAACGACACCTTATTACTGTAAAGTTTCCCCCGTGATATCATTGAATTCTTTTCCTTTGCTCTTGATTCTGGTTATTTTTCTTGGAAAAACAAAATTTATAAGCAGATAGAGATAACTCTATGGGGTCTCCCATCTCACCCCCCTTGCCAATTTTTTATGGAAGATTTTGAAAAACAAGCTCTTGATTCAGCCTCTCTCAAACCTTCTATTTGGTTGAAATATGTGGATGATGTCTTTTCTATTTGGTCTCATGGTCCAGACACATTAAATACTTATCTTTGTTACCTCAATATCCTTCACCCTAGAATCCAATTTACTATGGAAAAGGAAACTAAATAATAGTGTGGCCTTTCCAGACACCTTGGTCACATGCCTACCTAATGGTACCCTGTCCTTTTCAGTATATAGGAAACTCGCTCACACAAGGGATATATTCACAAAATTTCCTATCACCCCTCCCCCTCTCTATGGGTAAGTGTCATAAAAACCCTTACCCATAGAGCTGATAACCTTTGTTCCAATGAAACCTCTTTTGCAACAGAACTCAATCATATATACTACACTTTTCTATCTAAAATACAGTTCCAGTTCTCACAGTATCAAAAAATAATCATTTTCCCCAATTCACGACCCTCTCTTCAGAAAGATTTTAGTAATGCTATCACCATCACCTATGACTGAGGTACATCAAAAAAAAAATATCCAGAATCTTAAATAAATACAATCTTTGCACCACTTTCAAGCCCTGCTCAAAACTAGCTACCCTTATCCGCTCTACCAAAGACAAATTCCCTCCACTCTCAGTTCCATGTGTATATAGAATTCCATTTTCCTGCAAGTTGGACTACTATGGACAGACAGGAAGATCAGCTACCATCCAAATGGAAGAACATAAAAAATACATCTGCAGTCATGAGGTCAATCTGTCCTTGCAGACCATGCTTGGGATACAGCTCACACGATTAATCGGAAAAAGACCATCATGGTCCATCACAGTAAAAATAGAAGAGAAAGGTTTTATTATTATTACACCTGCCATGGAATCAACAGTTTTTAGAATCTGCTGCTGCTGCTCTTAAAAATTAGCCTAATTTAAATAATTATGGTTGCATAAAACTGCAAAAAAATTTGGGAAACACTAATACTTTGAAATCCCAGTTTATATCCTAGGTTGCCAACTGGTGTCCACAGAGGATGCCCCACCTAATTAGAACTCTAGTTTCTTCCATGTGTTTCAGTTAGTTTTGTACTGCCTTTGTGTGTATGCATATTGCAATTCTCATTTTGTACTCCCTGAAGATGTATCCATAACCAAGATGAAATATTGGAAGCATTAAATACTTCTTTTAATCGTTTCCAAGTGCTGTTTTGCTCCATTTAACTTATCATAAAGCCAGTGTACTGTGTCAGTTAATTACATCTGTTTGGACTTGTAGGGTGAAATACCTGAATTTCCAGGAGGGAAACACTCCTGCTTTTTTATAAGTAAGAACAGCTTACTAATCTTCAGTTGAAAAGCCCTCATAAATGTTCTTTGCATTCTAAACAGAATTCTTTCCCAAGTCTGGTGTTTTCCTCTTCCTAGATACAGGGAATCACTGACATCAATTGAACTCAGAATCGTACAGTGAAAACAAGCATCAGAAACTATTTTTATGAACATATAATGTTAAAGATTTGAAAATTGAAAATAGATTTTATTTTAAAAATATATTACTTCAAGAAAGCAATATAAATCATATATAAAACAAACAGATGAACTTACTACTCTTCTGGGCTCATCTGAACCAACACATGCTTCTGTAATTTCCTTGTAATATAACTGTTGTTCCTGAAATGATTAGTGCAAACATATAAAACAGAACAAAAGCCTTGTTAAACTAAAAAAAAAAAAAAAAATCTTTACTGTTGCTTTTAAAGTAAGTTTAAGATTTCATTAAAATTCCATGCAAGTACAACTATTTAATAACTGGCACATTGATACTAACTTTGAATTTGAAATCAAGAGATTATCAATCTAGTTAGTCATAAGCTAAGATTTTATTCTTCATAAAAAATAATAATAATAAAAATGTTTTCCACAGAAATATCAAACCACTTACAACAGAAAGCTCATGAGTAGCTAGCTGTTTCACCCGTACAATTTCAACATGTTTTCTTTTGCTCTGTGTATTGACAGGTGGTATCTTGTTAGTTGGTGACGAGCCTCCGGACTTGGCCAGTTTTACAGCTGGATCAATACTTTCAAGTCTTTGCTGTTCTTTAGATGCTATGGTATACACAGAATAGACAGATATTAAGAGAACTCATGTAATATACTAAAGTAATAGTTTTGTTAATTAAAATAATAAAATGCATGAAGATCATTAGAAAGCCTTCTGATTGCATTTTCTTATTCATTCATTTAATCCAGAATGTTATTATTAGAAAAATGCTGGGTTATAAGAAGGCAGCATAATTTAATTTGAAGCTAATATGATGACACTGTGTTATGTGCAGTTCATGTCACAAAACCAGACAATACACAAATAATTTCAAAATAGACAAGTAAGACATATATGGAGGCACATTGCAGATCCATACGGAACTATACTTCCATGTTATAATGATCTCCTTCCCAGTATAATTGACTTTCAGACTTTTTCAATATTCTGAAAGTATAACCCAAATATCACGTGAAACTGTCCACATCTGTGATAACATATCTAGTTTTGTTTTGTGATTCAAGCTTATTTTGATGAATTTCATTCAGTGACATCTTTGTACTCAGTTTATTATATGAATCTAGAAACCTTCAACAGAAAAGATAACCTAAAATTAAAATCCAGATAGGCATCATAAAAAAAAAGTATGAAAAAAAATAAAAAAGTACAGATGCCACAGACCATTTCAGGCTCCAAAAGGAAGATAAGGGGTGGCAAATCTATTTCATAACATCTGGATTCAAAATTTTAAAAATGTTGTTGACACATCATTATTTTTTATCTTTCTTTTATTTTAATAATTTTCTTTTAATCATCATTATTTTTGCTAAATAAATAGATAATATCAGGTGCTTACTCTATCTCTGTGCTCCTTTTTCTCTCAAGTTAATGCAAGACAATTAAAATTTTTTGATCATGAGCTAGTTAAAACATCACTACATTACAGGTTTAATGTTAGCCATTTCCTAACCTAGGATGCACCCTACATCCTATCTTGGAGAAGCCATCCTATCAAACATAGCACCACTATGAGCCAAGACATGAATTACCCAAGTAAAAAATAAAGTACTGCTACAGATATCACATGAATATAACAGAAGAGAAATAACACATTAACACATTACATCCAACATGAATTAAGAATCAGATAAAATGACTATTGTAATACTGACAAAATATCAGTGGAAACATACCATCCTAATTTTACACCTATTGCAAAAACAAAAAAGAAAGACATCAGATTTCCCTGGCATCACTCTATACATGGCATAAAACTACAGCATGTCTAATTTACACACTATAAGTTAACATAATTGAATTAAGCTATATATTGTGCCTGATATGTTGTACTAAATATACTAGCATATCAGCAGTGTTATAACAAGATATATTATATTTAAAGCAAATGAAATCATCATCATCGTCATCAAATTCCTGACATGTACCCTCAAGGGGTGTACAGGATATGATAGTACTGCATGAAAAATTTACGTCATTACTAACTCCTATCTACAATTTTCCTCCAAATCAATCTGCTACTTGTCAAGACTCCAACATTATCACATCTTATATTTCTATCGTCTAAAGCACTTTGTACCTGATCAATCCACCAATATCTTGGTCTTCCTCTGGGTCTCTTTTTCCTGCCAACCTGGCAGAGAAGACTTGTTCTGCTAATCTTTCCTCGCCCATTCTGCTTAAGTGACCATACCACCTGAGATTAGCTCCACTAACGCATTCCTGGATGCTGACAATGTCAAGTTCTTTCCTAATATCCTCGTTTTTAATATGATATTGCCATTGATGCCATTTGTTCAAGCCTCTAATCTATCTCAGGACTCGCATATCTCCTGTCTCTAGTCTTTGGTTAAGTGTTTTACTTCTGACCCAGCTCTCAGATCCATAAGTTAAAACTGGTTTGAACACTGTCTTGTATACAACTAATTTAGTGTTCCGACTAATTTCTCTCTTATTCCATATGAATTTATTCAATTGACTGCCTACCATACCAGCTTTGTTGATTCTGTTGTCTATTTCCACATTTAATTTACCATCCTCACTAAAAATCGTGCCTAAGTAAGCCTAAATGTTTTATTTGTTCCACAGGTTCCCCGTTCACAACGCAGTTGACATTTTCAACAATTCTACCTCTTTTCATTGTCTTTGTGTTTTTAATGCTGACCTTCATACCATATCTATTACAACAGTTATACAATTTAGTCAGGGAATCTTACAAACTTGTAGCAGATTTATTTAGAAGTATAACATCGTCCAAAGATAAAGCAAAGAGCTGACATTAATATCTCCAATTCGGATATCATGTTTAATGAAATAAAAAGCTAATTATCTCAACTAATGCAATTATCATTATTTTTATTATTAGATCTCCATGGAATCAAAGACTCATCAAGAAGGAAGTCCTCAATGTTAGGCACAAAGTTTATTGAACCAAATCTTAAAACTCATTTGCTGTTTCCACCCTCACCATATTATAGGTAATGGATATTTACAAAAGCAATTTAGGAGGATAACTTTCCAAAGTTTCACATCTTCAGATCATTCCAATTGAGACTGTTTCTAAGGGCTTCAAAATTATTATTATGTGACACCTTAAGGGAGTCCAAAGACTCATTGAGGGAGGACACCCATTCCACAACTCTCAGTCTTCACCACTGAATCCACCAACTATAACTAACTGCAACTACACCAACGCCATCTACTGCCCACCACTACCACCAGTATTTCCACAGACAATCACAAACATCCGTGCCCATGGCGGGATTCGAATCCACAGCCTTTTGGCTGGAGAGCAGATATGCTACCCACTCGGCCAACCAGACTGGCCTTAAAGAGACAGTCAGATTTAATGAAGTTCCTATGGAGGATTTTTGTTTTGTTGAAGAGTAGCCTGTGACTCATGGAAACTGTATGCTGTATGCTCAGGGTTTTGCTGGATTTTAACAACCTTAATTAGCTCAGCTATTTTGAAGAATTTGACATCTGATTATTTGTATTTCTACTATTAGTTAAATTAAGAGAGAAGACAAGAAAGAACAGGGAAGTGATCATCCTCAGTGCTACTCACCCCCCCCTTTTTTTTAATCTGTTGAGTTTGTTTCTTTATATTCAAATAGTGCTACTCACAGAATGCAGTAGCCAAAATCATTAGCTGTATATTATTATTATTATAATGGTGTCTCCATGGAGTCAAAAGACTCATTGTGGGAGACCCTACATTGACACACTAACCATTATTCATACAATACCTGTCATACTGCTCCTTAAATTCATTCACAGACGAAGCATTCACAACCACCTCTGGCAATGCATTCCATCGATTCACAACTGTCCAAGAAAAAATCTAGTCCTAACACCCTTGTTAACTGCACTCTTACACAATCTCCAGAGATGGCCCCTCGTTCACTCCCTTCCTTCACTGGTCTTAAAGTCATCAGTATCAATCCTATAAAACTCCTTTAATAATTTATATGCTTTTATCATATCTTCTCTCCTACATCTATCAGCTAGTTTTTGGAGCCCACAGACTTTCAAATCTATCCTCAGAGGAAACATCCCACAACCTGCAACAATCTTTGTAACTTGCCTCTGAATTCTCTCCACCATTTCTTTGTCACCAAGAAATCCAGGTGACCAGATCTGTGCCAATAGTTCAAATGCAGTCTTATTAATGCTTTATAAAGTGGAACAATAACTTCCTATCCCTGCTTGTCAGTGTGTTCCTCAACAGCCATGTAATTTGATGTGATGTTTTGGAAACCTTGCCCTCTAAACTTAAGTTCTCTGTCCACAATAACTCCTAAGTCCCTTGCCTCATCAACTTCTTGCAGTTAAGTTCCATTAATATAATAAACAGCAAGTGATCTCATCCACCCGAAGTGCATCACCTTACACTTAGCCAATACTATCAGCCTATTTAAGTCATCCTGCAAGATATATACATCATCTAAATTGACTATCGCTCTTCCTAATTTTGCATCATCAGCAAAGAAGTAGATATTTTCTATCAAATTATTTCCAATATCATTAATGTACAAATTAAACAATAGAGGACCAAGAACTGAGCTCTCAGGTACACTACTAGTCACTTGCCTTCTCCTAGACTCAGCTCCTCCATAAATCACTCTTTGATATCTATCCACTAGCCACCCTCTAATCCAAAAACATATGGAGTAGAATCAAAGAAGACAAGTTACAAGCTGTATGCCACAGGGCTATGTAGTTGTGCCACTGCTGTTTAATTTGTACATTAATGATATAGGGAATGATTTGAGGAGGAATTTCTACTGGTTCATTTCTAGTTTTTACAAAAACTAGAAATGAATTTCAGTGATTGTGCTAAACTGGAGGATGCTAAATAGAATGACAGTGTGAGTAAAAGATAATGATTATCAGTACAATACTGGAAATGGAGTGCAAGAAACTGATGGGGCCATAGATTTGGGGTGATGGTGGCAATAAAGTTCACACAACATATGGAAAAGGTGGGTAAAATAGTTCATAGAATCATCTAGATGTTGAAGAACACACTAAAAAGTAAATATAAGAAAGTTACTATCTCTCTTTTTATAAGGTTTGATATAACCAAGACTTCTGTGCTCAGAATGCTGAGCACAGAAGGATGAGGACCTGGTGGAGAGGATTCAGAGGTAAGTGACTAATATGGTGATAGGTCTGTGGAATACTTTCTATGAGGACAGGCTAAAGGTGTATGTGGTATTAGATGTTTTATAGAAACATGTGATAGATATAATACATTTTTAAAAAAAAGTTTAACACATGTAAAGGAAATTAGAATTTATTTACAACTTGTGTGTGTTTGTTTTCAGACAGATTAGCCATTCTGCTAGGATCAGAATTGAAGAACACCAAGATTCATAAGATTTCTAGAGTCAGAGGGTCCAGGCTTAATAATTAGTTCTGAGTTCACTGACACTGAACCAGTTTAAGGAGAGGTATGATAGGTTTGTGTGCGTATAATAGTTAGTTTGAGTCTCCAGACTCCATGAAGTAATAATAACAATAATAATAGTAGCCATAAACTGTTCATAATTTTTATTATGAACAGTTTTATTATTATTTTTATCATTCATTTTTTTTTTAAATTACGAAACTATACCTGACCTGGTTCCTTGGAACTTTAATAGTGTGTCTCCTGCTCGCTCAGCTGCAGCTGAGACATGTAAAAGTATGACTCGCTGTCGAATCATCCATGTATTGATATTTTGAATGTTGTAACCAATTCTTTTGCTCTTTCTCCCTAAACGATACTCATGTTACAGGAAGCAAAATATAAGTTGCAAATAAATTCTAATTTGTTTACATATGTTAAACCATTTTTTTAAAAATATATTACAAATACATGACATAAACAGTTGACACAACACTAATGAAGGTCGCTGCTTTCGACAACAAAAAGATACAACAAGTGGCGCAACTAGGTTCTTCTATTTTCGAAAAGTTAGGTTTCTTTTTGGACAGAGGGTGCATATAAAGGTATGCGAGCTATGAAATATAGTTGATGGAAAGGAAGGTATATAATAGAAGTTACTAAGGAGCTTTATATGATAAATGAAGAAGAAATTTATTATTCAGACCTTCTAAATAATAAAATTTATAAAATTTTATTATTTACATGTAATAAAGATAGAAATAAAGATAGACATTATTAACATGTGTTAATAATGTCTATCTTTATTTCTAATGAGTTTGAAGTTGTTCAATTTTTTAGTTGGTCCTGGTTAATGAGAAAAGCAATACATTCTTTAACCAGTCAGTGTTCCCAACTCATGAAATTTGATCACGTGACACCACCATCATGTGTGTCCTATTTTCTGCCTTTTGGCTGATAATTTAGGACTTTGGTCTGCTAAGTTCTAAATTGCTAGCTCATCCTTGTTCATTTGGTATCAGAGTGATTTTGAAGATCACAATTTAGGGATGTAGAAGATGATGTCCTATACTTGGTCACTTGGCAATTCAATAAACATCTTTCTTACAATTCCGAAAGTTCTAAAGGTGTAGGAAAATTGTAAATATATTGTCCTGGAATGAGGCATTACAAATAAAGACATCAACATGTAGTACATTCTCCATGTTGTAGAACAGAGAAAAACCATATCTGATGAATTTTAAATGAAATGGCCAGCACACTATCTTGTTGTTGGCTTGCCATGTATATAAGAGGATTTTTTTTTTTTTTTGGGGGGGGGGGGGTCCTTTTATTGTTTATTTTCAGTTTTCTTTTAAATTCATAATTTCCATAATTCATTTGTTTGTTAATGGTTTTATTCATGTTTTTCAGCTATCTGATAAGCATTTCTATGTTCAGTTACTGGTCCTTCATGCTCAATAAATATATTTCTCATCTCTGATCAAGACTTATATTAAGTACTATGCCATCTTTACCTGCAAAAAAACTCATTGGTATGTGAAATTAATAATCCTTCTTTAATTAAATAAATCTCATTTAATTAGATCTATTAATAATTATATGTGAATACGAGGAAGAAATAAGCAATAGAATTTGTGGTGATCATGGAAACAAATGATTTAAAACCTCCCTACTGGCGAGGTGGATGAAACGGTGAGACCAAATTGCACTTCTTATCCATGTTATTCAACAGGTGTTACAGAATCGTATCCAGATTTAGCTGGACGTCTACTGATGTCATGGCCAGTTGGGGGAAGGGGGGCTAAATGGACATAAGGAGAATATAAGAGTGGATATCAGGTGGTTATTGAGAAGAGTGAAAGATAACAAACAGTATAGTGGGAAAGGTTGTCAGCGCATTGGTGAGGTATGACAATGAGTTGAACAAAATCGTGAATGGTATATATACTGGTAGAGCTGTGCGAGGAGAAGGAAGTGCAGTTTGTGGATGTATGGGATGTATCTGAGGGAAGAATGAAATTATACAGAACTGATGGATTGCATTTGAATGGCTTGGGGAAACCAAAGAAACTGTTGCTAGATGGAAGTGCAGTGTGATGCAAGCAAGAGATCAAAAGTGAGAAGTGAAGTGAAAGATCAGGACAGTGGTAAGGAAGAGAGAGAGAGTGAAGTACTTGATAATGGAATTAGTAGTAGGGTGAGAGATGAAGAGAGAGAATGGGAATGTAAGAGGAAGCCCAGGGATGAGAGTGAAGGTAGTAGTGAACGTATATATGGGGATAATCAGTATAGGAATGGAATAGGATGGGATGTGAGTAGAGTAGTTGAGACTGAGCAGATATATGGGGTAAGTAATGATAAAGGTGAATGGGCAAGGGCAGGTGTGATGGGGAAATCACAACAAGTGGCTTGGGTAGGACTGCTGGTTATAGATATAAAAGTGAACTGATGTGTTTATTTAAAATGTCAAGATTATTAGAAATAAAAGAAATGAAATTGTTTAACTGATTGAGTTTATATTCACCTAAAAAATAAAAAAATCGGAATAAGTGAATCATGGTTGAATGAAGATGTTATCCTAATGGGAATAGAAATGGAAGGGTAGTTTTTTTTTTTTTTTTTTGTGAGGATAGAAAGGACAAGAACAGAGGTGAAGGGGGGGGGGGGGGGGGCTGATGATAGAAGGAGAATTATATCCACATAAGGTAGATGTGAAAGAAAGAAAAAGTGGCAATGGTTTTGAGGCATTGTGGCATGAGGTGGAGGTTGTTAAGAAGAGATATTTAGTTGGATGTTGCTATAGGCCAGGGAATGCAGAAGGAGATGATAAAGAAATGAAACAACTTGGGGTAGTGAACAAGGGAAGGGTGATTATTATGGAAATATAGATTGGAATGAAAAGATAGCATTTGAAAATAAGGAAAATGAATTTATAGAGTTCTTAAGAGACAACTATCTCAGGCAGTATGTAAAGGAGGCTATGTGAGGATCGAGAGCTTTAAATCTGATCATTTCATCAGAGGACATAATTGTGAGTGAGGTTACTCACCAACCTCCAGTTGGTGATAGTGATCATGAAGACTTCTATGAGGAAAGGATATATGTGGAAGCACAAGGCTGATGAGCATGACAAGCTTAGGAGACAGCATGGAGCTATAGTATGGAATGAAGAGTCAATTGAGTGGTAAGGAAATAAATGCTGCTTGAGAACTAACAAAGAAATATATAACACCACCACTGTGTGAATGTATTCCAAAGGTCAAAAAGCAGAATGAGGTAGGAGTAAAATGGATGAATGAGAGGATTAAGCATTAAATCTGGAAGAATTAGGCACTTTGGAGGCTGCATAAGATGAATAATAGTAATAATCAATTGCATGAAATGTAAAAAGAGCAGACCAGTAGAGTGACTCAGTAGGTAAAGACAACAAAAGTGCAGTATAAGCAGAAATTAGCAAATCAGGCAAAGAAAAACCTTTGAGAGGTTTTTCAATATACAGCAAAGTAGAAAGAAGAATGATTATGGTAAGATGATGTTATTGGATGAAAATGGGAGATTGGTAACTGCTGCAGAGAACATAGTCAAGGTATTCTGGGAGAAGTTCATCAGAATGTTTCATCCTTAATGTGAAATCAGAAGCTCAAGTGTAGAACAAAATGAGAGAAGACTTAATGGTCAGTGAATAAGTGGTATATGAGGAGTAAAGTAAGCTAGATGTCAATAAGGCAACAGAACTTGATAACATATCATCACAGGTCTTAAGGGGTTAGCATCAGCATTGGCCTACCTGTTTAATAAGTCTTGGAACAGCACAATTCCCAAAGGAATGGAAGGAAGGCAAAATTGTTCCACTTCACAAAGGTAGTGATAAGTCTAAGGCAACAAACTATAGGCCAATTTGTATATCCTGAGTGTAGGTAAGGTATTAGAGAGATTGGTGAGATACAGGATACAAAAATGGGTTGATAGTAGTGGTATTCTTTATTTCCTCATTATTATAATATTATAATTCCCTATATACCTCTTCCTCATTTACAGTCAGTCTCTTTTCCTCATTATCCACATTATCAGGTGTAACAATATCTGACGTATTTCATTCTATTCACCTCTATCTCACACCATACTGCCTCAAAACAACTACTACTATTTCCCTCTTGCATCTCTACCTTGTATGGACTTAACTCTTTTTCTATCATCAATTGCACACCAACTCCCTTTTTATCCTTTCTATCTTCACAAAATACATCATATTCTTCCATCTCTATTCCTATCAGGATATCCTCATCCAACCATGTCTTAATTATGCCAACAATTTTTGGGTGAACAAACTCAATCAATGCAACCATTTCATTTGCCTTGTCTGATACTTCTAGCATTTATATCATACATAACAGCTCATTCCTGGATCTATACAAGTTTCACTGATACCACTTAAAAGATGTAACTTCTCCATACTTACCTCAAGCCATTCCTGTTTCTCCTTACTCATTCCAGAACCCTTTTCAAATCCAACTGTTTCCCCTACATCCCAGGTCGTCCCCTTCCCTTTTTGTCTATACATTCACATCCAGGGCACTTCAGAAAAAAACAGCCACCAGAACTTTAAAGAAATATAATCTCTGCACTGCTTTCAAGCCTCATCTGGCTTCTGTGCTCTGCTCTCTCCTAAAGATTCACTTCCTCTCCTCTTTGTTCCAGGTATTTACAACATTTCTTATTCTTGCAACTTATCATGTTATGATCAAACTGGGAAATCTGCTAACATCCACCATTATAACTATAGACAGTCATGTGTATACTTCATAACAATAAATACAAACTTAAAAGTCTTTTTAGAATCAGTAGCAGATTTAAAAATCCAGCCTAATCTTAATAAATATGGCTGTGTTCCCAAGATTTAGGAAACTAATTCTTAGAGGCTTCCTGCCCAACACCTAAGGGTAATCAACAGCACCCATAGAGGGCACCTTTCATAGGACTTTAAACTTTCAATAGTTTAATTTCTTCCACTTGCAGTTTGTGTATTTTTGTGCATGTTATTACAATTTTAATATTGTATTCCTGAAGATGTCTCTGTGACAGATGAAATACTGGAACGATTAAACTGATATTTAATTATTTCTCTTTGTGTTGTATTCATTCCATTAAATTTTATTATAAGTGAATTGTAAATCCAATATATATTTTACTTCAAACTGGTTCCTTTCCATATTAAATTTTTTTCTATAAAATTTAAATGATGTACAGAATATTGCAATTCAACTTCATTATTAACTAGGAGTACCTAATCACCTGCATATAAGAATCTGTCAAGGTTGGCTATAATTTCATAATGGAATATTTATATTTCTATGAACAGTCGTGTCTTTCAACATTTGACAATGATACTGGAGAACCTTCATTATAAAATTGTCAAATGTTGAAAGACCGACTGTTCATAGAAATGAACAGTCGGTCTTTCATCTATATAAAATAAGTAAACTATTTCATCTATTTAGTATGTAGCAATGTTTTAATATTTTAGCAAATTAAATAAGAAATAGGCAACAGAATAAAAGCTGGTTTGGTTTGGAGTCAACTGGATATATTTATATGGAATAAGAAAAATATTAGTCAAAACACTAAACTAGCTGTATACAAGACAAGACAGTGGTCAAACCAATTTTAACTCATGCCTCTGAGAGCTGGGTTAGAAATAAAACAGTTGACCAAAGACTAGAGACCACGGATAAGAGATATCTGAAAAAATTAGAAGAGTAAACAGATGGTATATTAATGACAGAATCATATTAAAAATAAAGATATTAGGAATGAACTTCACATTGTTAGCATCCAGGATTGTGTGAACAGAGGTAATCTAAGATAGTATGGTCATTTAAAAAGAATGGAAGACGAAAGGGCAAAACAACTGTTTGATGCAGGATGGCAGTAAAAATATCTAGAAGAAGATTAAAATCAAAATGGACTGATCGAATTAGAAATACTTTAGAAAACTGAAATATAAGATCTGGCAGTATTGAATTGTGATAAATAGCAGATTACTTTGGAGGAAGATTATTAATTGAGGTTAATAATAATGCATACTTTATCATGTAGTACTATCAAAGTATCTAGTAAACCTCTTGAGGGTGCATATTAGAATTTTGATGATAAGGTTTACATCAGCCCACACATTCATGAGTGGGACTGATGTCAATGAAAAAATTATTAAACTACAATTGAAAAAATATTTCATAAAAGTTCTCATTTTAAGAGAAGTAACAACTAATGCATGAACTGGAGTGCTCATCCACAGCGATTCCATGGCTATGAATATATCAATAAATAATACAGAGGTAACTATTAATTAATAGTTTTTCTAGAGTGCTCTTCCTAGGTAGGATCTAGGCTAAGTTCCACTTTTCCGCAAGCTGCTTGTGTGCATGTATGTTACAATTTATACTGTACTGAGACAAAGTACTGAGAACATTAAACTACTGTGCTGTTTACACTCCATTGCACATATAACAAGTTCTAATCAGGACTAGAAGTCTAAATATATAATTAATGGTTCAATAAGTCTGAAGACCATGAACTAGCAGATGCTCCCATTTTTACATGTTCAGAGGAATGGTGGTGGTGGAGGAGGCTAGTTCAGTGGAGCAGTGTAAATGAAGCACTAGAAATACTTCCTCCATTTGCCTTCTATGAGAAGGCAAATGAAGGAAGTCAGAGAGGGGTCCAAAAAAGCAATCTAAGAACAGAGGTATTCTTAAGGAGGTTTATGGTTTATCTACCACAAACCTACACACACAGGCCAGTACATACACAAAAGTTCTTATCACCATCCAACACAAAAACTAGGTGTCATAAGCACCCTTAAACACAGAGCTCAAACTATTTGTTCAAATGAACTAGCTCTAAACCGGGAATACAAGATAATCAACCATTTATGAAAAATGGATACAGTAAAAAAACTATTCACAAGATCCTCCACAGAGATACTAATAAAAACAAAAAAGATTTCAAGAATGCCATACCTTATGTTAGAGGCATTTCCAAAAAAATAGACAGAACACTACACAAATACAACCTCAAAACCACCTTTAAACCCCCTACAAAATTAAGACACCTACTCAGTTCTTCTAAAGATCCTCTTCCACACCTAGCCCACCCAGGGGTATACAAAATACAATGTACATGTAACCTACCATATATAGGGAGAAACAGGATACCTCCATTTTGGAAAAAGCCTTTCCGATCACGCACTCCAAACATACCACAGAATTGATTGGAAAAATACCAAGTCCCTACACCACACCCAAAACCTGGTTTGAGAGGAAATTTAAAGAAGCATGTGAAATGCTCAAACATAACCCAAATCTGAACAAAAATGATGGTCTAACCATTCCAAGAATATGGAGGGCCCATTTGCAACCTTTATAGCAACCAGAACAAGCCGAAGAAAAATCCCACTACAAGAAGACTTGGTGAAGTGTTTTTTTTTCCCCTTAACATTCAATAGCAACGTGAACTATACAATTCCTGAAGAAAATCATAGTATAACAATCTGAACTGTAGAAATCCAGAAGAATCTTAGTACATGAGGATTTTAGCAGAGTTTATTGTAGTTTTTTATTTAATAATTATTAATTTTTTTAAATATATTTATTATTTATTTTATTTATATTTATTTATTATGGAGGGATGTGGACATAAGAAACAGATGGAAAATATACTTTGAGGGACTTTTGAATGAGGAAAATGCAAGGACTCACAGAGGAGATGGGCAGCCTTCTGAGGGGATGGTGCAGAACATCAGTAGAATGGAAGTGACGGAGGTCATGAAGAGGATGAGGAATGGAAAATCGGTTGGCCCCGACAGAATTCCAGTGGAGGCATGGAAGGCACTGGGGGAAGAGGGAATTGACCTGCTGTGGGACCTGTTCATGAAAGTTTGCCATTAGGAAAATATACCCGAGGAATGGAGGGAGAGTACTCTTGTTCCCATCTCCAAGGGTAAAGGGGATGCACAAGACTGTAAAAATTACAGAGGAATAAAGTTGATGTCCCACACAATGAAGATCCTAGAAAGGGTTCTTGATGGTAGATTGAGGAAGGAGGTGGAGATTGCAAAGGAACAATTTGGCTTCATGCCTGGTAGATCAACAACAGATGCTATCTTTGGGTTACGACAGATGATGGAAAAATATCGAGAGAAACAAAGGGAGCTACATCTGGTATTTATTGATCTGGAGAAAGCATAAGATAGAGTGCCAAGGCAAGAAGTCTGGAGGTGTCTGAGGGAGAAGAAGGTTCCAGAGAAATATGTCAGGTTGGTGCGGGAGATGTACAGAAAAGTGAAGACAAGTGTTCGGTCCTGTCTGGGACAGACAGAAAGTTTTCAAGTAACAGTTGGCTTGCATCAAGGGTCAGCATTGTCTGTTTCTGTTTAATATTGTGATGGAGGTGGTAACAGAGGAGGTGAGAGAAGATGTGCCTTTGACAATGTTGTATGCAGATGACATCTTGCTGTGTGTAGATTCAAGAGAAGAAGCGGGACCTAAACTGGAAAGATGGAGAAAAGTACTGGAAGAGAGAGGTATGAGACTGAGCAGAAGTAAGACAGAGTATGTGTGTTGCAGTGGGTGGCGGCGACCAGGAGACAGATCTGGAGCTGGAAGGAAATGTCATTAGGAAGGTGAGAGACTTTAGATACTTAGGTTCAACAGTGGAAGAAGATGGAGGAGCTGAGAAGGAAGTGGGATGCAGGATACAAGCGGGTTGGAGGAACTGGAGGGAGATGGCTGGAGTGTTATGCGATAAGAGGGTGCCGATCAATCTGAAAGGCAAAATTTATAGGACAGTAGTGAGGCCAGCTATGACATATGCCACAGAAACTGTGGCCCTGAGGAAAAATAACATCAGCAGGATGGAAGGAGCAGAGATGAGAATGCTTAGGTGGATGTGCGGTGTGACCAGAAAGGATCGCCTGAGAAATGACTATGTCAGGGGAACAGTGAAAGTTACAAACTTAGGAGCGAAAATACAGGAGGCAAGGTTGAGATGGTTTGGTCATGTGATGAGGAGGGAGGACGAATATGTGGGAAGAAGGGTCATGCAGATGGATGTGCAAGGAAGGCGGAAGCGTGGGCGGCCAAAGAAGAGATGGAGGGAGCTGGTAGAAGAGGACTTGAAGATGAAGAACTTGGATGTGGTGACAGCCCAAGACAGGAAGGTGTGGAGGAGACTCATTACAAGCAGTGACCCCACTTAAGTGGGAGAAGCTGCAGAAGAAGAAGATTTTATTTATATTTATTTTTTCAATTTTTATTTTATTTTATTTAATTATCACTAGAGATTAGGCTAAGAAAAAGATTAATTAACAGCGTAGATTTAATTTACCGGTATACAGTGCAATAGCATGCAGCTTGGTTCCCTATACACATGTATCCTTCTGATGATGACCTCAATACAGGGGTCGAAACGTCAAGTGTTATTTTATTAATAATTAGTAAAATAATCATTTCAACATGCGTGTTTTGTGTCCCTAAATTCATAAATATGAATGCTGATCACCATGTAACCTTAAAAGAAAGATATATAATTATTAAAAACAAATAGAAGTAACTAAGAACAACATTAACAATAGCAAACATCAACATCAATGTTAGCAAAGTAAGTGCATCTGATGATCGAAGGCAAAATGAAGTCCTGATGTGAAGGATGAAACAGACTGACTTGATGGAGTTGTCTTAGATTAGTGCAATGACAAGCAAGCTTAAATGTTGCATAACTGTATTATGATTTCACTTCATTCTCCTTAGTAGAAAAGACTACAACCTCTGCATTAACTAGGTATCATCATCATTATTATTACAGGTACCTCCATTAAGTCAGAAGACTCATCATGGAAGACCATCACTAACCAATAATTTACACAATATCTATCATACCTCTTCTCTAAACTCAATCCATTCCAGTCATTCACTGCTCTCCAAGAAAAAAAAAATCTATTCTCAATGCCAATACATAACTACCAGAGGTTACCCTAATTCTCCCCCCCCCTACTCATTATGTGTTGAAAAATTTCTTTTGTATCAATCTTATAGAACCCTTTAAGTTCTATAAGATTGATGCCCTGAAGCACTCCACTAGTCACACTCATTCTTCTGGATTCTACTCCACCATAAATACTGTCTCAACTTGAACAGTGCATAAACCTTTAATCTAATAAACCATAAATCATAAATGCATAAACCAGTAAATCTACCAGCATACCTTTACAGCTTTCAGCACATACAAACCACATGTATAACATGCATATAGCAGCACTCAATGCTCAAAATATCCCCTTTTGCCTTCACACATGCCCGAAGTCTGTGAGGCTACATATCGATGGCAGCACACCCATCCTATAGAAATGCTGCTGCTGCTCACTCCAAATCCACCTTCAGGGTGGTGATTCTGGGGTGTCATTTCTTGCAGGCTACTCTGTCAAGCTCCAACCACAATTTGAAGTCCAGTGGATTCAGATTGGGACTTCCAGACAGCCAATCAGGAGGTGATATGTGGTTGGGCACATTTGCCTCCAAGCACTGTTGGAAGGTTCATTGCATACTGTGAAACAAGATGTTCTGGTGTAAAAACAGAGGCCAACAGAATAAAACATCATGCCAAGAATGTGATTCTTTTTAAGTCATTGGTCAGTGAAAGGGAATCTTAGATCCTTTTAATTTGCAAGTATAAGCAGTTAGTTATTAAGCTCCAGATTATCAGCAAAGCAATTTTTTTTTTTAATTTATTCTACTCATAAATAAACATTATCTCACCTGGTGGAGGATTCTCAGGTATTGTAGGTTGTACACCTTCTATGCTAAGCCAATGTGCTAAAATAAAAAATAACAAGAAAGAAAAAAAAGCAATTATGCAATTGAATTCAGGATAACAGAATTATTACTAAATAACAGCAGCTAGCTTGACCAACTCAAAAATTAAACAGTAAGTATTTCATTTTCATGATAACAAAGAGTACCTAAATGCTGGCAGAAAGAATGGATCACTTAAAATTCATTTCAATGTGATTTCAATTTGAATGCAAGAAATAATGCACTATGGTGTATTTTCTTCAATGCATGCAGATTAATGCAGTTTTCTTTGATTAATGATGAGAACCAACAAAAAAGTTCTGAATACAGTTCTGTGGGTAATACCTCAGAATGGGATAGTTAATACAAATATAAGAATAGTAGTGGACCTGGGACCCATTGCACTTTATGCGCACTAATGCCAGGAGAATTCAGAACAAGGATAAGAAGTTTATGTCATCAGTTAGTTCTTTTTGGCCAAAAGTCACTGCATATTCCATTGCATTAATGAGACATGGCTGATAGAATAAAATATAGTCAGTAACATAGAATCCAAGGAGTACAGTATTTTCTGGGAGGACAGAATGCAGGAGAATTGCTGCGGATGAACTGCAGCCAAAAACAGTAGTTCAGCAGGAGATCAGTGAAGGCAGTGCACATTTGAGGCAACTGTGAGATATAGGACAAGAGAACAAAATATATATTTGGCTGTTGCTACAAACCAATGGAATGCAAAGGTTTAGTGGATCCAGTAATTGTATGACCAACCACACTCGCCAATTAGCGAGAGTGATTGTGCAGTCTTGATCAGGGAGGTGGTGGCTAAACATTTGGAATTTTCAGTTAAGAAGTGGTATATGTGGAATTACAGAGCTGGTAATTACAACAAAGTGGAGACTGACTGTTCAGTGCCACTGCATAAGAAACTGCAGAGATGGGTGTTCATAGTGCATGGGAAATTGTAAATGAGTATTTGAAGTAACTAATGCATACCTAAAGTCAGAAGGATAAATCAAGTGGAATTAAAAGCTTAACAAAATCATTATGCAAGAAAGAAAAGTCATCATCAAATTCCTGACATGGACCCTCAAGGGGTGTGCAGGATATGATAGTACTACATGAAAAATTTACATAATTACTAACTTCCTATCAACAATTTTCCTCCAAATCAGTCAATTACTTGTCAAGACTCCAATATTATCATTATCAGATCTTATATTTCTATTGTCTAAGGCACATTGTACCGTATCAATCCACCTATATCTTGGTCTTCCTCTGGGACGTTTTCCTGCCAACCTGGCAGAGAACACTTGTTTTGCTAATCGTTCCTCGCCCATTCTGTTTAAGTGACCATACCACCTGAGATTAGCTCTGCTAACACATTCCTGGATGTTGACAATGTCAAGTTCTTTCTAATATCCACGTTTTTAATATGATATTGCCATTAATGCCATCTGTTCACGTCTATAATCTTTCTCAGGACTCTCATAACTGCGGCCTCTAGTCTTTGGTCAAGTGTTTTACTTCTGACCCAGCTCTCAGATCCATAAGTTAAAACGGGTTTGAACACTGCCTTGTATACAGCTAATTTAGTGTTCTGATTAATTTCTCTCTTATTCCATATGAATTTACTCAGTTGACTTCCTACCATACCAGCTTTGTTGATTCTGTTGTCTATTTCCATATTTAATTTACCATCTTCACTAAAAATGGTGCCTAAGTAGCTGAAATGTTTTACTTGTTCCACAGGTTCCCTGTTAACAACACAGTTGACATTTTCAACAATTCTACCTATTTTCATTGTCTTTGTCTTTTTAATGCTGACCTTCATACCATATCTATTTCAACAGTTATTCAATTTAGTCAGGGAATCTTGCAAACTTGTAGCGGATTTATTCAGAAGTATAACATCGTCCGCATAAAGCAAAGAGCTGACATTAACATCTCCAATTCTGATATCATGTTTAATACCACTTTCCTTCATAATGTGATCCATATAGATAATGAATAACAGAGGGGATAAATTAAACATTAAACCATCTTCCTGTACATCCTTCAGTTCTAACTGCCGACTTACAACTCAAATACAGACTAAGTATTGCTTGATATAATGCCCCATTGACACCATATAACTGTAGCGTATTGAATAGCTTCTCCCTTGGCACCTTGTCATATGCCTTTTCCAGATTGACAAAACTTAAATACGGATCTTTGTTATATTCCCATGCTTTCTCGACTATTTGTCGTAAAGCGAAGATCTGATCGTCTCTATATGGCCTGAATCCAGCTTGTTCTTCACCAAGCTTTTCTTCCACAATTCTTCTCAACTGTTTCTCAAGTATACTTGCATAGATCTTGCAAGGAACATTCAGTAGGGAAATACCTCTGTCTTCTCACATTCAGTTTTATTTCCCTTTTTATATATGGGTACTATGAGAGCTCTACTCCAATCATTGGGAATTCGTCCCTCTGTCCAGGCCTTCTGAACTATGCAGTGCAGCCAGTGTAAGACTTTTATACCACCATATTTCAGCATTTCTGGTCAAATATCATCTACTCCTGCTGTCTTTCCACATTTCAAGCCTTTGATGGCTTTTTCTACTTCAAGTATGGATATGTATTCCTGACGGTATGCCTGTTGAGTGTTTTTTTACTACTGTGCTATCACTGCTTGTTTCATTTAGCAATTTTTCGAAGTAATTACTCCATACTTCAAGGATATCTTTTTCTCCTGTTTTCATGTCACTTTTATCATCTCTAACTCCTTTTACAGCATTCTTGACTCCATTTCTAAGTTTCTTCAACAACCTCCAGAATATCTTACCACCTTCTTGATATTTATTTTCTATGTTCTTGCCAAAGTCCTCCCATGACTTTTGTTTAGCTAGTTTTACACAGTGTTTCGCTTTCTTACATTTGTCTCTGTATTCTCTAAGAGCAAAAGCTGACTTATTTGCCAGGAACTATCGATATGATTTCTTGTTTTCCTTCACTGCCTCTTTACTTCCTGTGTCCACCATGGAGATCTGATTTTTCTATCCTTGCAGACAACCTCACCACATGCCTCTCTGGCTGAATCAATCTGGGTTTTCTTCAAGGCTTGCCACTGAATCTCCAGGGTTTGGTTCCTCTTCTCAAACTCTTTCATTTTTTCTTCAATAATCTTTGTATATTTTAGTCTACAGTTCACATCTGAGAGCTGCTCAACTTTTATTCACTTTAAAACTTTCTTACATGTTATTCTTTTCAATATGAAATTCAATTTTATCCTGCTCAAGACTAAATAGTGATCACTTCCAATTTCAAATCCTCTGTACACTCTGGTGTCATGCACCAGGGAGAAACCATCACTATCAACAATAACATAGTCAATGAGACTTTTCTTATTCCTTGCCTCTTCTCTCCATGTGAATTTGTGCACATTTTTATGTTGGAACATGGTGTTAGTAATAACCAGTCCATGTCCTGAGCTGAAATCCAACAGGTATTTGCCATTATTATTAGCTTTGCTCTTTTCTCCAAATTTTCCCAAAACATTTTTGTATGTCTGACAATCATTTCCTACTCTGCTATTCAGACCCCCAAAAAGGACCAACTTTTCCTTTTTCATTGTGTCAGTTGCTTTTTCTAAAGCATCAAAAAATTCCTCCACTTCTACCTTAGTAGAACCTTCTGTGGGACCACAGGCACAAATAAGTCTCATTGTTCAGTTCCCTATTCTCATATTTGCCCACATTACTCCACTTGAGACTGCCTGCCATTCAAGATGATTAGCCTCGTATTTTGTGTTGAATACTATGGCTACTCCTTCTTTTCCTTGATTGTCATTGCCTGAATATAACATTTTGTATTTATTGCTCAGAAATATCTCACCAGTTTTTGTCTTTTTTGTTTCGGTCACCCCTATTATGTCGATCTGGTACTTATCTAATTCCTCAGCTAGCTCCATTTCTTTGCTCAGGCTTCTTATGTTGATAGTACCGATCTTTAACTCTGGTGGTGTTGAGTCGGGGTGTGTTTTTAGATTTGTTCCAGTAGCTGACTTTTCGCTGTTCGCCCTGGTTCCCTGGCAAAAACAACGGGGGCCTTGTTTAACCGGGCGACGCCCCAGTCGGCATGAAATTTTGTCATGTTGTATGATCATTTTTTATTTTGGTTTAACCAATATGAATACAATTTGGTCGGCTGAATCCCAAATTGCCAGCCCATCCTCATTCGTTCAGTATCCAGGTAGATACCCAACAGGGTGCACCATGAGAAGGTGAGGATTGGACATTAGGTCAGAAGCCCTGGTTGGTTCTGCAAAGCCTCTGCATTCCTTTAAAGAAATTTCAGAGAAAAAAAAAATTATCAAAACATATGAGCAATATAATGCCCATACCAGAAGCGTAGCCAGTATAGTTATGGAAGCCAAAATCTGTGTATAAATTATCTATAAAAGCCAAAGGTAATCCCAAGAGTTCTTTATGTGGCAAGTAAAAAGAAGTATTATAGAATAATTCTGATGGTTAGAAAGTGACATACTGTAGTTAAATTATTGATATATCTAAGGACATTGATTACATTCCAAAAGTGAACAAAAAATAAACCTTTTAATTATTGGAATTAATAAAAATTAATATTTTAATACAAATTAATTAATTTTTATTAAAAATTATAATAGCAGCAACAGCAGTTCTAATTTTCTGTTTATTTTTCTTTATGGTTCAGATTGCTGCTTTATTTAAATTTAGGGTGAAGGGTTACCTGTACTATGTACCGAAGTATGATAACCCTGTACATATAAACCAATATCAGGCTCCTTAGAAACATACAGAGATTACAAGAGCCTTTATAGAAATATATAAATGATGGATTATTAAATATTCAAATTCTCAATGGAATTCTCTAATTTTACATTTTTGAAAACCTACCAGTGATCTCAGATTTGTATTAGAACTAAGGAGATGTGAATCAAGTTACTAAGTCCAGATTTTCTTCTCAGTAATATATATAGAAATGCTTTCTTGTTTGCAAAGTTCTACGTGGTTTTTAAAGCTGGATTTAAATTTATTTTAAACTGGATTAAAAAAAAAGTAACATATAAAAGTAAAGAGTGACTGTGTTGATGGGATGGAGAATTGTTATGCTTGTATGGTAATGCACGGAGTATAAGAAATAAAAGGACTGAGTTTGTAGCACTGATTGAATCAGTATGTCCAAAGATAATTGGCATAAGTGAAACTTGGTTGACTGAGAATGATATACTGTCAGGACTTGAAATGGTAGGATATAGAATTTTCCAAAAAGATAGGAAGATCAAGAGAGGTGGGGGAGTATTGTTAATGGTAGCAGAGGTGTTGAGATCAATAGAATAGTATATCTAATAAGATGCTGTTATAGGCGAGGAAATGTGGAGAATATTGATTGTGAAATATTTAGACAAATTAGTTGGACAAGTAAATGGAAGATCATCCTAATGGGAGGTTTTGTGGATTTGGAAAGCAGAGATAGTGTATAGTAACAAGGAGAGTGAATTTGTTGAGTTTCTGCAATATAACTATTTAAAGCAGCACATGATGTGATGAAAGCAACACGAAGTTTATCGGTGTTAGATTTGGTGATATCTTCATAGGATGTGGTTGTGAATGAGGTATCAACACTGTCACCTGTTGGTGAAAGTGATCATGAGGTTCATTGTTAAACTGTATTTGGTCACTCAATTAGATAATTTAAACTGAAATATACTGAGTAGGAGTGAGTTGAATGAATGGTGAAATCAAGCAGACAGTGTTACAAAAGAAGTTGTTATGGAGGAAGTACAAGACAGTTTGTAGTGAACAGATGCATGAAGAATACAAAGTGCAGGCCAGAAAAGTGACAAGCATGGTTAAAAATGAAAAAGTTGAATAAAGTAGATAAATGGAATTTTTCTGCTATGTGGCAAACAAGAGAAAAAATAATTATGGCAGGTTGATGCCGGTGGATAAGGGAATTATTTAACGAACACTTCATCAGTGTATAACATAGTGGTGTGAATTATGATGTAACATGTAGAAGGGAGGCAAGAATTAGGTGAAAGAACTGGAGGTGTATCAAGTGTTGCTCAGATTAGATATTAATAAGGCCGTGGGAATGGATGATATATATCACCATGTATTTTTAAAGAATATGCAAAAGAGTTAGCCATGCCCTTGTTCTGGTTATTTAATGAAAGTCTTGCAGTGGGGAAAATTCCTAAATTGTAGAAAGAAGACAAAATAATATCTCCCCACAAGCATGGTTCGGGAACAGAAGTTTCCCATTATAGACCGGTCTGTATATCTGCAGTTGTGATCAAAGTGTCGGAAAAATTGGTTAGAAATTTTTCCGACATTTTAGCAATCTGCTTATCTTTTATGATAAGGTAGATGAATGTGTTGGATTAAGAAAAATTATATACAGTGATATTCTTGAACTTTGCAAAAGTATTTCATAGATTATCACATGATAAGTTAGTGTACAGGATAAAAATAGATAGTATATTGGTTAGATGGATCAGAGATGGTTCTGTGAACGATACCAACAAGTTGTGTATGATGGAGCCATGTCTCAGGGTTCTGTTTTTGGGCCCCCTACCGTTTAACTTGTTTATTAATTATATTTCACGTGGACTGACTGGGGATCTTCAAATGTTTGCCAATGATGCAAAGTGAGAATTATCAAGGGTAGTGCTGATGTTAATTCTCCACAGGAAGATTTGAATAGACTTTTAGCTTGGACAAATGAGTGGGGGTTGAAGTTTTAATGTTAATAAATGCAAGGTGTTACACTTTGGGATACAGAGATAAAAGGCTACATACTGTATGGATGGAGCTGTACTTCATGAAGTGGATGAGATTTGGAATCTTGGAATGATGGCGGACAGTGGACTGAAGTTCCGAGGGCACATCATATTGCTGCTATGATTAAAAGTACACTGACTAGTTTTCATTGTGATGTGGAAACACTAGAGAGGGTCCAAAGACGAATAACCAAAGTGATATCAGGACTCGGGAGTGTTGGTCATGAAGAGAGTTTGAGAGAATGTGGATTTACAGAGGTTGGTGGTTAGGAGGAAAAGAGGAGATATGATAGAAACCTTCAAGTTAGTTAAAGGATTCTATCAGATTAATATAGAAAAATTATAAAAAGAGTGGATGCTAAGATAGGAAGAATGAGAGGCCATCAGTGGAAGCTGTACAGAGATGCAGTGAAGAAGGGAGTGAGGAGTAGATTTCTTACATGAGAGTTGTTAGTGAGTGGAATGCATTGCCTGAGTGTGTTGTGACTGCAGGTGGTGTAAATAACTTCAAGGCTCATTATGATAGACATGTTGCTTGATGAGTGGGCCTCCCTTCTATTTAAGTCTACAGCAAACAATCTTGGATTCATTTTGCTTTTCCTAACTAGTAAACTTTGTTTTACCTTTAAACTTTGTCAGCCTGTTTCAAAACAGAATGTTTCAAAAAGAAACATTCTGTTTGAAACATTTGTTTTAAACAGAATGGGAGAGGAAAGATTAGCAAATCAAGTATTCTCTGACAGGTTGGCAGGAAAAAGAGACCCAAAGGAAGACCAAGATATAGGTGGATTGATACATAAAAAGTGCCGTAGAAGATGGAAATATAAGATCTGATAATGTTGGAGTCTTGACAGGTAACAGATTGATTTGGAGGAAAATTGTAGATAGGAAATTAGTAATGATGTAAATTTTTCATGTAGTACTATCATATTCTGTACACCCCTTGAGGGTACATGTCAGGAATTTGATGATAATGATGAACATTGTTTTGCCTCCTTGGGTAAAGGATTAAAATCAAGTATATGATTTCTTGGTATCTTTAATAATATAAAATACACACACACACAAAATTAATAAAAGAGAAAAAAAATCCCTAGCCCACTTGAAGTACTAAATGTACTAATTGGTTTACATAAACCTTTTGTGGGTGAGAAACTTCTACAACAGCTTTCATACATAAGTACATCAAAAACCACAGTTCATTAATTAAAAAAAAAAAAAAAAAAAAAAACATTGTCTGCACTGTAGTCATCTCACTTTCCATGGCTTTCTCTTGGATTTCTGGGAAATAGACTTTGAAAAACTAAAGTAAACTGATGTCTTTTCTTTCTTGGTGTAAACAAATGGAAGAATAGAATGCGGGATCAAAATTTTTTAAAATAAATTTCTCTTAAGTTATTTTGAAGGAAAAAAAAATAAAAAATATGATAGAGCTATTTAGTTCTAATGAGATTTCTTATAATATAATTATAGCAATGCAAATTAGTTACCTCTAACTGACACCTCAAGAGGTAATTTTGGCAATGAACTTGTTACTATTTCTCCCAGTTCTAACTCTTTTTCTTCAACAAAATAGAGTTCTCTGCCACCACCACTTGCAAATCTAAATGGAATATATTCTGGATTGTTGAATCCATACAGAGGCTGTAAATACAAAAACACAAATCAAATTTAAACTAAATACATTATTAAAGCACAAAAAAGGTATGTGTGTGTATTATGTATCAAAATATTATTATCAAAGTGATACCTCAAATCCATGATGAACTCTTTGCAGGAATGCACTCGCCATACACAACTCATCATCTAAACTACTTAATCCCCCCATCGGAACTATGTCACTATCCGCCATCTACACACACACACACACACACACACACACACACACACACACACACACACACACACACACAGAATACCATCTACTGCCCATTAACAGTATTTCTGTGTTAATTGCATGCATTCTCTAGCCAATTTGCCTATATGCAAGATGTAAAACATGAGCTCTGGGAGTAAAAAACCCTCCTACTCCTAAATCAGCTAACTCACCATCAACTAAAAAAGCCCACATAAAGATTCTTGTCATGATCAGAATCAAATTTAGGTCTTTTTTTAATCAAAGTACATAATGTCCCATTGTTCTTCAAATTATACTGCAGGGAGATATTTAATAAATGCATATTCATCATCATCATACGTATCAAGGATTTAGGCCTAGCATGGCCTTAGAAGTCATCATTGTATCGTTTAAGAGGACGTCCTGGTTTTCTTTTTCCTAATGGCTTGTACTTTAAGGCTTGTTTTGGTACTCTTCCTGTTTTCATTCTTTGAACGTGTTCCATCCATTTATGTTTATATTTTTTAATTTTTTCTATTACTGGTTCTTGGTTTAATTCTTTCATAATATCTTCGTTTCTTTTGTGATCAAATAGGGTATACTTTGCAGTTTTTCTCATAAACTTCATTTCTGCTATTGTTAATCGTTGTTTGTCTTTTTGTTTTATTGTCCAGATTTCGCTTCCATACATTAAGACCGGTAAGGCTAATGTATTGTATACTTTTAGTCTGGTTTGTTTGTGAACTAGATTTGGTTTAAATATAGAGTTAATTACACCTGTTATTTTTAAACATTTTGCAATTTTTATTTATATCTTTTTCATTTTCATATGTGATCATACATCCTAGGTAGTTAAATGAATTCACCTGTTCTAAGATCTTGTTATCTATTACTATTTTAGTTCTTGCTGGATCTTGTCCTTTGAAGGCCATAGGTTTTGATTTTTCCGCTGATATTATCATACCATAATCTTTGGATATCTCATTTAGATTTAAAATAGCTTTCTGTAAATTATCTTCAGAATTTGTAATTATTATTTGGTCGTCTGCAAAGAGGAGAGTGTTTAAGTTAACTGTAGGTGAAAGTTTAATTCCTTGATGTAAATTTTTACTCCATTTTATTATTATTTCATTTAAGTAGATATTAAAAAGAGTTGCTGAGAGGGGACATCCCTGTCGGACCCCTTGGTTTATCTCTCTTGTATATGATAGCTCATGATTTAATCTTATTTGTATTTGATTATTTTCATATATACTTGTGATAGCTTTTAGGATATTATTTGGTATTTGTCTTTCTTTTAATATGTTAAATAATGTTTCTTTTAACTTTGTCAAATGCTTTTTCAAAGTCAATAAATGCAATATGTGTTTCTAAATTATATTCTCTTCTTTTCTCTATTATTAATTTTAGGCAAAAGTCTGGGTCTATACATGATCGTCCTTTTCTAAATCCATTCTGTACCTCTAGAATAAAGTTTTCAGAATATTTCATTAGTTTGTTATTTAAGATTCTGCTATATATTTTGTAACAGGAATTTAGTATACTGATACCTCTATAGTTTTTAGGGTCATCTCTATTACCTTTCTTAAAGTTAGGAATCACAATTGCTTTTTTCCATTCTATTGGGGGGATACCAGTTGAGTAAATTTTATTTAAAAATAATAAGAGTCTTTCTTTGAATCTTGTTCCTGCGTATTTATATAGTTCTGAACCTAGCTTATCTTCTGCAGGTGATTTTCCGATTAATAATTGTGATTAATAAATGCATATTAAATCTCATATATAAATACAATAATAAATTCATTGTTTTCATTTGTTCAGTAAATAAAATGGCTACTATTTCAAGTTTTAAAATATCTTCATAATATCCTCAGAAAGGACGTTGTGATGCCATTAAACAAGTTTCTAGTCAAGTAGTCTTGAACTATGGCTCACAACTTTACTCATCATGGTTTTTAATAGTCAAGAAAATTGAGGGTATTCAGAGAAGACTAAGTGTGTAGAGGATTATATCATGAATTTATTTAACAAGAGACGGAGATTAACTGAAGTTTATAGATTAGTTCAGGATATATATAAAATAGCAGGAGTTGGTTACAGACGTGGCTGGACAAGGAAGGACAGAATTGCAATCATGGAAGTCTAATATAAAAACAATCGACTAGCAGTTCAAAGAATCTACAAAGATTCAGGTTCAATGGACACTATGGTAAAAAAAAAACTCAATCTCAGTTCTCGAGGGAATCCTATATATAAATCAAACAGCAACTGTGGCAATTAACAGTACAGACTACACCGGTGTTAATAACATTGTGATTACTGCTGGAGTGTTGGATGTTAGTGATATGGAGCAATGAACTGCACTATGTCCTTTTCCAATATGTGGATATAGCAGATGCCTGGAAATTAATACCTTATGTCTAAATGCCTCAACTAAATTGAGGTTTATGGGTATGTAGTATCTAAGATTATAATGTCAAAGGTTACCAGACTTGGAATCTCCTTTACATGATCTGCTTTGGCTAAGATTTCTTTGACTTATATCCTGTGGCACTAACAACAGCGCCAAACAACGTTACCTCTGGGATTTCTATGTTTCTTTTCCTTAGTCTGATTACTGGCTTCTGCTCTGACAATATAACTGAAATAAGAGCCTTCATTCCCCACACTATTTAAAATATCCTGACCATTATCCAAGCCCTTTCAATGACTCAAAGTTAAAAACTTCAGCTTCTCACATAAACTTATAAAATGTTCCATAATGATTATAAAAAAGAGTCATCAAATCTAAAACAGACTTTATAAGAGCCAAATGCATTAAGTTTATCTCTTGCTCAGTGGCAGTCAAGCTTTGTGGTCCCTTCCCAAGGCAAAAACTTCTCCCCTACTGCATTTCTCTTTCTCTCATCCTAGTGGAAGAATAAATACATCTCCTAAAGATAAAGGAGACCTCTTCTCCAATGTGTGTTTAGATGACCAAGGCAAATCTCCACATGGAATAATTTCCAGCCATCCTCAACATCTCTTATCTTTTGACAGAAGGATATCAGAAAAATACTTAAGAACCTTGAACTAATAAGTCCTCCAGCCCAAATGTCATCCCTGCAGTTGTACTAAGAGGTTATGCTCTAGAAGTAACATCTACCTTGTATCGCCTTTACAAACTATCATGCTCATCTGGCCTTCTATCCAAAAGCATGGAAATAAGCTTCCCCTCATCTTGATTTTATCATCCAAGCTGGAGTATCTAAAGCTCTGTGCTTCTGCCAAAACTCTTCCTTCTATACATCAATGATCTTCTCAAACTAATATACATACATACATATATCTTCAAGGCCCACCTTTCCTAATTGGGTTGTGGGGGCAACAGTTGCAAGAGAAACTTCCAATGGTCACGATCCTCTGCCACCAAGCTCAGGTGTTCTGGTGGTATTCCCAAACGTGTCCACCCAAGCTTTTGGATATAATCTATCCAGCGAGTCCATGGCCTTCCACGTAGCCTCCTATGTTAAATTGTGAATGAAACTATGTTGTGTAATTTATTTTTTTCATTCACATTTAACATTGCTTATTATGTATTAATCATAATTTGTATAAGGATTATTTATTGTTCCTTAATTATGGATTACTATTTAAATATTTATTCTAAACTTAACCTACTATTAATTTATTAAATAATAATATGTGTAGAAATTTATGATATATGTAATGAAAGAGCTGATTAAGTAGCTCAAATATTCTGTTTATTCTTATTTGTGAAAATTTAACATTATGTAATCACTTATGTAAGAGTAGAGCGTTGTATTACATTAGCGAAATGTTTACGTTCATGCGTTGTCATGGAGACGCATGAAATAAACAAGCATGAGTCGAAGAGTGCGTGACCTTGGAACGAGAAAGGAGAAAGGAGGCAATAAGAATTTTAATGAGAAAAAAGAAAAGTGTTTTGCGGAGCCTGAAGGAAAGTAGGATATAAGCAAGGAAGTGAAAGAAAGATTATAAATTCTTTAGGGCAGAAATTCAAGAGCATAGTATTTAGAAGTGAGCAAAAAACGCAGTGAATCTTATACTCAGCTGCAAGTGAAATCAGCTGTGGTTATAGAGGAAAATTAATGCCGTATCCGGATAAATAAAGAAGTGGACATTCAATGAAAAATTCTGATTAGTTTCAGTTAGTCTAGGATTGCGTCTTAATTCTATGTTGCCCTGAAAAGAATTATAATGAATTTAACTAGTTGCAGGAAAATAAACAAGAAAGGATATCAGTACCTTATTGCTGTTGTTTAGAGTAGTGAAGCGCGATTAACAGTAGTTCAGTTAAAGCGTTGGAGAATTTTATTTAATGTGTTCCGCTAGCTCAAATGAGTTAATTCATAAGTGTGCTCGCAATAAATTGATGTATTGAAGATTGTATCTGGTAAGAGTAGTCATACATGTTCATTCATTCTAACATTAACTATAGCGTATTTTAGAAGTTCAAGGTCCGAAATAAGATTGCTTGGAATATTGTCTACCTTGATTAGTGCCTGCTGTGAATTTAAACATTAAGTACAACTGATAGATGTGTGCAGACTGATCAAATGAGAAGTTTTGTTTTATTAACTTGAATTAAGAAAATTTATAATTTTGAAGCAGTGAATTGTATGTTAAAGTTTAGAACATTGAATTGGAATGAGTGACTTAGCAAGATATATTAAATTATTTGTATTGTTTCATTTAAAAGTAGAATTCATGTATTTGCTATATATCATATATTAAATGTTTTAATTTGTTAATCTAAATATTGTGTTTGCCTGAATTCCCTTTTATTGCACCGTTCATAAAAAAATTCGAATCTTGCGGGTGCCCCAAGTAGAATGATAAATAATTCGGCCTAATGAGAAGACTGCTAACCTAATTAAGAATTGATCCTACTGTTTTATATAGACTAATCTAAAAATAGGGTGGCGCAGTATAATTATAAATTTCCCTACTTTTGGATCGGTGATCAATTTGCAATTAGTTGTTATATTGATAAGAGTGACTTGAACCAAGATGGCAGATTTAGAACATAACATGAAAATAGAACGTCACGACACCACCCTCTGGCTTGGCAAAGAGGGCCTGCTGAGAGCCTCTCTTGTGGCATTCTGACCAGGTGCCCGTACCAACATAACTGTGATCTCTCAACACGGAGAAGCAGTGGCCGAGTACTGAGGGTTTCCCGAATTGCAGAGCTTCTGACTCTGTCAAGTCTTGTCAGCCCCGCAACCCCTCGAAGGAACCTCGTTTTAGCCGCTTAGATTCATGTCCGCATTCTTTCGAGCATTACTCAACTCTCATGACCATAGGTGATGATGGGGAGATAGACTGTATCGAAGACAGCCAGCTTTGCCTTCTGGCTTAACTCCCACTTCAATACTACCGAATGGCCAAGCTCCCACAATATTGAGCTTGCTAAGCCAATTCGAGTATCTAGCTCTACGTCCCATTTTCCATCATTCATGAATATGGACCCAAGGTATTTAAACTTCTCCACCTGCTTCATTGGGACTCCACTTACATGTAGAGTGCACTGGGATGGTTGTCTTGAGACCATAAATGTTTCAGTTTTGGCCACACTGATCTTCATTCCAGCGTCTGCACAAACAGCTACAAACCTATCCAGGGTCTGCTGGAGGTCATCTGTGGAAGAGCTAAACAGAACTAGGTCATCTGCAAAAAGCAGACATCCAATGCTACATCTTCCAATTCTGACGCACTCACTGCCTCGGCTGTGCCTATCAATCCAGTTCAAAAATATTATGAAAAGGAGGGGTGACAGAACACACCGTTGGTGGAGGCCAACAGAGACTGTGAAAGGTTCAAACTTTTTGCTATTTACAAAACTCTGGGCATTCATACAAGGACTTGATGGCAGCTAATAGTTGGCCATCCACTCCATACTCCTGTACTACTTGCCAAAGCTTATCCTGAGGAACCCGGTCATATGCCTTCTCCAAGTCCACAAAACATGTGTAGACATTCTCGGCATATTCCCAAGATTTCTCAAAGACCTGCCTTAAAGTGAAGATTTGGTCAGTTGTGCTTCTACCATCCAAACTAACATCCAATCTTAAAAATTCTTCCTCCTCTACATCAATGATCTTCTCAAACTACCAATCTTAGCCATTGCTCTGTTGATGTCAGTGCATTCCTCATTTACAAAACCTTGCTGTGGCAAATGACCCAAGCTTCAAGATCTTTTTGCCATTCTCAAGTGGGTTGATGATAACATAGAGCACTGTTTCTCAACCTGTCGTCAGTGGACCACAGGTGGTCTGCAGGCAGACTTTAATTAATTAAATAAATATATATTTTTTAATTATCCAAACAAAACAAATTAAAATTGAATAAGTAAGTAAAAATTATTGAATTCAAATGGAGACAAAAAAAAAACAACAAATAGCGTCAGAATGTTCAAAGGCAGAAGCAATAAAACTATATTGTTTTTCGCTTCACCCCTCTTTTATTATTTGTAATTCAGCTGCTAAATTTGTAGCTGCAGAATGAAGAATAATAAAAGAGGGGTAAAGTGAAAAACAATATAGTTTTATTGCTTCCACCTTCCCTTGCTGTTTTGTCAAATTTGAAGTGAACATGTGTTATCTACATTTCAAACTATAGCTTGTTGTGTATTGATTTTTATTATTGAAGGTTTCCTTCAACCAAGACTCAGTATATCTTCAGAAGTGCTAAGTGATACTTGAGCAAAGTGTGTCGTGAGTTAACCCCAGTATTTATATATTTATATATTTTTGGGAAACGTTTTTTTAATAACGGAAAATACTTAGAACTAGGACTTTGAAATGAAGAGCAAATTAAACAGGTGATACTAACCCTAATTGTAATATACATTGTAATGGCCATCTGATACTATTAAAGTAGAAGAAACAAGCAGTTCAAAGAAAAAATACAGCAGGAAATATAACAGTTCATATTTGGAATTCGGGTTTACTTGGTGTGGAGATGAAAGTGAACAGAAACCTCAATGTGTTTTGTGATATGAAGTGTTGTCGAACGAGTGCATGAAACCTGCGAAACTCCGACGACATTTAGAAACTAAACAATGTAATGTGAAAAATAAGCCAACTGAATTTTTTCAGCGACGCTCAGGTACATTAAATCATGGGAAAGATATAATTTCAGCCATGGGTTCCATTAATAGCAAAGCACTGGAAGCATCCTATCTCTTAAGTTTGTGCATAGCGAAAACAGGGAAACCTTATTCTATCGGGGAAAATTTATAACTTCCAGCTATAAAAGATGTGGTAAAAACTATGTTCAGCAACAAGTTACTAAAAGATGTTGATTTGATTCCTCTTTCAAATGACACTGTCGGTCGCAGAATTAATGATATGGCAGGTTACAAATAGACGAGAGTACTGATGTTACAAATGATGCACAGTTAATATGCTATATGCAGCATGATAACAACATTCATGATGATATTCTGTTTTGTAGAATTTTGTCATCCCGAACAACTGGAGAAGAAATATTTCACACTCTCAATAATTACATCATACACAAAGGGATCCAGTGGGAAAAATGTATAGGCTTCTGTTCGGATGGAGCTTGCGCTCTTACAGGCAGGCATAGTTGATTGTTGTTTCTATGATCAAGGAAGTGGCTCCGGATATGAATCGGGTATATTGTTTCATACATAGGGAAGCGTTAGCCTCCAAAGGAATGCCACCAGAATTAAAAACTGTGCTATACAATGCTGTCAAGCTGGTTAATTTTATTAAAGCTCAACAGTTAAAGAACAGGTTTTTTCAGTACTCTGCGATGAAATGGGCAGCGAATATACACAACTTTTGCTTCATTCTGTAATTTGCTGGCTTTCCAGGGGGAAAGTACTAACAGGGTTATTTCAATTAAGGCATGAAATTTTTTATTATTTGTAAATGAACGTAATTCTGATTTTGCATCATTCCTTGTTGACGAATCATGGTTATCAATACTATCCTATCTTTCAGACATTTTTTCGAAATTAAATAAACTAAATCTCTCCCTTCAGGGAAATTTTTTTAACTGTTCTTGATGCCTACGACAAAATAAAGCCATTCAAGAAAAAACTGGTTTTATGGATTAATTATGTAAAAGACAGACAATTTGCACATTTTCCAACATTGGAATCCTTTTTAGTGGAAAATGATATTTTTGTTCATTCCGAGTTTGTGGAAAGGATTTGTGACCACCTCAAAAATCTGAAACGGAATTTTGAAACATATTTTCCGAATGGTGTCGAGGCTAGCTGGTGAACGGACGTGCTATCGGAGAGCTCCTGAGAGATTTGTGTTTTTTGTTGATTTATTGATGTTTTGGATTCAATTTAATGGACTTAAGTGTGTAATTTTGGTATATTATTGGAGCTTTATTAGCGTGGTTAGTGTACTAAAGTGTTTTATAACATAATCTATGTCGGGAAGTCGCCGCTAGATGAATTCGTAATGTGTAGTGTTCGTGCAAGCTCCAGATAAGATAAGTATCATTTTCAGTTATCGATACAAATTACTTAATATTGTGTAGTTTTGTTTTGTTTGCCTTGCGTATTTTAGTGCGTCTATTTTTGGTGTGTTATAACGTATAATTTGACAAAACACGTTGCAAATAAGTATGGCACCTGTGCGAAGGAAAATGGCGGCCAGTAATGAAGGTTCGCCATCGTTATCAAAGAATGGTAGCATAAAAGAAATGAGTCAGTGTACTAGCTGTGAAATGTACGCTTTGCGGAGTGCAGTCGGAGTGTGGTTAGATGATAATAAAGGATTGAATGTGTGTAGAAAATGTAGGGAGAATGAGGAATTGAAGTGTATTTCGGATCGTGAGTGTGATATTTTTGTCAACCTTCAGAATGAAGGAAATAGGGATATGACAAGAAACGGCAAGGTTGTACATGAAAATTGTGAGAGTGTGAATGTAGAAAGTGTGAATGATAGTATAAATGGTTTCTCAGAGAACAAAAAAGATGAGATAGATGCATTGAGTGAGATCGCGTTGTTGAATAGTGCGATAGAAAGAGCAAAACAGCAGCTAGAGTGCATGAACAAAAGTCGACTGAATGAACCAACCAATAATAAAAGGTATGACAGGAAAAATAGACGTATGAATGTGAACATGAACAAAATGAAGGACAGAATGCTGTATGGAGACTCGTTAGTACGAGGTGTGTTAGTAGAGGATTTGACAAAATCGTACCAACCTGGTGCGACCATAAAGGACGTAACTGAGTCTATTAGAGAGCAAAAGGAAAGGGTGAAAGAAATTATTGTTGTGGCAAGTACGAATGATTTGAAAGGAGATAAAATGGAAATGATAGAAGACCTGAATGAATTGTTTGAGGTAGCAAAAGAAAAGAGTGAGAGAGTTAGAATGATTAGTCTTTTGCCACGGTATGACAGTGAAATGTTTAAAAGGAGGGCTATAATTGCGAATGACTTATGCGTGGGTTATGTATGACGAGTGATGTGGAATTTGTGGATGTGTGGAGTGAGTTTGATGGGCGAAAGGATCTATATAAGATGGATGGCTTGCATTTGAATGGTTACGGTGTAAGAAGACTTGAGAAAATGTTGCTGAATGTAGTGGATGTGCAAATTCAGGGAAACTAGATTTGTTAAGGGGGGGGGGGGAGTAGAGATACAGTCCTTATGGAGGCAGTTGAATGTAAGAATGAATATAATATGCCAGAGCAAATAAGGACAACAAATCTGGGTGGGATAGTTAATATAAGGCATCAAGGTAGGGTTGGGGCTAATGGGGGTCTTAAATTCATGTACACTAATACTAGGAGTATTAGGAACAAGAAGGAAGAGTTTTTGACCATGATTGGCACTTCCAGACCACAGGTTATAGGTATCAGTGAAACATGGCTGACTGTAGATGATATAACTAGTGGGATTGAATGTGATGGTTATAGTGTGTTCAGGAATGACAGAGAGAATAAAATGGGGGGAGGAGTATTGTTGATGATAGCTGATGAGCTCCAGCTAAGGAGAATAGAAGTTGAATTGCAGGATAGAGAAAAGAGCACATTTGAGGCCATTTGGTGTGAGATTGTGGCTAGCAGAACTAAATATACAATTGGGTGCTGCTATAGACCAGGTGATGGAAAAGATGGTGGTGACAGTATGCACAAGCAAATAGAAGAAATGGGTGGAAGGAGGGTGATTATTATGCTAGATTTCAACTATGGTCGCATTGATTGGAGTGAGGAGAGGACACACGGGAGGAAGGAACTGGATTTTATGCGGTTATTAAGGGATAACTATCTGCGACAGCATGTAATGGAAAATACTAGGGGTCAGAGAGTGCTTGACCTAGTAATTACATCTGAGGATTTGGCTGTAACAAATATGACCACATTGCCACCAATCGGTGAGAGTGATCATAGGGTCTTAACTTGGGAGGTGGCTAAAGGTGTAGAATTTTCAATTAAAACAGGGTACATGTGGAATTATCGGGCTGGAAAGTATGACAAGCTTAGGAGTTTGATTGGTTCAGTGCCATGGCATGTACAACTGCAAGGACTAGAAGTTGATAGTGCATGGGAGGTAGTTAAGAAGTGCTTGCATGAAGCAATGGCTGACTGTATACCTAGAGTCCGAATAATAAATCAAGTAGGGGTTAAATGGATGAATAACACCATTAAACTTGAGTTGCAAAAAAAGAAACAACTATGGAGGGAATTTAAGGAGAAGGGTGACCGGCAAGCACATGAACGGTATAAAGCGCAGGCCAGAAGGGTGACGAGTGTGGTAAGAAAAGCAAAAAAGGATTACGAAAGAACATTGGCCATGCAGGCTAAAGAGAATCCTAAACAGTTTTTTAGATATGTAGCAAGTAAAAGGAAAAATGTACATGGCAGATTGATTTTAAAGAATGCTGATGGTAGGGAGGTAACTGAATCAGTTGAGATAGTTGAGTTACTGAGTGAGCACTTTGCAAAAGTATATCATCCAGGTGGTGACATTGCAGAAACGAATAAACCAGTAGATTATACGGGAATTGTGGTTAATGAAGTGGAGGTGAGTAGTCTAGTGCATAACCTCAATGTCAATACATCTGTGGGATTGGATGGTATACCAGCTCGTGTTGTACGAGAAGCAGCTAAAGAATTGTCAGTACCCTTGACCATTTTGTTTAATTTGAGTCTCGGGTCTGGGTTAGTCCTGAGCGGGTGGAAAGAGGGGAAAATAGTTCCACTGCATAAAGGTGGTTCCAAGACTGCTGTTGTAAATTACCGACCGATTAGCATATCAGGAATCACTGTCAAGGTCTTAGAGAAATTAGTCAAGAAAAGAATACAGGATTGGATAGATGAAAATGGGATATTGTATGGGGGACAACATGGTTTTGTGAAGGGTAGATCATGCCTCAGTAACTTGCTCACGTTTTATAGCACAGTGACGGCTGAACTGGATAGGGGTAATGGGTTTACAGTGATACTACTGGACCTTGCCAAGGCCTTTGATAGGATACCACATGGAACCCTAATCAGTAAACTGGAGCAGATGGGTATAGATATAGGGTTGGTGAGATGGATAAGAGGGTGGTTGAAGGAGAGATATCAAAGAGTGGTTTATTCAGGAGTGGAGTCTAAAAGACGTCTTGTGACTAGTGGAGTGCCACAGGGCTCTGTTCTTGGACCACTGCTTTTCAATTTGTTCATCAATGATATTGGAAAGGATCTGAGAGGAAGTGTTCACCTGTTTGCTGATGATGCAAAGTTGGGTAGAGCAATTGTGAGTGCACAATATGTCAAAATTTTACAGGATGATTTGGATAGTTTGGAGGACTGGGCTAGGAAAAATGGATGTCAATTTAATGTGGCAAAGTGTAAGGTTATGCACTTTGGGGTGAAGAGAATAGCAGCAGTATATCGCATTGGTGTAACCATACTCCAGGAGATTGATGAGGCCAGGGATTTGGGAGTGTTGGTGGATAGGGAGTTGAAGTTTAGGGGGCACATTGCAAAAGTAACTAAAACAGCTCACCAAATCACTTGGCTTCTGAAAAATACTTTAACATGCAGAGATGAACAAGTTGTTGTTCCTCTGTATCGAGCCTTGATAAGACCCCATCTGGACTTCTGTGCCCAGCTATGGGCACCAGGGTTTCTTAGTGATGGGGAGGAAGTGGAGAGGGTCCAGAGACTAGTGACCAAGATGATAGCAGGTCTGTGGAATGAACCTTATGAGAATAGGTTGAAGATTTGTGGGTTGCAGAAATTGGACGATAAGCGAAGGAGGGGTGATATGATTGAGACATTCAAATTACTGAAGGGTTTTTATAAGATTGATCCAGAAGATATTTTTGAAAATATAACTGGTGGTGGGAGGACTAGGGGCCATGCATGGAAGCTGGGCAAGAGCGTGGTTGACAAGGGTGTTAGAGCTAGGTTCTTTACTTGGAGAGTGGTAAATGAGTGGAATAAGCTTCCAGAGTCTGTTGTGGGTGTTACGACCGTGAATGAGTTCAAGGCAAGGTATGATAGATACTGTGTGAATGTTGAATAGTTGTTCTTGAAATGATGTTAGGGCCTCCCTCGATGAGTCTGTCGACTCCTTGGAGTTTTCCGGAACAATAATAATAATAATAATAATGATAATAATAACTTTTATAAAAAATTTCTGTGGGTTTGTGATCCATCTCAGGCTCGCAGTTACGAGAACGACCTTTCGTTATCGAAAAAGGAACAGTTAATTAAGCTTTCAAGTGACAGTGGACTTAAAATGCAATTCCGTGATCTTGGTTTTGCTCGATTTTGGATCTCGTCTTCAGTGAGAAGTGATTTTCTGGAATTATCTGAAGCATTGAAAATCATTCTACAGTTTTCTACAACCTATATTCGCGAGAAAGGATTTTCATTGCTCCTTCAAATAAAAACAAAATACAGAAATCGTCTTAGTGTGTGTGCCGATCTTCGACTGAAGTTGACCAATATTGAGCCAGATATCCAGCAACTCTGCAAGGGCCAAGAAGCTCAACCATCTCAAAATTTATTATTTATTATTTGTTTAATAAAAATTAAAACTTTGTTCAATGATGATACAATTTTAAGCGTTTACTTTCAATTTAATTAATTATGTTGCCATATCTTTCAAAACATGCTTTTAGATTTATTATAATGGCACAGTTTTTCCGAAATGTTTTTTAATTTTAATTCCAACATAGGTTTTTTTAAAAAAATTACAAAAATCAAAATGACGTATAGGGAAATAAATTAAAAACACTATATTTATTTTTGAAGTAAAACTTTAATTCCAACATTCTAAAATGTTATTTTTCTTGCTTTCTGTTCGCAAAATCGTCGATGACATTGTCGAAGTCTATTTCTTCACTCAGTTGCTGTTTTATAGACAGTATGGCAAGATTTCATAAATGCCAAAAAAGGAGCCGCCAGGGGAGGATCTCCCCCCCCCCCCAGCTACGCCTCTGTAACTTAGTGGTCCACAGAATTGTTTTTGGCATTTTACTGGTCCTTGGGCTTAGAAAGGTTGAGAAACGCTGACATAGAGAATTTCCTTGTTATCAAAACACAATCCTGTCTTATTTCCAAGAATAATGACCATGTCTTACTCACTTTGATAACATTCCACTCATCAACCAAGATCAGTTTCTCTTCTTTGGTTGACTTTCACATCTAACCTATTCTGGCAAAAAGACATTTCATCCATGACCTCTTCAGTCTGCAAAAAAGCTGGGTATTCCTTTTTGTTCTAAATAATGCTTCTCTTCTACTCAACTCTACACTTTACAAATCCCAAATCTGCCCAAGCTTAAAATACTGTTTTCATATTTGGGGTGATACCAAAAACGCCTCTCTCTCGGAATTATTATTATTATTTGACTCCTCCAGGGAGTCCAAAGACTCATAGAGGGAGAGTGTGCCTACAGCAACGAACGATTGGTCCCCTTCCAACTACTAACTGCGCTCAAACTTACTTATCTGAGCCATTAGTAGCAGAGGCTCTACCAATCGACCAGCTTGATTCTATTCAGAACACACACACACACACACACACAGAGAGAGAGATTCACTTAATAGATAACTTCACTCCCCTTCACTCTCTCTCTCTCAATGAGTCACTCCAATCACTTTCCCACAGATGCTATGCTTCTGCATCGTCTTTTCTATAAGTATTTCCATGAACACTGCTTCAATGAACTGGCCATCACAATTCCTCTAATCATGTATGAACACAGGCAGCTGCTGATTAACCTCCATATACAGTTCAACTCCAAAATTAGTGAACCAACTTTTTTCCAAAGGAAAACAACTGTTCCTTTCTCCTTTGGAATAGTTTTCCCAAATGAACGCAACCGCTTTAAAAAACACATTAACAGATTTCTCTCCAATTTTGCAACATATTTTAAAACTCAAATGACAAACTAGTATTTATATAACTTACTTCAATATTTTTAATTTTTAATGCCTGATCAATATCAGCACATGTCAACATCTGTCTTTTGCCATGAGACATAAATTTTTGGGCATCCTAGAATGAGATTAAAAAAATATTAAAACTTTCTTTCTACCACTAAGACTTTTTTTTAAAACACTTTTAAGAAATAATTATCTATTGAATGCTGTATTTGTATTTTTTAAGATTTCAATGATCTCTAAAATGTTAAAATTACCACAGTTTGGTATACATATACCAAACAGTTAAAAATGAATATACTTAAAAGAAGCAATACAAAGGAAGTAATATACACTTTATATATTTATCTGGGATGTTGGCAGATAGAGAACTGAAGTTCAGGTAACATACTGCAAAAGTTGTAAATGTTACTCAGAAAACTACTGCCATAATATAAACAATAATGGTCAGTTGGACTGATAGTTCCACTGCTATAAGGCACTACTCAGGTGATACTTAGATTTCTATGCACAGATCTGGTAACCTAGTTATCTGGGTGATAAGGAAACATTAGCAAACACAGAATCAATTAAAGACTCTCTCAAGATTCTGGAACATCAAATATAATGGTAGATTTAAAAAAATATGCTCTGCAGAGCTTGGCAGATAGGAGGCATGACTGAGACTTCTCTTACCAATTTATCATCATCAGATGGCTATTGAGTAAATCCTGCACTGGTGGGAGAATGAGAGGTCATCCCTAGAAACTATATAAAGGTTGCATGAATAAAGGAGTGAAAAGTATATATATATTTTTTTTTTGCTTGGCATACCTTACCTAACCTAGAAGGTATTCAGTCCTGGTTCTGAATGCCTTACCAAAATCAGTAGAGTTTGGTTTCTCATGATGAATATTCCAACTCCATGGAAGACTGAAAATATTACAAATAATAATTATTATTAGTAGTAGTAGTATTAACACCAGATCTCCATGGAGCAATGTTACACACAAAACCCATCAAACCATGCTTTAAACTCATTCAATGTTTCTACATTCATCCCAATGTTAGGCAAAGCATTCCACTGACTGACCACTCTCCATACAAAGAACCTACTCCTTATGCCCCTGCTCACACTCTCCTTTACAACTTCCAGGAATCTCATTTGTTCTACCTCCCCTTCTCCCATTCTATGAAAAATTTCTTCAATATTAACCTGGTAACAACCTTTTACCAACTTAAATGTCTCGATCATATCCTCTCTCTTCCTCCTCTTCACAAGGCTTTGCAAACTGCATTCCCTCAATCTGTTGTCATATTCCATATCCCAATGTGAAGATCACTACACCTTTCTAGATATGACTATATCACTTTATTTTTAAAAGGTATTATTTGAAAAATAAAAGGCATTGGAACAAACTGACTCTCTGCAAATAATAAAAAATAAATAAAATTTACACTGTATTTCAGAGGATAACTTTAAAATATCCGCACATTTTTTATGGAAAATGTATTTATAAAAAGGAAATAGCAGTATTCTTTAAAAATTCATTTATGTGTTTACTATTTAGCAGGAAAAGTTAACTGATATTGAAGGTTTGCTATCTAAAGAGACTTAAAGAGCTCTTTGGTTTCTGTACAATACAACAAGATGTACAGAAACTGAGGAAATGTTTTCATGGTAACAAGAAGTCTCTTGTTATGTTCAGTGCAATCCATTTTACTATTCTAGTGTGGCATTCAAATTCAGATCCTGGAATCTATAATATACAGGGTGGCCCATAAGTCACAAAGGGTTTAAACATTTAATAACTTTTATTATAATCACTATTTGATTATATGAGATACTGAGATAAGAGTGTTGGTAGCTTGCTCCACCTTTGAAAGGAGTCGCCCAGTGTTGTACCACTTTACCCCAGTCCTGAAGATACTTTCAGGTGCAAACTTTGCTTGCACACACTTGGATAAAGGATTAAACTAAATTTATTATAATGTTTGGAGAGGATGAGTCAATGCCACAAACTCATTCCTTTTATTTCTAATGCTCCTAGCATTTATAGAAAGAAAAACCAGTGCACTGCCAGTATTCTTATAGTCAGTGGTGTAGCTAGAGCTTTTGCCGCCCGGGGTGGTCCCCAAGTTTGCCACCCCTCTCAATACACACCAAAAATACTACAAAAAGTCAAAACGATGTATAGGGAAATAAATTAAAATACTATGTTTATTTTGGAAGTAAAACTTTAATCTAAACATTCTAAAATGTTATTTTTCTTACTTTTCTGTTAGGAAAATCGTCGATTACATTGGCGAACACTATTTCATAGTAATGTAGGTAATTCTTAATCAAATTTTATTTAGAAAAACTCCTCTCACAACTAGTAAAACTTAGTGCATTGTGAGGAAAATTCACAGTGGTATTACAATATTTGGAAATGAGTTCTCCAGACTGTATTTTAGAATTAACTGCAAAAGTTCAAAAAGGTTCAAAGTGCCACCCAGGGCAGATTGCCCACCCCCCTGCTCCTCCCTAGCTATGCCTCACCTTATAGCCATTATTACTCCTCTCATACTTCACCTGACTTTGTAATATAGTGTACACCTTCTCATTTCTCAACCCACTATTCCAACATGATGTCATTCATCTGCATTCCACTGTACAATTCTAGTTTCTCTGCCCCATTACGATCACTCACCCAGAAAACAGAAGTCTTTCCAAATGCCTGCACCTGTCTTCATTCAAATGTAATCCATCTCTTGCGTATAACTCTCTTCTATCTTCAAACGTACTCCATGCATCCACATATTCCAGACCTCTTTTCAAACATTTTCACTATCATCTCATTCGTTATTACCATTCTTCTCCTCTACTCCATATTATCATACCAGGGCAACACACTATCTTTCCTCAGATGCATTTCTGCTGCACTATCTCTAATATCAACCTTAAATCTCACATTATATGAGTCCTCTACCTCTCAGGTCATTCACTGCAACCATTATTATCATCTCATTCACATCTTCACCACCAGTGCCACACTCTATTGTTCCACCAGACAAGCACTCTGCACACCCTGAATCATTGAATCTCCATACATGATACTCCAAACTACAACATTCATCCTTCTCTCACTGGCATTCCTGACTCTTACAGCTTCTAGTCTCTCTTTTTCTCCTTTCTGTCCCTCTCATCTCTCTATCCCTTGCTTCTGCACTTCCTTGCCTTTCTGCAATTTCCTCTCTTCCACTCTCTCCCTTGCTTTTTGATGTCATTCTCTTACATCTACTCTCATTCTCCCACTAGCCAACCTCTCCATCCTCCTAATATCTTCATTTTTTTCATCTCCTTTCTCAGCAGTTCTATTTCTCTCTCCACACACATATCCTGCTTTCAATTTACATTCACACACACAATCATGGCCATCAGACAAACCATCTCCATCTGATATAATGCTGAAGGTTAAATCTATGGGGATATCTTTAATATTCCCCCACCCTCCAACATACTACTGGTATCCACAAACTGAAGTTACCTGTTTCCAAAGCACTATCTCTTCTGCCACTGAATCCTGAGATCAAGATAGCTATGTCTTCCAGCACCTCTCACTGCTTACATTTCGTGCAGACATACACATTCCTATTCTGCACCAGTGACATTTTTAAACAATAGGATGCGTACATACTGCATGTGTAGCAAGTAACAAAATCATCAACTATGTTGAGAATAATTTAGTCTTTATATAGTAGTGGACTGGGTGAATTGCTAAATCTGATGGCCACCATGTTGAATACAATGGATACAATACTAAGACAATAAAATCCTAAAAAAAAAAACCACAAAAAAAATTGTCAATTCAATGGTCCAAATTTTGCATTTACACTTCATTTGTCTGCCTCATTTAGACTTTATGTTTTGGCTGAAACCAATGTCATGAGAGGTGAGAAGTATTGCATGAGGGAAGATGTAAAAGTTATTGGAAGAACAAAAAAGAAGAGCAAGAGGGTAAAATTTGTGCATCTGCTGCCACTCTATGATAGAGGTGAACTGAAAAGGAAAGTGATAATAGCTAATGAATCAATAACCAGGTTGTGCAGAAAAAGTGATGTAGAGTTTGTGAACCTATGGCCTGCATTTGATGGATGTAAAGATTTGTACAATGCAGATGGACTGCACTTAAATGGATTCTCAGTTAGATGTCTTCAGAGAGCTGTGTTTGCTGAGAGTGCAGAAGCGCAAAGTCAGGAAAACTAAAGAAATTTAGTGGATGCAAACGAGTTTGTGCATGAAGGCACCCATGAGGCAAATAAGTGTGAGAATTACCAACAAGTGCAGAATCTAGTCTCTCAAGCAAAAATATTAAATAGTGTCAATTCAAGAAGTAAAGAGGGTTGGAAACTCAAAGGGATGCTGGAGTTTCTATTGCAGAAACTTCAGTTTGGTTGTGCAATAGAAATTTGGCTAACAGTAGATGATGTAGAGACTTGGCTAACAGTAGACGATGTAGTTACAGGGATTGAATGTGATGGATTCAGTATTTTCAGGAAAGATAGATTAGAGAAGACAGGGGATGGGGTACTGCTGATGATGGCAGATGAATTGCAGCCAACAAGAGTAGTAGTCAGTCTTGCAGATGGCAGTTCTTTTGAGTTGATCTGATGTGAGTGGAACTATCAGTTCAATGTTGCAAAGTTTAAGGTTTTGAAATTGGGTAAGCAACAATGGAATGCAAAGTATGCACTTGATGTGTAAACTTTAAAGGAGGTAGAGGAGATGAGAGAGCTGGGAATAGTGGTGGACAAGGACCTGAAATTCAGGGGCCACATTGCACAAGTTGTGAAGATGTCACATCGGATAACGGCATTGATGCAGAGGACCCTGACGTGCAGAAATAAAGAGGTTATGATGCCATTGTATAAGGCCTTGATCAGGCCTCATATGGATTATTATGCACAGATTTGGTTATGGGGTTTTCATGGTGACAAGGTTATGTTAGAAAGGGTCCAGAGAAAATTCACAACAGTGGTCTTTGGAATAAGCATGGAATATGAGGACAAACAGAGAATTTAAACAAATCATATCTCCCCCCTTCTTCCTCATGAATAGCAGGAAGGGGGGGATATGATTCAGACATATAAGTTAGTCAGGGGGTTGTTATCAGACTGACATGGAAGAGATTTTTCACAGAGTGAGAGAATGGAGAGGATAGAACCCCCTCCCCTTCTCCCATTCTATGAAAAACCCCAAGAGTTGATCTCTGGCAACTGTATAAGAAGGGTATGAGGAGAAGGCTCTTTACATAGAGAGTGGAATGTATTGCCCGAGTGTCTTATGAATGTAGACACATTGAATCAGCTCAAGACATGGTTGGATGAGTTTTGTGTGTGATAGTGTACTTCCCATAATAAGTCTCCAACTCCATGGAGGTCAGATGTTAATAATAATAATAATGTGCTAAACAGAAGTTGTTAATAGCTCAGACAGACAATTTTTAGAATCAGCAATGGCTATGAAACATTCTCCTAACCTTACCAAGTATGGATGCATTAATTTGCCAAAAATTTGGGAGACATAAATTAAAGATACCAAGAAATTATATACTTGGTTTAATCCTTTATCCAAGTGTAAGCAAACACAGTTTGCACCTGAAGTATTTTCAGGACTTGGGCAACTCATATAAAGAAGCTAATGACTTCACATCACTTACCTTAGTATCCCTTAATGCAAAGCGCATATCCTTAGAGATGTATAATGCTATCACTTCTGGGTCTGGCTCCCACTAATTAGACCTCAATAAAGGTCAAAACCAGTCTGGTTAGTGACCCTTCCTATAATTTATAGCATTATACATATCTGTAAGGATATGTGCTTTGCATTATGAGATACTAAGGCAAGTGATGTGAAGTCATTAGTTTCTTTATATGAAAGAAACTAAAGAGTTGCTCTAGTCCTGAAAATACTTCAAGTACAAACTGTGTTTGTTTACACTTGGATAAAGGATTAACCCAAGTATATAATTTTTTGGTATCTTTAATTTATAGTATAACCAAGTGGAAAAACTTCCAACAATTTGGGAGACAGTCATCTAAAGACCAATTCCTACACAACTGTAATATGTCTTTTATACATTACAGGGTGCCAAATTACGACACTATATCTTTTGTCCATTACAATTTAAATTGTTTTACTTACTCATTGCATGTAAACTGTAACGTTGTTTTGCTCCGAGGATTCTGGTTTGAAATCCAATTCAATATAAGCATGCTAATAAACATTCTTTTTATAATTCAGTTTTTGTTTGGTGTTGCAATACTGTTAAAATTAAGTTACAACATCAAACATCTAAGCCTGTAAACTCTCAATAACTTATGTTTTAATCTTATTATTTCTTCTATTTACTAGACTGTAGACTGCACTCTCTAAGTTTTCTTAAGTTATTCTCATAACTTGCATTCCACAATACCAAAATTGAAGTCTTTGACTCCATGAAGATGAAGATAATAATAATAATAATTAACAAAGTTATTATTATTATAACCGTGTCTCCATGGAGTCAAAAGACTCGTCGCGGGAGACCTCACATTGACACATTATCTATCTATATCTTTCTACGATTTCTTTACCATCATAAAAACTAGGCAACAAGACCACTGTACAATAGACCAGGCATGATCTGATCAAGGGCATATAAGGAACAATCACCTTGCCTTTATGACCATCCGCCTCACTATAAAAGAAATACTCAAGATATTATCTTCAAACCTCAATGTTCCTTGGAACTTCAAAGCTCTGTCCACCATTATTTTCCTTCCAGCATAATCCCCCTCCAGTACAGTAGGAAGTATTTTACTCTAATTCCAAACGTTAAATGTTACATTTAGCTACATTGAACCGATATCTCCACTTATACACCTCCAATGCTCTTTTAGGCCCATCACATCAACTACATTACTGATAACTATTTACAACTTTGAATCATCAGCAAGATGAATATCTTTCCACTCCAAATCATTTAAAATGTGATTTTTATACAAGTTGAATAGCAGTATATCTAACCACAGAATCTTCTATTATTTCCAATTGTCATCATTCTCTTTTCGGACATTAACAAGTATTAATTCAGAAGTACTAATAAAAGAACTTCATACTATAGAACTTCTATTTGTTTTTGTTTTCACAGCTATAAATTTGAGTATTTGTATTTGGATGTTTCTCATTGTCTGCATGCCAATAACCTATCTCTGCAAAATTTACATCTAGCTAAACAGAATTTAATTAAACATCTTAATCTGTCATGATCAGCCAGCCAATTGCTTGCTACTTAGAAGCATCCATATTCATTTCAACATACTGTAATATGTTGAAATGAATACTGTTTGAACATACTACCTAAACTGTACATGTATGTGTGTGTGTGCAAATGAGAGAGAGATAAAACCAGATATAATAAGAATTGCATATTCTGGGTAATCCTCTTAGGCATAACCTTTCATGTACCTTCCTTTGCTGGACAGCAGCTCTGTCCAACAAGGATACATGGAACGTGATTGAGTTCTTAGCTCAACAATTACATTTAACTTATTAATGTGATAAGCAAGTCCAGTGATGTATTTAAAATGAACCTATTTCTGTCAACAAATCTATTATGATGCTGAATTTTATTTATATCTTTTAGCCCATGGCTTCTTCATTATGTTTACTCTTCTTTAATAAATTCATTGCTAAAGAAATATGATAAATTCATTTGAGTCACTTAATTCTCTGAAAAATGCTAGGATATATTTATTGTTGAAGAACTCAAGCACAAAATTAAGTGAAATCTAGTATTTATTATTATTTTTTTCTTTAAGCACCTGACTATATAATATTTTCCCTCCTGAAATATAAATGCAGTGACAATGTGGTCCTAAATTTTTAACATTGACACCACTAAGTTCTTACTATTCACTTCATATGATATCTCTTATCTATGCAAGAAACACTACTTCAATCATTACAGGAAAAAAAAAAAAAAAAAAAAACATGAATTTCCACCATCCAACACAAGAAAACAAAATATACAATGACTTACAAAAATCACCTCAAGCCAACACCTACTGTCTATTTAAATACTCTGTAAATAAACAGCAGGTGTGGGTCTTATCACAACATCCACGGAATTAGCAGAATCCACTTAAAATTAGCTAGCTACATATTTAGCATATAGCATATTTATTCAAAAGCAATTCCCCCCCCCATTTCGGGTACTGAACACGTTTTTAAATGGTATTTTTTTTCGCAGAAGTTTTATTTGTACATATTTAATTTACAAAAGGTGGATTTTATGTGACTTAACTAAGTGCGTTAATTAAGAGGAAGTGTTAATTTCCAAAGAACGTATCTTCAATATTCCAGTATTTGCTGCTAGTTTCTCATTGAATGCTTCGCTATAATAGTAATAATAACTTAAAACCAGAAGAAGAAGAACCAAACAAACGGCTTCATGACTATGTCCATACATTAATAATACCCACAGATCGAAAGTAAGAAAGGCCAATCTACACAAGCTAAAAAAAAAAATATTTTTTATTGACTTGGACAATGTCTCCAACAGCATGAAGGCAAATTACAAAACATGATTGAGTTAAAATAAATATATATGTCTTCGGACTCCTTGGAGGTATCAGGAATAATAATAATATGCATTTAACAGTAAAACTGCACGAGTAACGTAGTTACCTGGACTAAAATTTTTAATCTATAAGTCGAGTCATCTGCCAAATATTTCGCCACATCGTCTGAAACATTCGCTATTCCGATTGACTCAGCTAACACTTTTACAGACTCAGGGGGGATAGTACTAGTGGGTTTCGGTTCTTTTGTTGACATCCTGATAACAGAAACCTAACTATACAGGAATTCTCCCATGACAACGAAGCGAAGAATTTGTATTTCTATAAAAAAAAGCCCAGTTAGAGCCCAACTAAATTAATATGCAGATTATCCAAGAAGAAGCTTCACTTTGGTAATGAAAAATTAAAATAAAGGATAATAAATGTATTATCCCTAATGCATTTGTCAACAGTCATTGAACTGCAGGGAAATATTCAACTGTATGTAGATGATGTGAAACTAGGGAGGATAATTATTGCATCTGCGTAGTACAGTTGGAAGAACGAATGGACATGCGGTCTGCGATTGGCAAAGACCTGACTTCGATTCTCGCCATATTATGGATTTTTCCAACTGAAGGTCAGTTACCGGTCTCATACAGAGATGCCAAGATATTTCCTTTCCCGGAAATAATGAGTTACAGGCCGGTTAACCAAAACACACACACACACACACACACACACACACACACACACACACACACACACACACACACACACACACACACACACACACACACACACACACACACACACACACACACACACACACACACACACACACACACACACACACACACACACACACACACACACACACACACACACACACACGAACGAACGAGAGAGCGGTTCAGTTGTCTAAAGAAGCAGCTAGAAACGAACGGCTAGAAACAAGTTACCACCAGAAATTCTCGAAATCTGCTATAAAAACACTTGCAGAAGAGAAAAGCCTAAACATGGGGGAAGAAGAATGGAAAACATCAAAAAACGGATTAACAACAAAAGAATTCTTTCCTAGCATCAGAAACAGATTCCGGCTGAAAAAAACACGCCATTTCTTCAGGTTTAACCACGCTACTAGCGGGACACGGAAAACTAAGACACTACTTACACAGATTCCATATCGTGGAATCATCATCGTGCATTTGCAGTCCATACCTTCAACAGACCACATACTTTACGACTGTCAGCTACTGGACTGCATCCGGATGTCCCTAATGCAACACGTCATCACTTCCGGAGACAAGTGGCCAGTGTCAAGACAGAGACTTATTGAAAAGTATTACATAGAATTAATTAAATTTGCTAATAAAATCAACTTCCAGTCCTTGTGATCTAACATAAATACTGATATTATGTGAATTATACTGTATTGTGTTGATATATAAGCCTGACCACCGGGGTGGGCAAGTTAGCCCATCTCGGTGCCGGTCTCAAGCCCGGATAAATGGGGAGGGTTGGCCTGAGGAAGGGCATCCGGCCGAAAAAAATATGCCAAAACCAAGGATGGAATGTCGAATAACAGAGGAAGGACAACGGCTAGGGTGTCTGCCCCCGTACGCGACACGCAGTTCTGTCGCCAGAGGACTGTGAGAAGTGGGCTTGGGCTACCGAACAAAGAACGGGTTCGGCTAAAGAAGCCAGTCCAACAGAAAGAGAGTGTGTAAATTAAGAATCGGGTCGCTGAATGTGGGTACAATGAATGAGAAGGGTAGGGAGATAGTAGACATGATGAGAAGAAGGAAGCTGAAGATCTTGTGCGTGCAGGAAACAAGGTAGAAGAGCAATAAAGCAAAGGAGCTTGCGGTAGGATATAAACTGTTTTACAGCGGGGTGAATGAGAATGGAAGAAACGAAGTTGGAATTATCATCGGCGGCAAAGAGTTGAAGGGTGGAGTCTGTGAGGTGTGCCGGAAGAACGATCGGATTATGAGTGTTAAGCTTGAGATAGGAGGAAGCGTGGCAGTGATAGTGTGTGGCTACGCTCCACAAGTAGGTTGTGATGAGGAGGAGAAAGAAGCATTCTGGAGAGAACTAGACCAGGTAGTAATGGGAATCCCTGACACTGAGAGAGTGATCATCGCAGCAGACCTGAATGGGCATATAGGAAGGCGACGAAGTGGTGAAGAAAGGGTGCACGGGGGTTGGAGTAGTGGTGAAACGTAAAAGGAAGAACGTAAAAGAATCGTAGAGCATGCTGTTGCCTTCGACCTGGCTATAGCTAACACATTGTTTAAGAAGAGAGTTGGACACCTGATAACTTATAAGAGCGAGGATAGGATGAGTCAGAATGACTATATTATGTGCAGAGGAATCATCTGAAGGAGATGAAAAACTGTAAAGTGATTAACGGAGAAAGTGTAACGGCACAGCACAGGTTGGTTGTGGTAGACTGTGATATGAAAGGGGAAAAGTAGAATAGACGGAAGTGGCGGAAAGACAGGAAAATAAAGTGGTGGAAATTGGAAGAGGAAGGCCCAAGGAATGAGTTTAAAGAAAAAGTATTTGAAAGAATGAAGTTACCAGATGATGTGGAAGAATGGTGGGACGTAAATAGTCGGAATATTAGAAAAATTGGAGAAGAGGTGCTCGGTATAACATCAGGAAAGGGATCGCCCGAGGATAAGGAGGTGCAGTTGGAGATCGGGGAAAAGAAAGACGCAAAGAAAAAATGGGATATGACTGGAACCAGAGCCGACAAGGAGGCATATAGATTGGCGAGGAAAAGTGCTAAGAGAGCTGTGGCAAGGGCAGTTGAAGAGGTTTATGAAGTACTGGAGAGAAACGGTGGTGAAGTTAAGTTGTTGAGAATAGCGAAAGCTAGAGATAAGGCCTCAAAAGACATAACATCAGTCAAGCAGATAAAGGACGCCACAGGAGTAGTACTACAAGAGGAGGACAAAATCAGAGGAAGATGGGAAGAATATTTTCGTAATCTAGTAAATGAGGAGAATCCAAGAGGGAGATGTAAGGATGGAGAGGCAAACGAGGGATCGGTGCACCACATAAGCAGAGAGGAAGTGTATTGGGCACTGAGAAAAACGAAGAATGGAAAAACTGTGGGGGTGGACCAGATACCTGGAGAAGTGTGGAGAAGCTTGAGCAGCGAGGGCATAGACATGTTATATGATCTGATGAGGAAAATATCCCAACAGGAAAAAATACCAGAGGAATGGAGGAAAAGCATTCTCATCCCAATCTACAAGGGAAAAGGAGATGTTCAAGATTGTGGCAACTATAGAGGGATCAAACAGATGTCACACACGTTGAAGATATGGGAAAGAGTAATTGAAGGAAGGATACGGCGGGAAACAGAAATTGGTGAGGAGCAGTTTGTATTTATGCCAGGAAGAGGGAAAACGGATGCAATATTTGCGCTAAGGCGATTGATGGAGAAATATAGGGAGATGCAGGGAGTGCTACATATGGTGTTTATAGACCTGGAAAAGGCGTACGACAGAGTGGCCAGACAGGAGATATGGATGTGTATGAGGAAGAAGGGGTGTCGGAAAAGTACGTGAGGTTGGTGAAGGAGATGTATGAGGGAGCAAAAACTCAGGTCAGGTCTAGTGTCGGCATGACAGAAGGGTTCTCCATTGTTGTAGGTCTCCATCAGGGATCAGCTCTGAGCCCCTACCTCTTTGAGCTGGTCATGGATGTACTAGTGGAGGACGTCAAGAAGGAGGTGCCATGGAGCATGATGTTTGCCGATGATATTGTTCTCTGTAAAGGTATTGGAGGAGGGAGACATGAAAATTAACCGGGTAAAGACCGAATATATGTCAACGGGGAGTGACGAGGATATGATCATACGCCTTCAGGGTGAAAGGTTAGCTGCAGGGAAGAAATTCAAGTAACTCCAGTCGGTCGTCGAGAGGAATGCTGACCTGGATGAGGAAATACAGCACCGAATAACATGCGGCTGGATGAACTGGAGGAAGATGAGCAGGGTCCTGTGCGACAAGAGATTGAGTTGTAAGAGGAAAGGAAAGCTGTATAAGATGGTGGTGAGGCGGGCGATGCTCCATGGCGCGGAAACGTGGCTTATAACAAAGGCACAGGAGAGGAAGGTGGAGGTGGTGATGAGTGATGTGACAAAGGACAGGATAAGGAATAACTACATCAGAGGGACGATCAAGTTGGGACCGATCGGTTAGAAGGTACAAAACAGCAGGCTGAGGTGGTTCGGTCATGTACAGAGGAGTGAGGAGTATGTTAGTAAAAGAGTGGAGCGTATGGAGTTGGAGGGAAGGAGGAAAAGAAGCAGGCCCAAACTCAGATGGAGGGATAAGGTGGCAGAGGATCTTAGGGAGAAAGGATGGAGTCGGAAGATGCCCTGGACTGGAGAATCTGGAAGAAAAAGGATGAAGATGGGAACGCCAACCCTCGTTTAACACGGGATAAGGCATAACGAAAGAAGAAATGTTGATATATGTATATATAAAAATATAAACGTAAACATGAAAATTTATACAAAAATATAAATAGACGTGTAATCAGTATTGTAAGCTTCATGTAAGCTTCATAAGCATTGCAATGCAAAGGAGGATGTGGGAATAAATTACCTCCTAGTAGGGTTACTATCGGGAGGAAAACGCGCGCGCGCACACACACACACACACACACACACACACACACACACACACACACACACACACACACACACACACACACACACACACACACACACACACACACACACACACACACACACACACACACACACACACACAACAAATAAAAATTCTATCCAGAAAATGGTGTAATAACGGACGACGGATTAAGCAGTTCTACGGTAGATTATGTAGTAGTGCACATGATATAATATTATGCATAATTCAGATGATATAGCATTGTATCCCTCCCACGAGAAATCCTCGGACTCCATGGATATCTCATCTAATAAAAATAAGGACGCGGATGTTCATGATTATCTGAATAAGCCGAAAAAGGGAGCGAATGGATAGGAACACTGTTTAACGTTCATTAGTTTAAAGTTTTGAACTTTAGAATTCACAGGTGGGAGAATACGGGTTTGGGTTCTAATATTAAAAGACCTGTTCAGAAAACATTTGGACTCATGCATTCAGTATTTGATCTGCACGATTTGGAAGAGAAGAAACACACCCTGGAAAGACTATGCACATTAGCTATGAGAAGACATAACCCACAACAACTTAGTACATTGAAAACGATGCGGTAGTGTATGATTGAGACAAATTAAGCTATTTGAGAGGTATTTAGTGGATGAATGGATACGGGATATGTATTTGAAATGGTAGAACGAAGAGAAGGACTAGGGATCTCTGATAGTTACACAGAGTATTAATAAAAGAACGGGAAGCAGTTTTTTGTAAGTAGAGGAAGGATGGTGGATTAGGGGATTGCTTTGCAAAATGTGTTACAAATGTAAAGAGTGTGAATTAGTTTAACGTTCTGTATGCTAGATACGTTGCAGTGATTTAGATCCTCCATAATAAGTCTTTGATGAGTCACAATCAGAAAAAATTCTCTCTTTTTCTCTCTCTCTCTCTCTGAATAGGCTCACTATTAGGGGTTTCTCTCTCAATAAGTGACCTCTGGTAAAACATCAATATTACACATATACTCTATTATATGGTTCGGAAATTAAAAAATCAGCTAAAGTCTTTCATTCACTTCTATGAAGCAGAAGACCGTTTTAGCCCTATCTAATGTTTGAGGACTGAGTGGGGAGTCAAATATCCACCGGTAACTAATCAGAGGTACCCGTAGCTGACTCAAGACTATCCCTAATTATAAACGACAATCAATGAAGAGGCTGGCAAGCAAGTGCATATGTTTCAGAAATATGGATTGTTAAAAAAAGAGAAAGATGAAAGTGAAATGCAGGTAGCAGAAGTGAGAATTTTCAGAAAATCTAAAGGATGCACAAAATTAGGCCATCTAAAAATCAAGTACGAGTAGAGCCACTGTAGCTCAGTCGATACAGAGAAAGCCCATTGGCCAGAAAGAGCTGAGTTTTATTCCCGTCAGTGGCCTGAGGCCCGTCAGTAAACTATCGTCGAAAGAGACGATAGTTTAATTAGCCGGTCTCATACGGAGGTAGGGGGCTTTTCACCCGGAAACTCAGGTTTTTCGTCCCGCAGAACACGTACGTGAACACGGATTACAATCATGAATACCGCCCTTAGGAGATGCACAGAGGAGTGACGAACCAGCTGCATGAATTCGTCGTAAGCCCCTCATTATATACTCCCCATCTGTCACTTAGGAATTAACCCATCCTAAGGGACAGATGGGAAGTATAGCGAAGGAAAAAATGAAGTGATTAGAAGTAATCTAGATAAAGATCAAGGAACAGAGAGTAATAGAAAGAACATTACACACACCAATATTCCATTTGGTTCCATTTTCCCAACGAGTGCATGAACTAAAAACCAGCTGCAAGATGAAAAGACCAGTGAAGCCAGAACAAGCAAATGACTATTCCTTGATGACAAAAAAAAATTACATTTACAGTTCAGCACAATGTTAAATTCATATTCGATAAATATACATAGCAATTTTTCGATTTTACTTCACTTTTTTCTTTTTGTTCTGGTAACATACCTAATTGCATCCTTCATGTTTGCATTAATCTTCTCTAACGATGACAACGGATATCGGTGGTATGGCGGTTCCGAGTATACATATGTACAGGGACCTCCATATTCACCATACACTTTGATTCACCTACTTATAAACTCTTAAAGTATTTAGCCAAATCTCTAAAATGCTTATTCGTCTCGACGTCCTCTTTTCTCAAAACCTCTGTTGATTTTGTTTTGGGTGTCAAAATCCTACATACCAGCGGTGGCCACAATGTGGCTCGCCAGCCGCATGTGGCTTGCGTCCACGCATCCCGCGGTTCTTCACGCTGTAGCAGGAAAAAATAAACAAAAAGAGAAGAGAAGACCACAAAAAAAAGAGGAACAAAATAAAAATAGAGAGAGAGAGAAGAGGAAGAGGAAAACAGGGTTAATTAAAAAAAACATGTTTTCTTTAAACAATTAGAATAATTTTAAATTCGAAACACAATAATTTTAGTTACTTGTTTGCTAGTAGAAGCCTTACTTGTGTCCATTTTCTTAGTAAGCTCCTTCAAATTAGGTGTGTAATCAGTCAAAGCAGTTCTTACAAGCTCGTTCAAACGTTCACCATTTAAAACAGATCAATATTTAGATTTAATAAATTTAAGAGTCTAATATAGCGCTTCACAGGAGTACGTGGTCCTAAATATGGAGTTCAGTTTTCTGGCACATTTCTTAAGTGTTGGATACCGTTGGTCCGGAGCTTGTTTCCAAAACTCAATTACGGAACATCCACTTTGCTTCACTAGCTTCAGTCCTTCGTCCTCTTGAAGTTCCAAAAGCTCCAATTCTCTAGCTGTGACATCCATCACAATGGGTTTTGAAATAGAACCACCGCGCTCAAGCACGTTCGTGAGAAAAGGATGTTCCAAAATGGTGAATGTAGGAACATTCGCCTTTTGAGTTCTTCATTGTTGAGTTCTTCGGCCAGATAATTTTATTCGCTAACATAAGATCCAGTTTCTGATTCTTCCGCTCCTTGCGAGTTTGTCAGTATTTTCTTCAGACAAACGAAATAATTGAAAGTTTTTTTTTCTTTTCAAGTCCCTCTGGAAAAGTTTAGCAGAAAATGAACTTTGTTTTGCTTACTTGGGAAAAGGATTAAAACCAAGTATAAATTTTCTTGGTATCTTTAACGTATAATACATCCAAGGTAAATAATATTCTACATCTTTTTCTCATCCAGATATTTTTAATAATAAGGTCAAGCAACTTTTGTCTACTTGTATATGAGATATATGTGACTTCTGCATTACTTCAACCTTAGTATCTCTCCCGATTCTGGCTCCTGCTGATGAGACCTCAATAAAGGTCGAAAGCGGTCTGGGTAGTGGCCATTCCCATTATGCATTGCATTATACACGCCCGAAAGGGGATGTGCTTTGCATTATGGGATACTCACTAAGGCAAGTGATATGAAGTCAGTTAGTCTCTGTATACAAGTAGCTTAGACGTGAACATATTTCACATGCATAACTTTGTTTCACTTACTTGGAAAAAGGAGTAAAACAAGTATAAAATTTCTTGGTATCTTTAGCGAATAATACACCCAAGGTAAAACATTTTCTACATATATATCGGGGGCGAATATTCCGGGTGTGCGGTGCTCATCCATCAAATATCAGTATCACTGATATTATAATTTTGCATTTATTCCCATTAACCACCTCAATGGTCATTATGGATCAAATACGCATCCTCATATGCTTTGTATCCATCATATATTTCAATGTAATATGAATGGTATTATAATTTTAATATGCACTTCGCATCCATGATAACTTTGACGTCTATAGACGTCTTGGCCGGTAACGTAGTTAAAGGGGAATAAATGAACAAACTCCCCCAATTGTTTGCAGACTTCGCGTGATTCCTAAAAATGAACACAATGTACTAATGCTTCATTGCTCTCTTCATGAGAGTAATGAATCAATCAATAGTGCTTCATAAAGATGGCACTTTTCGATGCGTAAACATTGCGTTACATTCGCGTTAAGAGCCCTGGTGTGCTTTCAAAATGCATATACCTTTGTGCCGTTTGAAAATGTAAAGAGAGGACAGCAGGTCAAATTCATAGCGTTCTAATATTTTTAAACTGCTGAGAAGGCAAGGCTGGGTGAGCTCGCATTTTGAGCTCACCCAACAATTAGCAGCTGTGATTGGTTATTGTTACAACCAATCCAATTGAACGTTGTCACTTGTCATGAATTGAGCTCTTTCTCTATCCGATGGCTTTATTACAAACAGCTGTTACACACGTTTTCTGGAACTGAAATTTTGAAAGTGGATGTTAGAAGAAAAAAGCTAATAGTTTTTTTCTCTTCGTTCTGCATTATAGCATCTGTTCGGGTTGCAAAGTTTTTTAACAGTATGGAGACATTTTTATTCTAGTCTTCAGAAACAACAGTCAAAAAAATTAAAAATCCTGAATAAAAATGAATATTCTGTGTATTATAAGACGTTAATCTACAATACCAGCATATGTTAGATTGATAAGACAGAAGAACCGCTGAGCGGTTCTTCTGTCTTATCAATGTCTAATGAATGTAGGATTCCCCAAAGTGTGGATAATTTCGATGTTATGTATACTGAGTCTCAGAAAAAAAAAGGAAATTCTTGGTAAATGGAGCGAAATACACACAAACCAGAGAAATACACATAATATGTACAAAAAATTTTACAGATGATTTGCTGCTCCATCAAACCATATTTATTCCTTTATACTCTCTGTCTCTTCATGTTTTTTTTAATTATGCCATCATAAATTCACTTATTCATGTTTAGATTTTATAGGATTGTGCTATTCGCTCTACCCAGAAACTTATAGGACCCACATATCACAAATGCTAATTATTAATAATTCGTTTACCGTTAATGAAAGTATTTCTACTCACACTCATTATTTCATTTCCTTTTCTTAAATGTCTTATAAATGATGGTTTCACATATTTTCATCTTTGAATATTTCAAATATACCAACCAAATATAGCATTCTCCTTCATTGTTGTTTTCTAATTAATCCTAAAACAAACAGATTGTTTCCCCACTCTAATCAGAAGTATTCAAAGTTATCCTGAAATTAATTCCATTGGACCCATTAAGATGAGCGCTGATGTGCTATACACTCTCAAAACTTTCATACAGCGATAAAAATGCAATCACACAGTCACGGGCATCCTCAGAGTGCGGGGAGGGCAAATGGAGCACTCCCCAGGATTGAGTAAAAAATTCCACAGATTATAATTGTAAAAGTGATTGAGATATGTAATCTTACACCCTTGACCCTAGCTTTGCCTGTCTTAAAATTTTATTATGGGTTGGCCTGTTTCTGTGCAAAGTGGGGAAGCCACAGAACACGTGTTTTATTGCAGCAATAAAACACGTGTTCCTGTTTTTGGTTCATCTTTTAATGATTTGTGAAAAAAATGTTCATTACTATTGTGAACAGCAACCAGTTTGTTATCCCTCTATGTCTAGTGAGTCACTGAGTGAAGTGTGAATTGTAAATTTATAGTGAAACAAATTTAAACAGAAAAATAAATTTTTGAAAGGTGGGTGTATATAATTTAATATTATTTTACTTGTTAGTTTTATGATTTTTTTGCTTTTGAACTGAAATAATTTAATTTAGGATTTTGGGATTAATTAATTAGTTGATTTTTAATAAAATATGCTGGTCAATTTTTTTATGTATGAAATTGTGCTAAAAACCGTTTTAATTCGAATACTTTTTTCCCCAAGAATTAAAGATCATTAAAATTGATGTAAAATGAAAATAATGTATTTATAGTTCACATCGACAAATAACTACATCAAAAAAATGCTAAAAGACGTTTATTGATGTAATTATTTAATTAAATCAATAATTATAAAAATTTATTGATGTAATTATTTGTCTTCAAGCTTTCCCCCCCCCCTCCACCAGGAAAATTTTCTGCAGATGTACGCCCATGCATACGGTAAAATTGATGTGAAATTTGTAGCGCAGGTTGCATAATCCACATGACAGCACACCCAACAGAAATGGGTATATATATATTAAAATAGAAGCTATTTTAAACCTGGTTTTACTCCTTTTCCCAAGTAAGCAAACAGACAAGTAAGTAAAGTTTGCAGCTGCAAGTATTGCAAGTCTGGGTGACCCCACATGTAGTGCAAGTCAATCCAACTCGTGGTAAAGGTGAGTAACCTCTGATCACTATTTTTAATATTGATAGGAATAAATAATAATATCTTACAATTTCCAACAGATTATGCATTATTAACACTAGTTAATTCATTACTTCTATTCAGAAGTGAAACTTGGATCCTCCTAAAAGAAGAACATGAAAAGAAGTTGCTGGCATTTGAAATGAAGTGTTGTGGACGACTCTTGAAGATATCCGATCACATCACAAATTTTGAGGTATTTTCGGTTCTTTCGCGGGTTATGATGTTATCATAACCGGCAAAAGAACATCATGCTTTTGGTAACATCATAACTAATATTCAAAAGTAACAACTTATGTTGCTCGGTCATAGAAAATTAAATAGTCTACCAATGCAAAGTTCTTGAAGGACTTATTCCAGGAACTCGAAAAAGATGCACACCTAGAATAAACTGGATACACAATGCTAAAAACCTTGGACCGATGTTCACTTACAAGCTGAAAACAAATTGTCAAGGACTGAGTGCAAGATTTCTGTGAGAAATATTTTCTAATGTCCTTTGTCGACTAGAAGATGAAGAAGAAAATGTATATGACTCGGTAGAATTTTGTGTAAAACTGATATTCGTAAACTTTTCATCCTATACCTACACCTTCAGAAATTTAAAAATATAATTATAGAATTTCTTTAACTTATGGATGAATTATATAACTAGAAATCAAAAAGTATTTTCCTTTCTAAAATAAACTGGGTTTCCGTAGTTATGTTGCTCGTACCGATTCGTTACTTATCCGACAGATGGCAACGAGAGAATTTTTCACATCTGGCCCATGGGCGAGTTCCCAACGACAAATTTATATCATGCCTGGCATGAAGATTATGATTATTCTTTCTTCTACTGGTCACGTATCAGTTAATTGTTGCTCATACTGCAATTTTTAGACCTAACCAAACGAATCAATTTCCTCACCTGGTTTTTGCGATCCTAATGCAACTCATTATTACCACTCATTTTGTAATGGCTCCATAATGCCTTTGTCTCCCAGACTGCGTTCTTTTATTTATTATCCTGCCATTTCTCGCCTACCTTATTTAACCTCGTGATTATTGGATTCATTCGGACACGACATCTGCCAAACAGTTGTTGAGTGTTTAACCAGTTCGTCATTCGATGATATGCTCGACAGTCGTCTCCTGAGCTTTTCATAATCAAAATCTTATTGTTCTACATATATCCCTTTCTCGCAGAAGTCCTCCTATGGATAGTCACTACCTTGTCGATCACTGTTTGGTCACTGTCGCCAAGTATAGAAAGATTTAACACCACATTTATAATAACATCCGCTTATAAACAGATCACATTCAAGACCCTTGTATGTTATTAATACTTTTATGAGTTAAAACGTCATTTTTTCGATAGGAAAAACTATTTTATTGCGAAAAAATATAAACTAACTAAGGAACAGCAGAAAAAATCTTGGAAACATTCTTCTAGTTAGTGACTTTAATCAAATCTATAACGACCTTTTTCTCTTGTCAAGCGTTAATATACCAGAAATAAGAACAAACACTCTTTCCGAGACAATAATACCAGATATTAAGTTTCGGTAGACATGAACTGGACCGTGGGGATGGATAAGGGTGAAGACCAGCTGGTAACATTTTCGAAGTTACTTTGGGAATTAAAAAGTATTAGAAGATTTATTTATTTAAGGAGAAGTTTCAAATATGAAGCAGAAGGAAGAATTAATTTTATATATAGAGCAAAGATAATTGGAACAATTGGGATAATAAAGTAAAAGAGAAAAAAAAAAAGAAGACTGAAGAGGAATCCTCAGATGTTAAGTACAGAGAGAGGAAAGGAAGTTGAGGAGATGATTGAGTGAGTCAGAGGAGAACAAATAAAAATATTTACAAGGTTAAAGTCCCCTTGTTTTTGGTAGAGAGAATGATCATCGACCATTTCTGACACTGAATAGCGGCAGTGAACTGAATTTAAAAAAAGTTTAATAGATCGATTATATGTGACAAAATTATTATATGAATGATTTTTCATATATGGAATAAAAGGCGTTAGCGGATTTCTTTAAAAGAATCATCTGATGCGTTTTATTCTCTTTTAAGGAATAGGCGAGCCCATTTTAGCTCCATCTAGCTTTTGAACAGTGAGGGAAGCAGTTCAAACTCAACAGATATCCAATCAGAGATATCTGGCCCAAGACTATCACTAATTTTAAGTTGCATTCAGTGAAGGAACTGGCAATCAAGTGCTGCCATCTCTTGGTCCCCAACTGTAACATGATATGGTATTGTCTGAAATAGTGTGGGTTATAGGGTAGGTTTACATGAGTTAACAGGAGAACAATCCGTCTTTCTTATGCCACAGATCGACTAACTGGGAAGTAGCCGAAGAAAGGCTTAGAAAAAAGTTCTGCCAGTCGGCGACTAGAATTGAACCTAGGTCTTTTTTCAGATGGCCTAGTACCAAGGGTGCAAACGCCATTGCCACTAAGCTGCACAGACCATAGATCTTTATTTATTTAGTGGGTGATTTATATTTAAAAGATTTATCTTTTCCATGATATATGCCATGTTAGAATTGGAAGACAGAAAACAATTGTTTGACCAGCAAAATGAACAGAAAATCGTAAATTCTCCTACTCGAAGCTTGCGTCAAATAGGAAAACTCAAATTGTATGATATATGATAATTTTCATGGAGCTAAGTCTGTAGAAGAGACCATCACAGATTCGATTCAAGATACAAACTACAGAAATTTTTTTCATACGATTAGACAGTGGATATTGGGTATAGCACGTAGTTTTTTTTTTTTTCTTCCATGAAAGAAACTCGAGCTTCTACTCCTGCAACTCGGGAAAATCGTTATCTGGAGTTTCCATAACTGAGTCGCTATTGACAATACAGTTCAGATGGAAAGATATATCTCTGAATATCTCTCTAAGAAATAAATACTATCTTTATATTTTTCAACTGAATGTGAATTAAGCCAGTCTTATTTGGAGGTGAAAGTTTGTTTTCCTCCTTGAAAAAGGATTTTATTTTTAATAGCACAAAACCAGCAGACAGCTAGAAGAGCACTGATAATTAAATGACAGTACACTGTCCTCGTTGCCTTAACTGCTTCGACAGTAATTCAAAATTACAAAACCTAGCCTCTGATCTAGCATATTCTAGAAGTAGTCTACCTTCAGCACAGGTAAGTAGAGATTTGCTCTCTCGAAAGAAATTCAAGTTTTCGACACTGAAAATAAAAAAAGTCTGCCTTAAAACAAGCATACCTGAGTATGCACAAATGAATACTATTTAGGATTAGGAAGACTTCATCATGTAGTATGTCCTAGCAATATACACAGCTATGGCGATGGTTTGCAGAAAGTCGAGACCGGATGTCAACTGATTTGGAAAAAAAAAAAGAAGTTACGATTGAAAGAATAAGCTTGCTCCCTTTGAAGAGTAAGTGCTGACATATTGTAAAAAATAAAAAAAACAGAATAAATAACGAAAACAACTCTCATAGATGAATATTATGCTTTTTAAAAAACAGCACCGGTTTACTAAAGGAAGATCATGTTTGTTACTGTTGACAAGTGGAATCGATACACCATGATACATATGGATTTTGTTAAAGCTTTTGACAGAATACACAAGGAATACTGTTTCATAAATTGAACAATATGGGTTTGGATTATAAAATATTGGCATGGCTAAGAGGATGAATTACTGACAGATATCAGAAAGTCGTATCTGGGGATTTGAGTCTGCAAGATTCAGTTCTATGGTGTTAAAGGCATGCACTTTGGTGCAATTAGATATCGTCATATTCTGTTGTGGTATTATGCTGGAAAAAATTGGTCAGGCTGCGGATCTTGGGGTGTTAGCAGATAGCAAGTTGAAGTTCAGGGACCATGTAGGAAAGATTGCAAATATAACTCAAAAGATAATTGCAATGACGAAAGAACTTTCGCATGTAAGAATGTTAATTAGCCTCTTTACAAGGCCTTGATAAGACCTCACTTGGACTATTGTGCGCAGGTCTGGTCTTCTGGTTTTCGTAGTGATTCTGATACATAGAGAGAGTGAAAGGAGAGTATTAAAATGATATCTGGATTGTTGAATACTGAGTGTGAAGACAGATTGAGAATGTGTTGACTGCAGACACTAGCAAATTGGAGAAAGAGGGGTGATATGATTGTGACTTAAAAACTGCTAAAACGCTCATACAGAATATCAGTATATGGGATTTTTCATTTGATGGATGGTGGGGAAACAATGACACGGCATTTTTCGAAGTTGAGAATGAAAGGCGTGAAGAGGCTGTGAGCTCGATTTCTCTCATATAGTGATGGATGATTGGAATGGATTGCCAATGGATATGGTGAGTGTAGGTAGTGTGAATGAGTTCAAGAACAGGTATGAGATGGTGTGAATAGCATCGCCACGAACGATGAGTCACTGGTGGTCTCTCTTAAACATAATAATATATTTGATCCCTCGTGTATAAGTTACAAACATCGGGAATCTGAAGGCATATGAGTACTTTTATATAAAGTGATATTCCCCCTTTTTTATTTTTTATTTTTGGTTTCTTCAATATTATTGAAATAAATGACTTTGATATAATTGAATGTAACTAATTCTAATATGATATTTCAATCTTTTTGGTTAATTTTCTTTTTGTTGATTTATCGGCTTGTATACCACTGTCAAAGTGTAATTTGCATTAGCGCTAGGTCCAGCGGAGAAAAAAGTTCGAATCTCGTGGCCAACTAGAGGAATTTCTAAGATTTTCTTCAACTGGTTCCAGAATTAGTCAATCTCGGGCATGGGCAAACGGGTTATTTAATCCCAGAAATTCGTGTTTTTCGTCCCACAAACTCACCAAAATCTACCGTAGAACCCACACTATTTCAGACAACTGTATTAGGGTTAGGTCCCAAGAGATAACGGCACTTGTCAGTCGTATCTTCATTGGACTCAGTTTATCATTGGTGATAGTCTTGGGCCAGATATTCTGATTGGCTACCGGTGGAGTCTGAACTGCCTCCTCAGTCTCTAAAAGTTGGGCTAAAACGGCCTGTCTACTCACCACAGAAAATAATAAAGCGTCAGCGAATTAATTATTATTATTAATATTATTATTTTTATTTATATGAATTCGATGTTGAGGTTAAGAGTAACTCAATAGATAACACGTAAGAACGTTAGCTTCATGGTACAGAGAAGTATTTCAACGTGCTTAATTTTAATTCAATAAAGACATTGGTTAGACAGCCTCACATGTGTGGCCAAACAAGTTTGATTCATTGAGGTAGTGTTAGACGCATTCTCTAGAAGTAGACGAATATTTTGGAATTAAGGAATTAATAAATAATTTTATTCGACCTGAATTATGAAGGCTTCGATTTCATTAAAATTCTCCATTTTTTCGGGAGTTGTTATTTTATAAGTATTCGTATTATTAACAATAACAGGGAAATAAATATTTAAAAACTCGCTGAATCCTTTTTTAATATTTATATTATGTCCTTTGGTTAGTTTACTTATCTATTATACTAGCATATTATTCTGCTAGAAAAATCCTAAAATCCCCTGTTATGGTTTCCCAAAAGATCACTAGATGGTAGCACACGATCTCGCAATAAGCACGCATTATGATTTTCTCGAATTTTGGTCAATAATTAACAACGGAAGCAAACAAGATAAGTTGGTTAAATTATTGCTTTGTTTCCATTTCAAGGATAATTAATTTTCTGCGAAAATTATACTAAAAGATCTTAGTCTAACCTTAACAGAATTAATGAAAATAATTAATTGAGGAAATTGAAGGAAAGTTTATGGATTATTTCCCTCGATGAGTCTAAGGACTCCTTGGAGTTGCCCGTAATAATAATAATTATGCATGTGTGAAATTAACAAGAAAACAATTAAACGTTTTCTCGTCATTGTCGTGCGGAACCGTTTTAAATAGATGCTTGAGAATCAATAATTTTTTGCAAAATATTATTATAATATTTATCATAATTATTATAAAATTAAAATTAAATTTTAATTAAAATTAACACAATATTTATCATTGGAATAATAAAATATTTCGAATTGCCGATATTTTATTTATTTATTCTTTAGAATCTGTTTCGCCCAATATGAGGCGCTTACATCATACTGGCAATAGTAAGAGATTGCTCGATTTTAGTTTTGAAGATGCCGGACGCATAAAAGAAATTCTCCACTAAAATAAAAGGAGGTGTAGGGGAAGTATCAGTAAATTGAAATAGTTCATTTAAGGATTGAGCATTTTAATAATAATAATAATAATAATAATAATAATAATAATAATAATAATAATAATAATAATAATAATAATAATAATAAATGTATTAATGGAAGCAAACCCTCCGCAATAGCAACTAGAGAACATATTACTATTAAACAAGTCACCTGAAAATTGGTTAACCTTTCCTCAGCCCCGGTACTAACAGTAATGTGCTAGGAAAAGAACCGAGTTCAATTCTCTTTCTGACCAGAGGAATCTTGAAATGGACTATTTCGGTTGAAAGTGAGTTAACCGATTTATTCTGGTTGTACGTCATTTACAGACACAATGTATTTTTAGTGGCGGTAGATGGCGTTATGTGTAGTTGATTGATGGTGACGTTTTGTGTCGATGAGTGGTATGATTGGAGGAATGTGTGGAATGGAGTGCTCTATCCGTGCTTGGATTCCTTTGAGGTGAAAACGTATAGATCAAAGTATTTCAGTTTCCTTTTTTTTATAAACTTATAAATAAATCCTGAAAAGGCTATTAATTCCAGAGAGAGAGATTAGGCGGAACTTTTAACCCTGACTTTTTTTTAGAGAAAATAGGCAGCCTCCTCCTCCTTTCAACGTCGCCGCTGTTCAGTATACATTTATGCGGCGTGCTAAATAAGAGACGTTCCTAATCCTAACTGGTATTTGTTTTTTTGTGCTCCGTGTGTGAGGGGAGGGGATTCACGATCGATGTTGTGGGATTAGAAACTCAAGTTTCTTCGGTAAAGAAAAAACTTTCTGCGCCAAAAGTCGACTATGGAATCGGCTGAAAACAAAAAATCTAAGAAAAAGACCTCTACTCTATAACTAGACTCGAACCTATAATGGTCTTTCTTCTGCAATATGAACATCATAAGACGTACATCGAAGCTACCCGGATACCCTTATAAACTATTAACAGGATGGATTTTGCAAAATTAAAATTAATGCCAAAAAAATAAATTATATTAAACGCAGAATTGTGTATATATACAAACAATATTAACGAATTGTAGAATTAAACTGCTTACAAACAGCATAATTTCTTCGGTCACAAGTTGTTCCTGTTCACCACCTATTCATTTGGTCAAGACTTATTAAACTTTTTGCAGACTTACAGGAATTTACTGCCTTGTGTCAGTAGTAGAGAATTTGGTTTGATCATACACTTGCTTAAGGCACAGCAACTATGCGATGTAGAATAGGCAGCATATTTTAAAATAACGTTTCGATTAACTGAAAATTTTTATCTCACTGGGGATCTATAATGATTTTGGGGTCATGGCACAAGTGCACCACTTCTGCAAGTTAAATGTGGCCGAGAAATAGGCGGAGTGCGATAAAATTATAGTGCAACGCTGTTTGTTCGGCCAAGATCAGTTACAGAATATGCATTAAGGAGTGAGTAAGCCTTTATTGTGCGCCGAGGAATAACGTTCCTCCATACGCAAGTTATTCCTTGGCTCCTGCTGAATGGATTCTAATATTCGTTATTGGGGAATCTTTAAAAAAAAAATAAAATTAAGTAAACTAAATGAAGCCTCTTCAATTT